>NW_027464590.1:4162500-4535000 GCF_043290135.1 Rhipicephalus microplus
CGTCGGAGATCGCGAGGGCACAACCGGTCAGCACGGATTCCAGTGAGCGAGTCGACTAACGACGCCTGGTTCCATTGAAGTTCATCCTTGGGTGTTTTTCACTTGTTTTTTTTTTTATCGTTTTGGTTTGTGGAATCCTGTGTAATCAGCAAGAAACAGACCGCTGGCACAAGTTTGCCTTATCGATGGAATACGTGGGCTAAATGCCTTAGCCATGAAATTCGAGATATTTTTGCCTCCTCACAGTGGTATAAAATTCATTATAAAGGAGAAAGAGATTTGTCATGAAGAAGTATCGTCGATTCTGTTCGAGAGATCAGCACCAATTATAAGAGAGTAACAATTTAGGCACCAGGCTGCCATAAGTATTGAGCAAAACAACAAACTTATCTTCTCGCCAGTTTCTTTCTTTACAGTTGGCCAGGTGCAAGTACTCCAAGTGATCAAAATTATTACAAAATTTACCGGACTAATTCCTACCTTCAAGTTATATTGTAATTTTGGTGGGTGGAACTCAAGAATTAGCAAAAAACAAAACTGTGTAGGCCAAGAGCTTGTTTTCCTTGTTAGAGACTACCTAACTATGCCACAAAGCAGTGAAGTCAATGAAGGTATAGCAGTCATTTTTTGTGTATTTTATATATTGTAAGGACGAGAAATAAGAGACAACGCCTTTGCTGCAGGCCGGCTGTTCTTATTCTCCTTCGTCTTCCTCCGCTTCCGTAACCCTGCCTGCGCCCTTGCCTGAGCCCCACTATTTATTATCATTACACTCGGCCCCGACTGCGAGCCTCGTGGGCTACCGACAATGTCTCCGGTGGGCGGCATTGACTATTCCGGGGTGGCCGGGCTCGGCCAAGCTGATATTTCACATGGAAGTTTGTTGAAGGAGATTCCGGAGGACGACACTGGCTGTGACGTGATGGTCGGTGCAGGCGTCGTCCACGATGGGGCCAACGCTGTTGACTTGGACAAGATGCCGCTAGCAGGAGATACAGACTCCTGCAAAGTGGCCGCGTTGGTTTAATCTCGTCGGTTTGAGCATCCCGTCGCAGTCGTGTTACAAATGCTGGAAATAGTCCACGCTGCACCGTCACCTGCTGCACTGAGCGTCGACGCCTGCGTTGCTTGCGGTGTGGCAAGGGGCGTCGGGGTGTCTTTGTAGTCATCTGAGAGCCGAGTTCAGGTTGCAGCTTGAGAGGCAACGCGTGCTCTTGCAGCACTGCCTTTGTCGGACTCATGCTCAAGCTGCTTATTCCTATAGTTTCACGTGCAGTAGAGCCTTCATTGTCAGATGACCTGTCACTAACCGGAAGTATTACCTTCTCTGGTAGGTCTTTGCTGACAGTGACTTTGAAGGAGGTGGCGCTTAGCGTGTGGCAGACGTCCGCACACTCGGCCACAGACTGACGTGATATCAGGAGATGTCGCTTCGAAGTGAGGGTCAACACTGTAGGGTTGTTCGTCCCAGGGTAGGTGGTTAAATTGGCTGTCGGGAAGCTGCAAAATACAGCTGAAGCCGCGAGGGTGGTCTCCTTCTGGGATCTATTCTCGGTAGCGGTCGCGTAAGACTGGGTGGTCGTGGAGAGGTGATGGTGACTCCGTCCAAAAGCAGCTATGAGCTTGTCACTCCAGTCCACCCAGGATGTCTGCCGCACGCCTTCGTATCGATGCCAAGCCGCGGCAGCATTCCGAAGGCGGTCTATGGCCATGCCCCACTTCTTTTGGTCCGTCCACGCTGCGTGATCTCCGACAGCGTTGACGGTTGCCACCCATTCCTTGGCATCGTCCTGGAAGCCGCGAAACTCCGGTAGCTCGAAGGAAATCGGCGATGGCGGGACTGCGGGCAAAACTCCGAAATGTGCCCACGCCAAGCAGTTCACTTGCTCTGATACCTCCGTGAGAGAACGTCCGAGATTGCGACGGTTCTCGGGCGAGCTTACCTCGAAGTTTTGTGAGGCGGCCGCAGCCAACATGGCATTGAGTGCGCACAATGTTGGCAAGATGGCAGGACGTAGCTGGGAGCTCGACGCTATGAGGGCGTTGGTCGTGACGCGGAGTTGCGCGATGGTATGCTGCAGCTCCGCTGCGCTGTCGTGTGATCCGCACGAAGAGCCAAGGCCCGCCTCTGCGGAGGATACAGTGACTGCGGTACTCGAGGTGGTACAATTGCTGAGCAAGGACGCGTGGACGGCGTCCCTTGGAAATCCAGCTGTGGTAGGAATCGTGGACATGGGTTCCAGGGCGCTGGAAGCGTCAACGACGTTCCCAGGCAAGCGGAACCCGTGTGATGAGTTGTGACCTGGTACTGTGGCGTAGATGAAGCGGTCTTGCGCCGCCGGGTAGGCCTCGACGCCGTACACGGTGGGTGCTTGAAGCGCCGACAGGTTGCCAGGTATGGAGGAGGCATGTACGCCATCCCTAGGTGAGAGAGGCCCGTGCGCATGGTTGCCGCGACGTGTCGCGTCCCAGGACAAGTTTCCCGGAACCACAACGGAGGCCTGGACGCCATCCGTCGGTGCTGGGATCGATGCTGGCCGCGACGGACGCCTTGCGGGTTCCATCAGCGAAGAAGCGTGACGGCGTTCCTTATCGTGAACTGGTACCGGTAACGGGTGCTGGAGCCGCCGAGGAGGCCTTGACGCCGTCCCTGAACGGTGGTGTCAGTAAACAGCTGCCGAGGAGGGCTTGACGCCGTCCTCAAGCGACGCTTACCGCGGCTGCACGTCGGCGGGCGTTGTGGATGACGAAACCGAGACGTAAGCCGTTTTCTTCGTCGACTGCGCCATTGTAAGGACGAGAAATAAGAGACAACGCCTTTGCTGCAGGCCGGCTGTTCTTATTCTCCTTCGTCTTCCTCCGCTTCCGTAACCCTGCCTGCGCCCTTGCCTGAGCCCCACTATTTATTATCATTACAATATATTATATTAAGTTTCATATAATTACGAATAAATAAAACTTGACAAAAAGGAAGCTTGCCATATGTTTGAACCAAGCCTACAACTTTCAAATTAACGCGCCCGATTGTCTACCAATATACGCGGCTCTCGTCCTTCCGTCCCCTTTATTACGTATTTCAGTGCATGTAAAGCTGGGACTATGAAATAGGACCCCTTGTAGCACTGATGGTTACGAGAAACACTCTATCAATAGAAAACTTTACTGGCCTAGTCGAGAGTGCTTTCCCGTCTATCTCCGCTCGGTCTTGAAGCGATGAACGCATACCGCGTGAGTAGGCACGCCCGCTGCCGCCGCTGCTCCCGCATAGGGTTTCGTAAAGTTAACTGCAGGGTACTCTGGCCCTGCGATTGTCATTTGCCATGTGACTGATGGGTAGTAGATGAATTTGTCTAGTCTTCGTGGTTGCGTGCCTTCAACCTACTTGTGGCTTTGTTTACGGCAGTGTTTTGGTTTTGTTTGGAGTAAAAAAACAAACCCTTTTGAACTTCGTGACACGTGTTGTATTGGTGAGCCTAAAACGTCATGGTGTTGAAGCTCAAGTGCTAAACTTCTTCTGATGATCATCTCGTGACAAAGTCGCTCTGAAGCACACGAAGCCAAATGGAGCCGACAGAGCGAAGATTACAGAATTTCGTGTCCCGTGCTCGCTGAAGCACCGAGCATGGCAGCTCCCATAGACGCGAGTGCCAGAGTTTTCTCTTATGCATTTATAGAAAACTATATGGCTGTTCCGACAGCTGTTAGGACATGGAAGCTAGGATGACAAACATTGCCTCGGCAGCTGCATCATGTGATTAACCAGGGGACTCACCGCTCTCTGTGACAGGTCTGGTCAATGGGTGAGTTGTTCCGTGGTGCCAACCATTGTGCCCTGGTCGCGCTATAGAAGGAGGAAACGAGGGCACTACTTTATGTGCAAATGTTGTTTCCGTGGACCCAGCGGCGACAGCTGCAAGCTGCCTGGAACCATCCTGCGTATGTCACTCGGTTAGTCAATGAGTGAAATGATAACATAACACCAGCCCGCAAAGTGGCAGGCTAAAACGAGTTATGAACTAGAATTTCGGTGAGGTAAACGTCGAACGAACGATTAAAAATATGACAGTGATAAGCATTGGTGCCTGTGATGAACACCTCGCGTTCGACTTCGGCGATGGCTTCGGAAAGTGGTAAAAATGCCAGGCCTGCGTGGAAGGCGCAGCACAGTGACAGCGGAAGCTAGAAGTGCGGCCTTTCAGAGCCTTTTCTAAACGCTCATTTGGTAACCACGGCAAGTACACTTGCTTGACACCCACTATAGGGCATTAATAACGAAATTTTTCGGGTAGGAGGCCGGCATTCGCTATGATATTTTCCGTCATTTTTCTGGGAAACGTGGTATCCGCTAAACGCTTGCGAGGAATTTTGAGCCAATAGCTCGTGCAGCGGCTGACTACGATGAAGAATTATGGCTGAAGTGGGTATTCGCCACTGTTATTAGGAAAACAAGAGCAAGCTTTTGAAGTGGGTTGGAGCATTCGACGGCCCACTCGTTACGCTGTTCGCGTTGTTCGACAAGTGGTTGTTCTTTCACTGTTTTAAAGGGTCCCTAAACCCTCCGATATTTTCCCAGACATTTCAAGTAAACAAGCGCATCGCGTGCAGAATTCTGTCGCGATCAACGATGCCACATGCCGCAGCGCTTCAGGTAGTGGGCGCACCACAACTTCGAAAAAACAATAGCTTCTCCTTTACGGTCAACACCATTCCCGCCACTGACATGTGTGACATCACCAGTGAAACTCGATGACGTTACCACTTTGGATGATTGCGATTGGCCGAACGACAACCGACGACTTCCAGTCACTCTGCAAACATCTGTTAGCGTGCACTTTGCTGTTGTTGGTCGTGTTGCCGCATGCGAATCGACATCAGTGGCCCGTAAAGCAACACAGGGTCCATACCGGCGCGATTATTAGGGGAACGGGCTGGCACGACAGCAACAGCGGTTAGTCAACGATTAGTGCACCCAGATGACACACAGAACACAGTTGACGGCGAGCTGGGTCGCCGGCACGGAGGAAGGAAAGATAGGAGAGGGCATGCCCAGCTGGTGCGCTACGTGAAACGTGGGGGGGAAATGACATCATGGCGGCCATATTCACTGGGCACAATGGCGGCGTTGCTATGGTTACGTGTTGTGCAGTGGAGCTTGTCTAGCAATGAGCAGCCGCGGCTGGCGGCAGCATGCGTGCTTCTCCAGGTCTTGTGCTGAGCCGTGGTGGACAATATCCGTGCTTTGCGCCGCGTTATTGGTTACGCAGTGTTCTCCTGGCAGTTACTGTACTCTTAGTAACATTTACAAATCCTTTTGTTCACCACGGGGTTTCAACAGTGCGTAGAACGAGTGCATATCCAAGTGTCGTGCGGCGGATGACATGGATGAAGCAAGTAGCGTTCAGCGAAATTGCGTTCGGCACCATGACGAAGCGGAATGACGGCGAACGCCTTGCAGGTCAGTGACGGTTGGGCAGTGCTCCACCTAGTGTCAACGGACGACGCTGTTGAGCCCAGCAAGATGCAGTGAGGACCATGTGCACATACGTAGTTTCGTGTTGTGTGTGTCCACGATACCCCACCAGAATAGGCAATTCGGTCAGCAGGGATACTACACCAGATTTGACCATGGTTAGGAATGCAGAGGAACCCATATGGACTAACTTACACGAGAATCTTAGTAGTGATCACTACATTACCAGCCTCGCGATAAGAATCTCGTCACCACCGCTCAGAAAATTTCACGTCACAGATTGGGACCTTTTTAGAGCTATCAGAAAGCAAGACGAGAATAAATACAACTCGTTAAACGAATTAATCACTCGCCTCAAAGAAGACGTTGCAGCTTCCACAAAGGAAGTGAAGACAGAAAGAGAGATAGAGCGCATGGACAGTCGATTAGCCCACCTTCTGGAGGCTAAAAACGCGCTGCAGGCTCAATGGAAAACGCAAAAACTAAACCGACGCCTAGGCAAAAAAATTGGTGAACTTCAGAGGCAGATAGATGGGCATAGTGAAGCACTAGCTCGGCAGCAATGCGACGAGGTATACAATGCCGTCGATGGGCAAATGAGGAGTGGTGCGCAGTGGAACCTCCTCAAACATCTACTGGGAGATAAACAATCCAAAACCAATAAGCAGCTTACAATAGACAGACTTATTCACAACCTAAAGAACTGTGGTCTGACAGAGACACAAATTATCGATGAGCTCGCCTCGAGATATCTTTGCACAGAACCCGCCTCACACAATGACTACCCTCCTGCTTTGCCAGAGAACGGAACAGACCCTCTTGGTTCCCCCTTCACGTGCGCAGAGGTACGAGAGGTTCTATATGAGCTCAACGGCAGATCAGCTCCGGGTCCCGATGGGATCAGTAACAAACTCTTAAAGAATTTACCTGACGAGGATATCGAGCTTCTAACGAATAAAATCAACGAGGTCTGGGAGACCGGCGAAGTTCCAATAAAGTGGCGCGACGCGACCGTCATGCTCATTCCGAAGCCGGGGAAACCCCTGGAGCTTGGCTCGCTGCAGCCGATATCTCTCACTTCATGTGTAGGGAAGGTCGCCGAGCACGTTATCCTCAATCGGGCCACTAAATTTGCTGAGGAAAGGAATCTCTTTCCGTTTAATCTAATTGGATTCAAGCCGTCCATATCAACGCAGGATGTAATGTAACGAGGTCAAACACTCTCACATACTTCATTCCATTAAAGAAGCGGGTCTAGGGGAACATTTCTACAACTACATCAGCTCATTTCTTAAGAATAGAAAAGCTACCATTCGCCTAGGATCTCTCGGTTCGAAGACGTTTGATCTTGGACCCAGAGGCACTCCACAAGGGACAGTGCTATCCCCATTTCTATTTAACTTATCGCTGAGAGCACTTTCCCACAGTCTGGCCGAGATTGAAAGTCTCGGTCACGCCTTCTACGCTGACGACATCACCGTCTGGTGCGAGGGAGGTAGTGATGGGCAAATTGAAGAGTGATAACAAACAGCGATCAGGGTTGTCGAAGATTTTCTTCACAAGGCAGGACTCTGCTTGTCGGCTAATGAATCGGAACTGCTTCTTTATCGGCCAACAATTGGTGCAAAAAAAGGAAGTTTCCACAATATCTTCATCACCACAACGAACGGCTCTATTATTCCGATCGTAAAGAAAGTTAAAATCCCCGGTATGTTCCTGGAGGAGGATGGCAGTAATGCCTACGCGTTAGAACGCATCGCAGCCAAAGCCAATTCCATGACAAAATTAATCACGAGGGGGGCCAACAAACGAGGGGGGTTATCCGAGGAAAACCTTCGTAGACTCTTTCACGCCTTCCTAATGAGCCACATCAACTACATTGTCCTGGCCCACAAGTGGAGCAGGAGGGATGAAGCCCGATTAGAATCAATAATTCGCAAGAACATAAAAAAGGCACTGGGTCTCCCACAGAGCACCAGTACAGAACATCTATTGGCGCTAGGTGTCCACAACACCTTCAGCGAAATAGTAGAGGCCCAACAGGTCGCCCAAGTTGCAAGACTGGCTTCCACGGAGGCTGGCAGACAGTTACTAGCGCATATTTCAATTTCAATTCAATTTCAATTTCAATTTGAGATTTATTTTCTGTACGTGCAACAGAAAAAAACGAAGCAAAAGCAAAAGGCTACATAGCCTGACGGAGGCTTTTGCTCCGAAATACAGTCTGGCAAAATAAAATAAAATAAAAACTAAAAATAACATGTCATACACAACTTAGCCGCAATTAGAGAACATCATTATATACAGATACAATTTGCAAATTCTGATCACACATGTAACCATCACAAATATAAAGAAAGAACAGGACAGTAAATAGTAATGAAATACCTAAAAAAACATCGCAATATATACAATAGGTGAGGTAAGGAAAGCATCTGGAGACACATACATTCCTAAGCAGCTTGAACAAACAATAAGCAAAAAAAACAACAACAAAGGGACACAAATAGTGTACTCTAAGCAATTGGGACACAGAAAGTAATAAATAATCCAAATTTCTGTATTAAGTGTATTCAATACAATTATAAAGGAGAAATTCCTTGAACTTATTTTTGGAAGTTTTCTTATATAGTTTTCTTATTAGTATACGGTCTCCTATTGCCAGATAGAGGGAGTGCGCGCTCCCTATCAAAGTCAGGGAAATGTATACAGTATCTCAGATACCTAGAAACATGCACCCCCCATACAACTGCGGCAGACGGAAAGTAAGGGCCAGAGCCCTTCTTCAAACAGCGGCTACGATTGAGGACAATGTCGCCTTCGTTGACGCAGCGCAATACGCAGCTTCCAATCACTTTGTTTCAGCAGCTACGTCATTACGGGGAGAGCTGCTACATCACTTATGCTCAAAAATTCGGATGCCGACAAAGCCGAACAGGTGGCAGTGGCCATCGCCATGACTACAACGAACCGTTCTACTATTTACACGGACTCGCGAGCCGCCACTAGAGCATTTATGAAAGGCTCGGTGTGCACAGAAGCCGTGCGCGTTCTCTTTGCTGCATCTTGGACAGGAAAAAAGCATATAATTTGGTTCCCTTGTCATGTGGGCAGTGATGCTCACGAAACCATCCTAAACGCCAACGAACTTGCACACTTCCAGGCGCGAGGTCTCACACACCGCGCCGGAAATGGGCACTCGGAGGCTGAGGGAGGGCAGTGGCAAAGGGACCCTCTTCTCACTTTCAACGAGGTCTGTAAGCACTATCAGCTAGGGCGTAGGAAGTTTCCGCTTCCACACCCACATCTAAACAGACCACAGTCAATCACCCTGCGAATGTTAGAAACAAACACGTATTCATGTCCATTTATTTGGTCAAAATTCGTAGACGGAACAGACCCACGCTGTCAGCGCTGTAGTCATCCGAGGTGCACCCTCCAGCACATGCTGTGGCAGTGTCACGACTTGCACGGGGGCTCAGGGTCTCCCTCCATTGACGAAGACTGGCTCCAGCTTATCACCAGCTCCGCATAGGACCAGCAGCTAAGGGCTGTCCAGAGAGCCCGCGAAGTCGCCGAGAGCTTTAACCTCCTGGTGCCATCGTGGGCGGGACCTCCAGACGGTACCCCCTGACGGGGGCATTCTCGTTTTCTCAGGACCAAATAAAGTTCTTTGACTGACTGACTGACTGTTGTGTGTGTACCACAACAACTTGCATGTGCGTATTAAAACACCTTTTTTGTTCCGCTTCGTATACTCTCCCCCAGCATTGCATGCAATCTAAACGTTCAAGTGTCGCTTGCACCATGCTCAAAGTCACCACGGTCACAGAATGCTGACGCCGGTGAGTTTCGCGCGGAACACAGACACAGTGGCCGGATGCTGCGTCGGCCGCGTGGCGGAATGCAACGGTCGAAGGCGCACGACCGATCGTGTTGTCTGTACAGTTGCTGAATTATACACGTGAAAACACTCGCCATTGTAAGTGCATCTAGAGCGCGTTCTGCTGTACTTGCTTCGTTGTCGGTGAGCTGTTACTCGTTGGTAATACTCCGACGAAAAATGATTTCACCGAAGGCGTCGCGCTGGCCCAGAGGGGTGAGCCCCATTCCATTAGTTTCGGATCGTCACGACACACATGCTGTGCAGCTAACGTGCTTTCCAAGCCAGAGAGAGAGTCTTGCCTTTTGCTTCACATTCAAATGTAAACAAGAGAGAAGAATTTGCCCAGTCAATATGGCCGACTTCCGGCTTCATCACGGCATCACAACGAGTGACGTCAGGGCCTCTCCTACCTTTTCTTCCTCCGTGGTCGCCGGAGTGGTGGATTGCGGAAACCGGAAATAGATGCTGTCTGAAACAGCCATCAGCAGTGACGTATGCCACGTGAGATGAGGAAAGGCACTGAGCTGACTCAGCGAGGAGGGGCCAAGCGGTTTTGGGAGAGGGTAGCGAAAAAGAAGGAAAAAAGCGATCATCGTGTTTCGATCATCAAACGCGTGTAACTCCGCTATTACGGCGCCGTTTCGAAAAATTCTCACGGCTACGTGTTCGTTGTGAACTCGAGCACAACTTCCTCACCTAAACTAAATTTCGACTGCTGGATGTATGGACCCTTTAAAACGCTTTATAAGCCGCATTAACGCGATTGCTTTCCCAGCATCAAGCCTGCCTAAGGCAAGTTTGCCGACAAGTCCGAAGCACTGGTGTGGCTCAATGGTAGATTACTGGGCTGGTACCCAGTGGGCCTGGGTTGGAGCCCCACTGCGGCATTGTTGCTAGATCGTTTTTCTAATTTCGGGTGATGTGGTTATGGATACTGGTGGAGGCTGCGGCGGACAACTGCGCGTGACCCGAGTTGTATTTATAACAGCTTTCACTGTAGAACAATGCTACTGTTCTCGAGGTACAGTAAGTCCGATTAACAGCACAGTCTTCTGTAAATGCGCCGAAGTGCACATTTTTGGGGGAGTCGGAGCTAGTGAAGCTAATCGTCAGCTTTTTCTCCCTGCCTCCCTCATATTATGCTTGATGAATCATGAAGAACCTGTTAATATTATTGTTATTATTATTATTATTATTATTATTATTATTATTATTATTATTATTATTATTATTATTATTATTATTATTATTATTATTATTATTATTATTATTATTATTATTATTATTATTATTATTATTATTATTGGTTGGAAAATTGTGCTTCAGCTGCAACGGTAAATGAACATAACCAAGTGTAATGAGTTTTCACTTGCATGAACGTGCTTGGCCGAGAAAAGCCGCAGCCACTTGTTCTTGCCGGCTCGCCTCACGTCGTACGCGAGTTTTTTGTGGGCTGTTAGCTGACAAATTACTTTTTGCATAACTAGGTTAAAGCATGAAGGCTACCGCGACACGCCAATTGAACGCACAGACGAAAGAAAATGAATGGATCATTTTGTAAAATTCACATCTTGATGAAAGGAAAAGACAGTGAACCCAAGTAACATATACCAGACATTGTTTGTGGTTTTTAACTACACTCAAGTTTTTATGATGCAAATAACTTTACTTTACATCATATATTTCTATTCTAGGTTAATGAGTAGAAATAATATCCCTCATACATTCCTTGTTTTCATTGTGTCTTAGTTTTGCTAATTGACGGAAATTATTGGTCATGGCCGTACAGACGACCCACTTTTTTCACCCATTTCGCTTTACCCAGATTTCTCTAGAACGGACTTGGGACTTCAACAGAGCTTTATTTCTCACACCAACCAAATTTAGCTCCACCGCGGTGGTCTAGTGGCTAAGATACGCGGCTGCTGACCCGCAGGCCGCGGGATTGAATCCCGGCTGCGGCGGCTGCATTTCCGATGGAGGCGGAAGTGTAGTCCCGTGGGCTCAGATTTGGGTGCACGTTGAAGAACCCCAGGTGCTCGAAATTTCCGGAGGCCTCCACTACGGCGTCTCTCATAACCATATGGCGGTTTTGGGACGTTCAACCCCACATATCAATCACTCAATCAACAAAATATATATTAGCTAACACAAATGACACTCACCTGTGTATGGAACTGAGAGAATATAAAGATACAGCGCGTCGCTATATAAGCCCACATAGTATGGAATGTGGAGACGAAGAAAAAAAGCATTATTTATAAAAAGATATTGCGATATCCAAGAATGAATGATGAGTAGAGGGAGTTCGACAGGGGGGATATCACCGGTAAACCGTAGCTCTGCCGTGAAAAGTTAGCCCATTACATCATTAGAAAGACGTAAGGCTGTGCGTAAACATTCAACGACTGCGCCGTCGATGAGACTATTGAACACATCTTATGTTATTACCCGGCATACACAAACGAGAGGCTTCACCTGCGCAGTGTTTTAAATCAACTGGACAGAAGTTATTTCACTGTCGAGAAAGTATTGGGACCATGGCACTGCCCGTCCAATTTCTGAAAGGCAACGAAAGCATTGATCCATTTTTTCAGACACCGGCCTGTTTCATCGTTTGTGATGGTGAAACTGTTACGCGTCGGCCCAGTCAGTGACCTTTTCTCTCCTCCTTTATAACTTTCTTTCCCCCTCTCCCCTTCCCCAGTGCAGGGTAGCCTACCAGGGCTCAGCCCTGGTTAACCTTCCTGCCTTTCTCCTTGTGTTCTCGCTCTCTATATATACAAATCGACTTTTATTTTGCCATTGTTCGTTTGTTGTTCCGTTTCTTCGTTTGTTATTTTCATTTCTTTCTTGTCATGGCGGGTGGGTTGCGAGTTCTATTCAATATTACGGCTTTATGGTCTGTGAAATGAAGCGAGAGAGGTACTTTTACCGGCTTCAGTAGGAAGTTTGCAAACACTAAGTCAATGCACGCCCCTCGGATCGTGGTAGGTTGCATATGAATACATAGGAGTGCGTAATTGGAAAGCATGTATTGCACGATGCAGTCATTGGTAATGAGGTCCATCCATCCGTTCGTGCGTTCGTATGTCCATCAGTCCGTCCATCTTTCTGTGCGTCCGTCCATGCGTCCATCTATTAGTTCATACATCTGTCTGTCTGTCTGTCTGTCTGTCTGTCTGTCTGTCTGTCTGTCTGTCTGTCTGTCTGTCTGTCTGTCTGTCTGTCTGTCTGTCTGTCTGTCTGTCTGTCTGTCTGTCTGTCTGTCTGTCACACTAGCGCCTCTTGCTGAGTGAGTCATACAACTAGGTAGGTACAAACCAGTCACAGACGTACATGAACCGACCCATGGCTTTAGGAGCCTCGTTCCTAAAAAATTAAATATATATATACAATAAGTTACGACCACGAAACTTCATTGTTCATCAAATGTACCAGAAGAACAAACAATACTTATGAAGCGCTCAGAGATTTTTTTCTGAACGAACAGCTTTGGACGTGCTTTAGAACTTCAAAATTATTACTTTGAATCTTTGTCGTCTCGGCATTCGCCGCTATATAAGCGCTCTAGCCACTATGAAAATTAACATCGGCTCTATCTCTCCGTCACTATTTAGGCCGTTTCAAATTTTAAATCACATGTGATGCTATATTTCCACAAACTTATTTGTTGTTGTTCTTGAAATGCATTTTTCAACACCAGCCTCACGAATCGAACGCATCGCGTACAACCTGTAAGGAAGTGACAACACATATTTTATAAGCTGTAAACGATACTGATATAACACTGTCCTCTTTGGGTGGCATCATTTCTCGCTCATGATTATTTCACAATCACACCATCAAAGTTTCTATTTTCATATTCATTTGCTTCTTTATTTGAGATATGGATTGTTTCGACAGTGTGAGAGTATTTTTACTTGCCAAAGTATTAGTGGCCCTTCAGGCAAGACTCTATACAACTTGCTGCACTGTGATTGCACCCGAAGGCTCTCGTATGCTATTAGGCAGTTTTCTATAAAAAATGTACCCCGAGTTCACAAAAGCTTTATTCAAAGAAAGAACTAAGCTGACACAAGACAAGGCAGGTATAGATTACAAAAAAACGCTTTATTTGCAGTCCGATATACGTGTTACAGATGTTGTTACCGTTAGCCAAGCTTCGGCTTGCGCTCATTGAGACTCACAAGACATTGCTTTGGGCAGAGAGCTTCCTCATAATAACTAGAGGGGACTCTGGCATTGCAATTTTTCAGTTAACATGTGAAATATGGGCAGTACATTGATTTCCCTAGTCTTCGTATTTGCGAGCCTCGAATCGTACTTGTGGCTTCGTTTAGACCGGGCCTTCACCTCAATAAAAACACATAAACGTCTCGGAGTCTGAACGTGCCTAGAGATATAAACCGAGAAAGAGATGCTTATTTACCGAAAGGATGAGTTATCAGCCTGGGCGATGGTGTACTCTCATCTGCCACTGTACATAGAGTACCCTTACAAAAATTCTTATTGAAAAAACAAAGAGAAGTTATTGAGCAATGACAACAGATGGGATTGAAAATACATGACCTTTCAATTGAAATACCATTGAGGAAATTGTTGACCTGTATTTAAAAATGGCCCATGACTTTCAATTGAAAGCGGTCAATTAACTCGATATCTATCATTGAGAGAAAATGAAATGGTGATGGAAAATACGTTGTGGATCAATTGAAATATCACAAAGGCGATTCTTGAAAAACATTGAACATTGGCCAATGATGTTTAATTGAAAGCCATCAATGATTTATTAATGCGAAAACAGAACAATTATTTTTCGCACTTGACAGCGCCTTTTTGCCAATAATGCGGTAGACATTATGACTATAGCTAATTAGAAAACCATTATTATTACAATCACCTGCATCTGTACACCACCCCAATACTGGAATTGAAGTTGGGACCTCATGCTCATGAAGCAGATGTCTTATTCATTGCACCATAGCCCCATGAATCGCGTGAAGGCCAGTCTTTTTGCGGCTATATATCTACCAAACGGCTTTTTGCAAATTGTCGGCGGAATTTAGGCTATTATTTGTGCCACATGCATTTCTGATCGCATGAATTTGATCAGCGAATAGTTTGTAGTGCTTCATGAACTCGAGACAACAACGGTTAGCGCTTTCGGCTCCGACTGAGGTTCGTGGTGCACCGTTTTGCAAGAACGATTAACGCGCGTTCCTGCGTCGTTTTAGTGCTTCCCCGTGAATCAATGGTGTTTCGCTCACCGAAATTCGCGGATACCAGTGCGACGACGCTGTGTTTGGTTGTCGAAACCTACGTATGTTTTTCGCAAGTGCGTGTGCTGTAAGCAATTTTGCTTATTTGTGCCGCGTGTCAGTGCCAGCGGCCTATTCTCAGCTGTTTGAAGGCAATGCGCTTTCGCACGTATACGTTGCATGGATATTTTAGCGTGCCTACTCTAACATTTGCATTTCGTACGCGCCGTGAGCTGCACGCTGGGGCAGCAGAACCTTTTTAAGATTTTGACGATTACTCTTTTCTGCAAATAAAATTTATGTGCGTTATTTCGCGATATAAAATGGTTTTTACTCATTTTCAGTCTTTTAACTGATCTTATTTATGGGGAGTGGCTACTCTTACCGTTATTCTGCATCACATCGCTGTTCAAGTGAATGCCGAAACGCGCGCCAAGGTCAAATATGACGTACACAAATTAGCGATGGACAGGTCGGTATCCCTCCAAATAAATAATGCTTCTTCGCATCTCTTCGCGAACGTCCGCGTGCAGTTGGTGTCAAGACATGGTGCAGAACGAACCTCAAAATCTTTGTTGGTGCTGCATACAGTACCTATTTAGAAAATGAGGATTTTTATAGCTGGTACTCTATCTCCACAGCAGTACACTGGCAGTCTTGGTCGCAGTTCTTTGTTACAAATCCATGCTGGAATATGAGAACTGTACTTAATATTCAAAGCAGTGAGCAAATGTTGGTGGCATACGCTCTCTTGCTGACTTCTGCACCTGACTTCTGTATACTTCATGTTGAAGTTCATCATCAAATTACGCAACCACTAATCAAACATCAACCAACCAATTTTCAATTTTTATCTTTCTCCGTCTCGCTGCCTTCCGTTTGTTTCTTTCTTGTCATGCTTTCCTAAAATCATCAGTTCAATTTGTTTTGTAAAACGCGAGCATAAACATATAGGCCAGTGTTTCAGTACTGTCAAGCATGCACTAAAGAGCGGCCGCACCGCGAACACGAAACTTCTGAGCTTCCGCGGTTCTCGCCTCTGTTTTCTTTTTCTTCGCCCCCCCCCCTCCCCCGTTCACGCGCGCGCGCTGGAGAACATGAGCAGGCGCGCCGCTCAATTTTTCTTATAAAATATTGCTTACAAAAGATTTCGTCCATGTTTTTTTTTTAGAAATGAGACAATAAAACTATTAGTGCAAAGTTCTCAGCAGAAATATTGTTTACAAAATATTTTGTCAATGGCTTTTTGATAGAAGTGAGACAAGAAAGCTGTTATTACAATATGCTCAACAGAAATATTGTTTACGAAATACTTCCTCAAAAGTCTTTCAACAAAAATGAGTCAATAACATTTTTATTGCAAATGCTCAACAGAAATATTGTCGACAAAGTATTGAAGCAAGTCAACGAGTATTGAGGAACCAGTGATGATCAATGAAGTCAATTATTCGATCACAGTCCGACAACGTAAATCAACAGTCATTTTTATAAGGGTAAGTGGAATGTGTTCAAAAAGTTATGAATGATGATCGTAAGTTATGAAAACGAATATGCAGGCCTGCCAAGGGCTGAAGCAATGCGTTCAGTTCAGTAGCTTTTAGGAAGGTTAAAACCGCTTTTCACCCACTGCTGCACTATTGGAGTCAGGCAAAGGACCTAACACAGGCTCATCAGATAATGCCTTGTCAAGGAATCATTTATTATAAAAACAATACAGTTTCGCGCATTCTCAAAGCAGGGACAAAATATGTGTTATATTGTTTCTAGCACTTGACAGTGATAACATTTGCAAACAGCATTGCTGGAGCAGTAGCAGCTAAAATATCAAGAATGTATTGGGACGATCAAGTCTTATAATAAAGAAATACGCAAGAATTACGTTTCGAAGCTTATGGTCATCCTTCTTTATAAATATGTACACAGACAACAGATGGTAACAGGGTGAGCTGACGAATGCTTTGCGACGCTTCAGCGTAACTAAAAAGCAAACAGGGACTAACTGATCTTCCCATCGTAAAGCCTTAACTAAAAAGAGGAGATGTTACGTTTATGATAATAATTGTTGAGGTTTAGCGCACCAAAACGACCATATGATGATAGGAGACGCTGTATTTTAGGACTCCAGAAATTTTGACCACCAGGGACTATAGTTAACATGCAGGTAAATCTAAGCACAGGGGCCTGAAGCACTTTCACCTCCATTTAAATGCGGCCATTAGATGAGAATAACTCTGCCATTAGATGCTGGATAGAGGGACGGCAATATGGTTGGCAATTAGCTTAATGTAGGACGAGTGAATTCCGTCCAGTCCAGAAGAAGTTACTTTAAGATTATGAATAATGCTGATAATTTCGTTAGGGTCTGTTGGGAAGAGGTAGAAAGATTGTGAAGAGCGGACCTGAGATCTATTGGACGATGGGGGTGTAGTAGAAGCTTGTTTACAGAAAAATGAGTTGAATTCATTCGCAATGTCAATTGGCTGATCTAAGACACGGTCAGCAATTTGAAGCTCAGTGATAGTTAATTCGGACGTGTTCTTGTTTAGAAAGGAGTTAATAATTTTCCATTGTTCTTTAGAGTTGTTGCCAGCACGCGCTATTTTTTCTTCGTATTAACTTTTTCTAGCTGCTTTTAAGAGTCTATTGAGAGTATTAGAATAGAAGGTGTAACGATGTTTTAGATTCATATTGAAAGGACGGCGTTTGACTTTTTTGTAGAGGTTTTCTTTTTTATGCATGCATGTCAATAGACTGTTCGTTATCCAGGGATTATGGGGTGCTGAGTATATTCTTTTACATTTTACTACCGTGACGCTATCATGAATGCATTTGCATATGCGAGACGAAAGAAAATCAAAAGCTAAATTGGCATCAGTGCATGTTTCAATGAAAGACCAGTCGACATTTGTTACGCGGTTCACATACTCTTCTTTGTTTAGAATTGATTTAGAAAATCTTAAATCGCGATTATGCTTGAAGTTTTTACATGAGAAGAAAACAGGGTAATGGTCAGTAATATTTACTTTAAGAACATCACTGTGTTCAGGTGAAAGAAAGTTAGACAGAACATGGTCGATGAGTGTGCTACTGCGGCCAGGAATGCATCTAGTTGGAAGTGTGATTAAGGACTCGTAACCAAAACCTTGGTAACAATTTGCATATTCAATGCGATTGGAAGTATCATCAAGTAAATCGATGTTCAAGTCCCCCACAATGACAACATTTTTACGTTCACATGATCATGTTTCAAGGACAGCATAGAGACTTGAAAAGAACACAGAAATTGACGATGAAGGCGACCGATAGATAGTTCCAATGATAAGTTTACCAGTGGATGAAGGCTTGTCTAGTTCTATCCAAACAGATTCGCAGCTATCGACGACAATATGAAGGTCAGATCTGCGTTTATAGGGCAAAGTAAGTGAGATAAAGATGGCTGCGCCACCATAGCTACTTGATGTGCGATTGCAGTATTCTGACAAGTAACCTTGTAAGCCAAACAAGTTTTGATCCTCTAGTGTAAGCCATGTTTCCGAGATGCAGACGAGGGAAAAGGAACTTTTGAAAGAGTGTAAAAGAGCGTTTATTTCATCATGATTTTTTCTTAGACTACGCACGTTAATGTGAATTCCTGAAATGGCAGAGTTATTCAAGAAGGAATCTAAGTTATTGATACTAAAATAAGACGACATGATGACGCGCAGAGTTTCCTAGATAAATAAGTGACCAGATCTATTGAAAGATAGAAAGGTCAGCTTCAGTGCGAATCCGATACACCCTACTTTCGTTTGATTGCCTCGCCTTAATATGGCAATTATCCGTCCAAAGGAACGCCCAACCGTTCTCTCTCTCTTGAGGGAAGAGCTTTCGCAAACAACCTTTTGTTTTCTACGGTGAGATGGTCATTTACATACAGAGGATAATGATGAGGGCCTGGGAATCCGAGATCAGTCATGTGCAGTTTAGCCTTGCGAGCCTTGCTTAAAAATTCTTGCTTCTCATCGCGAGAACAGAAGCGCGCGATAATGTTTTTTTTTTAGTCATTCTTAGTGGGGACGCGATGAATGACGTCGATGTCAGAATCAAGAATAGTGCAGTTGATTTTAGTAGCCACAGCTTTTACTATGGCTGTGCAATCTTCCCCTTGAGAGCACGGAATTCCCTTAAGTTCTACGTTGATAAGTCTCGAGTATTGTTCCAGTTCTGATACACGGTTGGTTAAAATTTCATTTTGTTTCTTTAGAGACTTATTAGAGGCAACTAACGTGGCGTTCTCGGAGCGTAGCTCCTCAACAAGCGCATTGAGACCACTGACGCTTGACACGAGGCTCTGTACTTCAGCCTTCAACTTTGACGTCTCTGGTATTAGTGCCAGAAGTTTGGGTTTGCATTCTTCAATTAGTTTAGAGGCTATTTCTCCCAGTTTATTCTCAGTCCAGGCCTCAAGCTGTTCAATGCGCTTCGCCAACTCGACATTTGAGGGCATGTTTGTAGGCAATCAAAACAATGAGCAAGGTTGTACAGTGCAGTAGTAATTGCAAAACTAAATCACTCACAGCACTAAATCACTCACAGCAGCAGTCACGGCAACGCACGATGCCCAAAACAACAAGAAGGCCACTGACCTGCGGAAGCGTTGAAAAACCTTTAGAATAGATGCCGGTACGTAGAGCCGTAACTGCTGCTGCAAAGTGACGCTGGGTGAGACGGGCCTCCGCTTTATGCCGGAACACGAGCAGGTGATCAGCGCAGTAGATCCACGCAGATGATCCCTTATCCACCAAGGATAGCCGACGCTGATATTCGTGTAGAATGCACGAACACAGATGGCTCAGTCAGGTGGTGAAGCAGGCGTTGAAAAGCTGAAATGGTCGGTAGCACAGGACCACCGAATCCGTGGCAACCGTCGTCCAACAGCACACTTGATTTCTTCGGAATCGTCCAAAAGCCTGCGGAAGCGTTGAAAAACCTTTAGAATAGACGCCGATACGTAGAGCCGTAACTGCTGCTGCAAAGTGACGCTGGGTGAGACGGGCCTCCGCTTTATGCCGGAACACGAGCAGGTGATCAGCGCAGTAGATCCACGCAGATGATTCCTTATCCACCAAGGATAGCCGACGCTGATATTCGTGTAGAATGCACGATCACAGATGGCTCAGTCAGGTGGTGAAGCAGGCGTTGAAAAGCTGAAATGGTCGGTAGCACAGGACCACCGAATCCGTGGCAACCATCGTCCAACAGCACACTTGATTTCTTCGGAATCGTCCAAAAGCCTGCGGAAGCGTTGAAAAACCTTTAGAATAGACGCCGATACGTAGAGCCGTAACTGCTGCTGCAAAGTGACGCTGGGTGAGACGGGCCTCCGCTTTATGCCGGAACACGAGCAGGTGATCAGCGCAGTAGATCCACGCAGATGATCCCTTATCCACCAAGGATAGCCGACGCTGATATTCGTGTAGAATGCACCAACACAGATGGCTCAGTCAGATGGTGAAGCAGGCGTCGAAAAGCTGAAATGGTCGGTAGCACAGGACCACCGAATCCGTGGCAACCGTCGTCCAACAGCACACTTGATTTCTTCGGAATCGTCCAAAAGCCTGCGGAAGCGTTGAAAAACCTTTAGAATAGACGCCGATACGTAGAGCCGTAACTGCTGCTGCAAAGTGACGCTGGGTGAGACGGGCCTCCGCTTTATGCCGGAACACGAGCAGGTGATCAGCGCAGTAGATCCACGCAGATGATCCCTTATCCACCAAGGATAGCCGACGCTGATATTCGTGTAGAATGCACCAACACAGATGGCTCAGTCAGGTGGTGAAGCAGGCGTCGAAAAGCTGAAATGGTCGGTAGCACAGGACCACCGAATCCGTGGCAACCGTCGTCCAACAGCACACTTGATTTCTTCGGAATCGTCCAAAAGCCTGCGGAAGCATTGAAAAACCTTTAGAATAGACGCCGATACGTAGAGCCGTAACTGCTGCTGCAAAGTGACGCTGGGTGAGACGGGCCTCCGCTTTATGCCGGAACACGAGCAGGTGATCAGCGCAGTAGATCCACGCAGATGATCCCTTATTCACCAAGGATAGCCGACGCTGATATTCGTGTAGAATGCACCAACACAGATGGCTCAGTCAGGTGGTGAAGCAGACGTCGAAAAGCTGAAATGGTCGGTAGCACAGGACCACCGAATCCGTGGCAACCGTCGTCCAACAGCACACTTGATTTCTTCGGAATCGTCCAAAAGCCTGCGGAAGCGTTGAAAAACCTTTAGAATAGACGCCGATACGTAGAGCCGTAACTGCTGCTGCAACGTGACGCTGGGTGAGACGGGCCTCCGCTTTATGCCGGAACACGAGCAGGTGATCAGCGCAGTAGATCCACGCAGATGATTCCTTATCCGCCAAGGATAGCCGACGGTGATATTCGTGTAGAATGCACCAACACAGATGGCTCAGTCAGGTGGTGAAGCAGACGTCGAAAAGCTGAAATGGTCGGTAGCACAGGACCACCGAATCCGTGGCAACCGTCGTCCAACAGCACACTTGATTTCTTCGGAATCGTCCAAAAGCCTGCGGAAGCGTTGAAAAACCTTTAGAATAGACGCCGATACGTAGAGCCGTAACTGCTGCAGCAAAGTGACGCTGGGTGAGACGGGCCTCCGCTTTATGCCGGAACACGAGCAGGTGATCAGCGCAGTAGATCCACGCAGATGATCCCTTATCCACCAAGGATAGCCGACGCTGATATTCGTGTAGAATGCACCAACACAGATGGCTCAGTCAGGTGGTGAAGCAGGCGTCGAAAAGCTGAAATGGTCGGTAGCACAGGACCACCGAATCCGTGGCAACCGTCGTCCAACAGCACACTTGATTTCTTCGGAATCATCCAAAAGCCTGCGGAAGCGTTGAAAAACCTTTAGAATAGACGCCGATACGTAGAGCCGTAACTCTGCTGCAAAGTGACGCTGGGTGAGACGGGCCTCCGCTTTATGCCGGAACACGAGCAGGTGATCAGCGCAGTAGATCCACGCAGATGATTCCTTATCCACCAAAGATAGCCGACGCTGATATTCGTGTAGAATGCACGAACACAGATGGCTCAGTCAGGTGGTGAAGCAGGCGTTGAAAAGCTGAAACGGTCGGTAGCACAGGACCACCGAATCCGTGGCAACCGTCGTCCAACAGCACACTTGATTTCTTCGGAATCGTCCAAAAGCCTGCGGAAGCGTTGAAAAACCTTTAGAATAGACCCCGATACGTAGAGCCGTAACTGCTGCTGCAAAGTGACGCTGGGTGAGACGGGCCTCCGCTTTATGCCGGAACACGAGCAGGTGATCAGCGCAGTAGATCCACGCAGATGATCCCTTATCCACCAAGGAGAGCCGACGCTGATATTCGTGTAGAATGCACTAAACACAGATGGCTCAGACAGGTGGTGAAGCAGGCGTCGAAAAGCTGAAATGGTCGGTAGCACAGGACCACCGAATCCGTGGCAACCGTCGTCCAACAGCACACTTGATTTCTTCGGAATCGTCCAAAAGCCTGCGGAAGCGTTGAAAAACCTTTAGAATAGACGCCGATACGTAGAGCCGTAACTGCTGCTGCACAGTGACGCTGGGTGAGACGGGCCTCCGCTTTATGCCGGAACACGAGCAGGTGATCAGCGCAGTAGATCCACGCAGATGATCCCTTATCCACCAAGGATAGCCGACGCTGATATTCGTGTAGAATGCACGAACACAGATGGCTCAGTCAGGTGGTGAAGCAGGCGTTGAAAAGCTGAAATGGTCGGTAGCACAGGACCACCGAATCCGTGGCAACCGTCGTCCAACAGCACACTTGATTTCTTCGGAATCGTCCAAAAGCCTGCGGAAGCGTTGAAAAACCTTTAGAATAGACGCCGATACGTAGAGCCGTAACTGCTGCTGCAAAGTGACGCTGGGTGAGACGGGCCTCCGCTTTATGCCGGAACACGAGCAGGTGATCAGCGCAGTAGATCCACGCAGATGATCCCTTATCCACCAAGGATAGCCGACGCTGATATTCGTGTAGAATGCACCAACACAGATGGCTCAGTCAGGTGGTGAAGCAGGCGTCGAAAAGCTGAAATGGTCGGTAGCAGAGGACCACCGAATCCGTGGCAACCGTCGTCCAACAGCACACTTGATTTCTTCGGAATCGTCCAAAAGCCTGCGCAAGCGTTGAAAAACCTTTAGAATAGACGCCGATACGTAGAGCCGTAACTGCTGCTGCAAAGTGACGCTGGGTGAGACGGGTCTCCACTTTATGCCGGAACACGAGCAGGTGATCAGCGCAGTAGATCCACGCAGATGATCCCTTATCCACCAAGGATGGCCGACGCTGATATTCGTGTAGAATGCACGAACACAGATGGCTCAGTCAGGTGGTGAAGCAGGCGTTGAAAAGCTGAAACGGTCGGTAGCACAGGACCACCGAATCCGTGGCAACCGTCGTCCAACAGCACACTTGATTTCTTCGGAATCGTCCAAAAGCTTGCGGAAGCGTTGAAAAACCTTTAGAATAGACGCCGATACGTAGAGCCGTAACTGCTGCTGCAAAGTGACGCTGGGTGAGACGGGCCTCCGCTTTATGCCGGAACACGAGCAGGTGATCAGCGCAGTAGATCCACGCAGATGATCCCTTATCCACCAAGGATAGCCGACGCTGATATTCGTGTAGAATGCACGAACACAGATGGCTCAGTCAGGTGGTGAAGCAGGCGTTGAAAAGCTGAAACGGTCGGTAGCACAGGACCACCGAATCCGTGGCAACCGTCGTCCAACAGCACACTTGATTTCTTCGGAATCGTCCAAAAGCCTGCGGAAGCGTTGAAAAACCTTTAGAATAGACGCCGATACGTAGAGCCGTAACTGCTGCTGCAAAGTGACGCTGGGTGAGACGGGTCTCCGCTTTATGCCGGAACACGAGCAGGTGATCAGCGCAGTAGATCCACGCAGATGATCCCTTATCCACCAAGGATAGCCGACGCTGATATTCGTGTAGAATGCACGAACACAGATGGCTCAGTCAGGTGGTGAAGCAGGCGTTGAAAAGCTGAAACGGTCGGTAGCACAGGACCACCGAATCCGTGGCAACCGTCGTCCAACAGCACACTTGATTTCTTCGGAATCGTCCAAAAGCCTGCGGAAGCGTTGAAAAACCTTTAGAATAGACGCCGATACGTAGAGCCGTAACTGCTGCTGCAAAGTGACGCTGGGTGAGACGGGCCTCCGCTTTATGCCGGAACACGAGCAGGTGATCAGCGCAGTAGATCCACGCAGATGATTCCTTATCCACCAAGGATAGCCGACGCTGATATTCGTGTAGAATGCACGATCACAGATGGCTCAGTCAGGTGGTGAAGCAGGCGTTGAAAAGCTGAAATGGTCGGTAGCACAGGACCACCGAATCCGTGGCAACCATCGTCCAACAGCACACTTGATTTCTTCGGAATCGTCCAAAAGCCTGCGGAAGCGTTGAAAAACCTTTAGAATAGACGCCGATACGTAGAGCCGTAACTGCTGCTGCAAAGTGACGCTGGGTGAGACGGGCCTCCGCTTTATGCCGGAACACGAGCAGGTGATCAGCGCAGTAGATCCACGCAGATGATCCCTTATCCACCAAGGATAGCCGACGCTGATATTCGTGTAGAATGCACGAACACAGATGGCTCAGACAGGTGGTGAAGCAGGCGTCGAAAAGCTGAAATGGTCGGTAGCACAGGACCACCGAATCCGTGGCAACCGTCGTCCAACAGCACACTTGATTTCTTCTGAATCGTCCAAAAGCCTGCAGAAGCGTTGAAAAACCTTTAGAATAGACGCCGATACGTAGAGCCGTAAC
Source organism: Rhipicephalus microplus (assembly GCF_043290135.1). Lineage (NCBI taxonomy): Eukaryota > Metazoa > Arthropoda > Arachnida > Ixodida > Ixodidae > Rhipicephalus > Rhipicephalus microplus. Next base: position 4,186,981 of record NW_027464590.1, read on the forward strand.
TGCTGCTGCAAAGTGACGCTGGGTGAGACGGGCCTCCGCTTTATGCCGGAACACGAGCAGGTGATCAGCGCAGTAGATCCACGCAGATGATCCCTTATCCACCAAGGATAGCCGACGCTGATATTCGTGTAGAATGCACGAACACAGATGGCTCAGACAGGTGGTGAAGCAGGCGTCGAAAAGCTGAAATGGTCGGTAGTAGCACAGGACCACCGAATCCGTGGCAACCGTCGTCCAACAGCACACTTGATTTCTTCGGAATCGTCCAAAAGCCTGCAGAAGCGTTGAAAAACCTTTAGAATAGACGCCGATACGTAGAGCCGTAACTGCTGCTGCAAAGTGACGCTGGGTGAGACGGGCCTCCGCTTTATGCCGGAACACGAGCAGGTGATCAGCGCAGTAGATCCACGCAGATGATCCCTTATCCACCAAGGATAGCCGACGCTGATATTCGTGTAGAATGCACGAACACAGATGGCTCAGACAGGTGGTGAAGCAGGCGTCGAAAAGCTGAAATGGTCGGTAGTAGCACAGGACCACCGAATCCGTGGCAACCGTCGTCCAACAGCACACTTGATTTCTTCGGAATCGTCCAAAAGCCTGCGGAAGCGTTGAAAAACCTTTAGAATAGACGCCGATACGTAGAGCCGTAACTGCTGCTGCAAAGTGACGCTGGGTGAGACGGGCCTCCGCTTTATGCCGGAACACGAGCAGGTGATCAGCGCAGTAGATCCACGCAGATGATTCCTTATCCACCAAGGATAGCCGACGCTGATATTCGTGTAGAATGCACGATCACAGATGGCTCAGTCAGGTGGTGAAGCAGGCGTTGAAAAGCTGAAATGGTCGGTAGCACAGGACCACCGAATCCGTGGCAACCATCGTCCAACAGCACACTTGATTTCTTCGGAATCGTTCAAAAGCCTGCGGAAGCGTTGAAAAACCTTTAGAATAGACGCCGATACGTAGAGCCGTAACTGCTGCTGCAAAGTGACGCTGGGTGAGACGGGCCTCCGCTTTATGCCGGAACACGAGCAGGTGATCAGCGCAGTAGATCCACGCAGATGATCCCTTATCCACCAAGGATAGCCGACGCTGATATTCGTGTAGAATGCACGAACACAGATGGCTCAGACAGGTGGTGAAGCAGGCGTCGAAAAGCTGAAATGGTCGGTAGCACAGGACCACCGAATCCGTGGCAACCGTCGTCCAACAGCACACTTGATTTCTTCGGAATCGTCCAAAAGCCTGCAGAAGCGTTGAAAAACCTTTAGAATAGACGCCGATACGTAGAGCCGTAACTGCTGCTGCAAAGTGACGCTGGGTGAGACGGGCCTCCGCTTTATGCCGGAACACGAGCAGGTGATCAGCGCAGTAGATCCACGCAGATGATCCCTTATCCACCAAGGATAGCCGACGCTGATATTCGTGTAGAATGCACGAACACAGATGGCTCAGACAGGTGGTGAAGCAGGCGTCGAAAAGCTGAAATGGTCGGTAGTAGCACAGGACCACCGAATCCGTGGCAACCGTCGTCCAACAGCACACTTGATTTCTTCGGAATCGTCCAAAAGCCTGCAGAAGCGTTGAAAAACCTTTAGAATAGACGCCGATACGTAGAGCCGTAACTGCTGCTGCAAAGTGACGCTGGGTGAGACGGGCCTCCGCTTTATGCCGGAACACGAGCAGGTGATCAGCGCAGTAGATCCACGCAGATGATCCCTTATCCACCAAGGATAGCCGACGCTGATATTCGTGTAGAATGCACGAACACAGATGGCTCAGACAGGTGGTGAAGCAGGCGTCGAAAAGCTGAAATGGTCGGTAGTAGCACAGGACCACCGAATCCGTGGCAACCGTCGTCCAACAGCACACTTGATTTCTTCGGAATCGTCCAAAAGCCTGCAGAAGCGTTGAAAAACCTTTAATATAGACGCCGATACGTAGAGCCGTAACTGCTGCTGCAAAGTGACGCTGGGTGAGACGGGCCTCCGCTTTATGCCGGAACACGAGCAGGTGATCAGCGCAGTAGATCCACGCAGATGATCCCTTATCCACCAAGGATAGCCGACGCTGATATTCGTGTAGAATGCACGAACACAGATGGCTCAGACAGGTGGTGAAGCAGGCGTCGAAAAGCTGAAATGGTCGGTAGTAGCACAGGACCACCGAATCCGTGGCAACCGTCGTCCAACAGCACACTTGATTTCTTCGGAATCGTCCAAAAGCCTGCAGAAGCGTTGAAAAACCTTTAGAATAGACGCCGATACGTAGAGCCGTAACTGCTGCTGCAAAGTGACGCTGGGTGAGACGGGCCTCCGCTTTATGCCGGAACACGAGCAGGTGATCAGCGCAGTAGATCCACGCAGATGATCCCTTATCCACCAAGGATAGCCGACGCTGATATTCGTGTAGAATGCACGAACACAGATGGCTCAGACAGGTGGTGAAGCAGGCGTCGAAAAGCTGGAATGGTCGGTAGCACAGGACCACCGAATCCGTGGCAACCGTCGTCCAACAGCACACTTGATTTCTTCGGAATCGTCCAAAAGCCTGCGGAAGCGTTGAAAAACCTTTAGAATAGACGCCGATACGTAGAGCCGTAACTGCTGCTGCAAAGTGACGCTGGGTGAGACGGGTCTCCGCTTTATGCCGGAACACGAGCAGGTGATCAGCGCAGTAGATCCACGCAGATGATCCCTTATCCACCAAGGATAGCCGACGCTGATATTCGTGTAGAATGCACGAACACAGATGGCTCAGTCAGGTGGTGAAGCAGGCGTTGAAAAGCTGAAACGGTCGGTAGCACAGGACCACCGAATCCGTGGCAACCGTCGTCCAACAGCACACTTGATTTCTTCGGAATCGTCCAAAAGCCTGCGGAAGCGTTGAAAAACCTTTAGAATAGACGCCGATACGTAGAGCCGTAACTGCTGCTGCAAAGTGACGCTGGGTGAGACGGGCCTCCGCTTTATGCCGGAACACGAGCAGGTGATCAGCGCAGTAGATCCACGCAGATGATTCCTTATCCACCAAGGATAGCCGACGCTGATATTCGTGTAGAATGCACGAACACAGATGGCTCAGACAGGTGGTGAAGCAGGCGTCGAAAAGCTGAAATGGTCGGTAGTAGCACAGGACCACCGAATCCGTGGCAACCGTCGTCCAACAGCACACTTGATTTCTTCGGAATCGTCCAAAAGCCTGCGGAAGCGTTGAAAAACCTTTAGAATAGATGCCAATACGTAGAGCCGTAACTGCTGCTGAAAGTTGTGTCGAGGAGCGTTTGTGAATACGGGGGTTAGTCACTAGACTACCGTGGCTGGCCTTCATGTTACTGTCAGCTCTCTCCTACCGAGTATACAACTTTTTAGCGCAAACATACTAAGGGGTTTTTGCAAAACATGTTCCTAACTGGATTTTTATTATTATTTTTTTATTGGAGCTGCTGACAATGCGTTCAATAAATAAGGAGGGGGGAAAGAAGCAACAAAAGAAGGCAGGAAGTTTAACCAGAAATAGATCCGGTTGGCCAGTCTACACTAGGGGATTAGGGAAGGGGACAATAAATAACTCTGCTTTAAGGATATTTAAAACATGAATGCCAGTTAGTGCATTGCAAAGTAAAATATAATGTGAACAAAACCGTGAAATAGAATGTCGACGAAAAAAAGGCACCAGCTGGGTGTTCTCAAAACAATAACACTCGTGACAAGCAGCAAGGTTCATCGTCTTTTGACTTGCGGGACACTTTTTGATGCCGGGCTGTCATGTGCTGTTGTACGCTGCTATAGTCGCTTGGCGTAACGCAGGCAAAACCATATTCACCATAGTTGGCTGAAGCAGATTCAGCGTGTGCTCGCGCCAAAGAGAAGTCTTCTTCCTCTTGTCTTTCGAGTGCCTTGACAAATACATTAGGTGCGGTCAATAACACCATGGTAGGGACAACACAAGCCAAAAATAAAAACTAGATGAAGCAAGCGACAAAAGTGAGAGAGAAAGACAACTAGAAATAAATAATGGCAGAGCTCCGCAAAAAAAGCGGAAAAGACAACAAAAGAGAGAGGAGGAAATGAAGAGAAAACCAATTAGGAATAAAAAGTCTTCCCAGCTGCACACTTTCTTCAAGTTTGGCAACACTAGGACTATGCTGCCTTATTTTCTTCTCTTTCCTGTTTTGGTTTGGCGATATATGTTTTTATTTAAGGGCATCATCACCGCATTACATGAATACTTGAACGTTGTTGAGTTTTCGGATGAAATAGATGTAGAAATTATTATTTTAACAAGCGCCGCAATTAGAAAATAGTACTGAGTCCTTGTTTGTTGGGCGTTGTAATACATTCACCAGTACGCATTAGCAATCCTCGGAAAATGTCAGCAGTAGACATCACGAGACACTACTGCCATGGCAAGCCAAGAGGATACCTAATGAACGCACGGGCAGAGAAGTCACGTGGCGGTCGTATAAAAGATTAAAAATAAGTTCTACATATACAAGCCGAAATGAACGTCTTCCTTTGGGATCGCGATATGGTGTTCCTGGGCAGTTGAATGGGATCAGAAATGGATCCGAATTAACACCACTAAAACAGCATCCGAAAAACACAATGCGGAATATTAAAACGGACAATCTCCCTTTAAATAAAGCATGACGCGAAAAAAATAGCGGAGCTGTAAACAAGACTTCACCAAAACAGAGGTGCAGTGAGAATGCTTTCTTCTTGAGGAAGACTTTATGAAACCCTGGCCAGAGAAAGTGAATTGGGCTAGTAGGACGTGGGTGTCAGCCGCCTTTATAACGCGACATCTGACAAATGAACCACGTTTTTCTTCTTGATGGAAGCGAGTGTTATTGCAATAACAAAAATAAACCTTGAAAACCGGAGCAGGCACTGTGACTGACACAAATCTAAGTATGGTGTTAATTTAGGGTTTCGTCTTTCTACAATAGGCCCAACCATAATGAGAATTAACATACAATAATACCAAAGAAAGTATCGCGGGTGTTGATAGAGGTGATTGTAATGTAAATGTGAAGAAATAAAACTGCATAAGATAACTTGCCACCTGAAGGATGTGAATTTTTTACCTTCGAATAACGCATCCATGTTCTTCCACTGAGCTACGGTGGCGGTCATCCCTACCGTTGTCTTTATACAGCATATATGTGCATTTAAGTGTAGAAGCGTCAGTCATCGTCATCTGTTGCCACTATGGCGGCTGTGTAACACTCTTTGTTGCCTGTTTGACGTCAGACGATACGTGATCCTATTTAAATGCACATAAATAACATATAAAGTGGACGAGGGGTTGAGCGCCACCGTAGCTAGGTATTAGAGCATTCGACGCGCTATTCGAAGATTGCAGCTTCAGATCCTTCTGGCGGGAAGTTACTTGTTCGTCCATTTTTCTTTCTGGACATTTGCAATACAAATACCTCTAATACCATCACCTATACTGTCCATGGTATTACTGTATGTTAGTTCTCATTAAGAAAGCTTAGCATATCATTATTGAGTATGAAACTGCAACATAGGCTTTTTGAATATTACCGTGTAGAAATTTGAATTTCTCTATTAGCATTCATCTGTTTTTGTTTGTTTTTTAAGAGGGAAAGGAGTTAGGTGATAAGTGGATGAGGCAGGAAGTAGGACTTCAAGTCTCATGTCTCGAAAACCATAGACTAAACTTAGAAGCTTATTCTTTATATTGATTATAACCTTTAATTATACAAGGTAAAATATTTTCTGGTTTGTATGAATAAAAACTGACATGATGGTGCCAGCAAGCAAAACAAACTTATTTCAACATTGTTCCTAGAATAGCATATGGTTTTGTTGTAAAGCTTCTCATTATGCTTCAGCTTGACGAAATGGCAGCGACACGAGAAACGTTCTTTGATGAAGAAAAATGCACCGAAATGTTTGGTTGAAAGTTTCACTGGGGTATTCTGTTTGTTTCTCTACTTTTCCGTTTCAGCTGTTTTCTTTACAATACTATGTCACTTAGCACTTCACTTTACATTTTTCTTTCCGCAAAGTGAAGACAACATTCTGCGCAACGTACGAGACTGATGACTATCCACTTGCTCAACTTACTTCCGCTTCTTTGGCGGAGCTCGTTCATCATGTCTCAGACGTGTATGAAGCCACTCACGCTTTCGCGTGCTAAGGCAACAGCCAGCATAGCTTTCTCCACTCAAAAGATTTACTGGATCGCCCAGTCTTGAGATGTTCTTCATGAACATTCCTTACTGTATTTTTTCCTACTTTTCGACCAGCCTGTGTCCTGTTTTTTGCCATGAGACATTTATTAAAAGTGCCAGGGAAGAGGAAACCACCGCACCGACCACAAAGCCCCTCTGGATAGAAACATGGTTTTCTTTTTTTTAAACTTCAGTGAACCCACTTTGTGCTTTGCATATTACTCTTTCTCACCGCATAAGGTGACACAACATCGATATTTCCCTTATTGAAGAAGACGCTTAATATAATGGTCTGTTTCACGTTGCTTTGACGAAGCTTTATGGCTCGAACCTCACAGCTTCATAAGGTTTACATTTCTTTATCATCGTCGAGGGTGCTGTGGAAAGTGCTAATGATGTCAAAGTGCTAGTGATGTAATTTTCGTGATTTTTGTAAACTTGTAGTTTAGATTTTCTCTGCGATAAGGGGCCAGTCAAGCTGTGAAATGCAGCTTTTTTTTCTTTCGCACCAAACCACGTATACAGTGTATTTTTTGTGTACTTGTCACGTGGTTGAATAAACTCAAACTCAAACTCAAAGGCATCTAAAACATCACGTGAACTTATGAGTCTTTCATGCATTTTTTGTTATTTGCGTCACCCTCGTCGACACCGTTATTCATTGCGGACGCTTTCAGTTATATCGTCATCACTGAGCACATTTTTTGTAATAAGATCAGCCTCCCCCCTCCCCTGAAGAACTGTGCAATTCTACAATTTCTGGTATGATTCGTGGGCATGGCATAACCTGTCCCATACTTCAGCTAGTAGATGTAGGTGGTCATTGGCGCTGGGAGAAGAAAACCACTCCCGTCTCTGATAAGGTTCCCCAGGCGAAATCGTCAACTTGCGACACAGTGTAAAAAGCAATGATCGCACCAACGGTTGCTGGCAGAAAACTACGCTTCTGTGATGTGTGAGGGGCTTACTCAATGAGCCCAGGTGATAGGACGCACTCCAGACAGCCTCATAAACTTGAAGACACTTATGAAGAACGAAGATATAAAAGAACATCTAGATGATGCGTCGTTAAAGTAATAGAAAGTCGACATAAAAGTGTGCGTCCTGTTACACTAATGTCTCCGTCTTAGTACTCAAGGAAGTTCACTTGCACTCTACTGAGTTCTCAGCAACAGGAGTGACGCACGCCGTCTTTGTGATGATCGTAACATCAGGCAACGTGGCGTCAAGTTCGTCATTGTAGCCTCCGTGGTTCCAACACGCCTTCTCGTGTAGCTTGCTGGCTTCAGCTGGAAGTGAGTGCGCCGCCACACGACGATTTGCACGCGTCCAGGTAACGCTCAACCGGGCGAGCGCCCAGGGTTTCAAAGCCGCGTTGAAAATTGTAGCCGACCGCACACAGCTCCACACGCACAACCTATTGACGCAGGTGACGCTGATTCAATAACGTTATTTTCTTTAAAAGTTTCGGACACCTTCAGATTATTTCGAGAAGCGGGACATCAATTACTGAAAGTGGGTGCACCGTTTCCATAGGAGCGAAAAACGATTTGAAGAGAATGATAGCGAGTTAAAAAAATATAAAAACAGTGTCGTTGTCGGGCAAGGCTACACGGTCACGTACAGAGACAACATTTCGTTCTGCAGCTCAGTTCCTCGCAGAAAAGAAAAAAAAGCAATAAAAAGCAATAAAAAAGCTGCAAAGGGGGCGAAATCCTGAGAACCTCTACGGTGCTGTTTTAGCGAATGGCTTGTACAGTGCTAGCTTTCGTAGCCGGACGAGCCTCAAAAGGCCGGTTGCTCCAAACATTACTCGAAAAGTTTACCGCAACTATAGCGCATGCAGGTTAAGCGCGGTCACTACGATGAGAAAACAACTAAAAGTATCAAACACGTGGCTGAATAGATAGCCAGCTTTGCAGCACTCATAACGGGCATAGAAACGGCAGTAGCGAACATGTTTGCAGTTTCGTACAAAATTCTGGCATGTTTTTTATCCTTACTCGCTGTCTCTGGCATGCGGCAAACATTATCGGCAAACACCGTCTATGCAAGTACGCTATATTTTTTGTTTTAGATACAATTATTCACTACTGTTAACTAATTAAGTGATAACAACTTGTGCGGCATTACTAGTCAATCGCAGACACGATACAATTATCAAACAACATTCCCGTATAATCTGCTGCCAGTGTACTGAACGGGGATCCTGTTTAAAACAATTTAGGCCGGCCACTGCTCTCTGGAAATTCAAACACAAAGTCAACAGATTTGTATCTTCAACTTTTTTTGTTTTTCGCTCGTTATGTCATCAGAAGAGACACAAAATATACCATTCTCTTTTTTTTTTTGGCCCGAAACCACAAAAAAAATCATGCCAGTTTTTCGGAAGAAAAAATAACCTGCCCATTGACAAAACAGAAATATTTCGAGTCATGTGATACAAACCCGCGATCAACCCACCAACTTTCTTTTTTGAGTAGTCACATCTGCCACCTGCCTAACTGCTCCCATTCTAGACATCTGAAAAAAAAGTTAGGCATAAGAGTTCATGGAGAGTACCTCATTAACCGGCGCTTCATTGATGACGTTGCATTGCTGAGTAACTCAAGGAACGAATCGCAACTCATGATTACGTAGTTAGACAAGAAGAGCAGAAAAGTAGGTCCTAAAATTATTCTGCAAAAACGAAAATAATCTACAACAACCTCGGAAAATAACAGCGCTTCTAGATAGGCAATAATGCACTGGAAGTTCTAAAAGACTGTGTCTACTTAGGACAGGTAATAACCGCGCAGCCGAACCACGAGACTGAAGTAAGTAAAAGAATAAGAATGGGGTGGAGCACATTTCGCAAGCACTCTCAAATTGTGACAGGTAGATTGCCACTATCCCTCAAGAGGAAGGTATATAACATCTGTATTTTGCCGGTACTTAGCTATGGAGCAGAAACCTCGAGACTTACAAAGAGGCTTCAGCTTAAATTGGGGATGACGCAGCGAGCAATGGAAAGAAAAATGGTAGGTGTAACTTTAAGAGACAGGAATAGAGCAGGGTGGATTAGGTAACAAACCGAGGCTAAAGATATCATAGTTCAAATCAAGAAGAGGAAATGGACATGGACTGGGCATGTAGCATGTAGACAGGATAACCACTGATCATTAAGGGTAACTAACTGAATTTCTAGAGAAGGTAAGCGGATTAGGGGGTAGTACTAGACAAGTTTATTATTTTTTAAACAACCTAAATAGGGTTAGGAGGAGGCAGAAGGTTAGGTGGACAGATGAGATTAAGAAGTTTCCGGGTATGAATTGGCAGCAGTAATCACAGGACCGAGTTGACTGGCGGAACATGCGAGAAGCTTTTGTCCTGCAGTGGACGTAGTCAGGCTGATGATGATGCTCACGACGATGACGACGATGATGATTATGATGATGATGATGGTGATGGTGATGATGATGATGATGATGATGATGATCTACCATCAGATTTCCTAACATGTCCTTGGAGATAGTTCTTCAATCTGGTTTCGAAAGAGGAAAAATAAATTTACACATCTCCACGAAATGAATGATGATGATTGGGCAAAGCTATAGGTCCATAACGTCTACGTTGAAGTCGCCGATTAATGTAAAGGATGAAAGGAAGGACGTGCGCGCGTATGGACAGAGGGATGGACAAATTCACGGACGGATTGACGGAGAAATGCGCTCAATGGCAGATGGGCCTATAAACGAATGCACAAATGGACGGCGCAGATGATCGCGTATATATTGTGCTGTCATGTACTTGCTTGGTGTATATATAAAACCAGTTTTTTGCCCAGATGTTTTCGTTTTTTGTTGCGCAGGCATTCACTTCTGCTTTCGCTTTTATTGATCATGGCGGACAGCAAGATTCACCCTCAAAGCTTAACCGCTTAACGATCATGGAATATCCATAAATTGAATGATGATGAAGGAGCCTGCTCCCGAGGTTCTATCCGGTAAATTCTAAATCCTCCGTTCATGCGCTCGAACATCGTACAAAGACGTTACACGGGTCGAAGAGCCCGTGCTGCTTCGGCTGCGCGAGCCGTCGCCACTGTCATTCCTTCGGTGCTGGTGCTGGCTTGGGCTTGCTACCGGCGCTGGTGTCTCACTTCGGTCTCGCCAGCTATCTCGGCGGCGTCCTCACAGCGATCCCACGCTGCAGCCGCATAGCGAGCCCTTGGGCGTTCATGGAAGCAGACTGCGGACCGACTCACGGACTTATAAGGCGTCAAGAGTGAGGGCGATATATAGGCACGACCCTCTAGTGGTCTCTTATCAAACTATAGCACGGCCTGAAAAAAGTCCGCTGGATGGATGGAATGGGTGGATGTATATGCCTCTACCCTTTAGATCGGGCGGCCGCTAGCGCCACCAAGCCATAATACTTAATGAACAAATAACTAGATTTATTTTTTTCCCTTAAATGGTGAGGTTGAGGATTCGTACTTTGAAGGGAAGGGTTTAATTTTCACTCGTGCCTTGGCTTTAGCCACCAATCAGATAACCTCCTTCTAGTTAATTCTACCCGCTTAAAGTCTATTTTGCCCTCACTGTCTCTAAGCCCCAGTGTTATGAAAAATTCTTGGCAATCTTCTTGAACTATATATAGGGTGAAGCCCTTTACAGAACATTATCAAGTGTTCCGCAGTTTCTTCTTCCTCTCCACACGCACTGCATACCATGTCTACCCCTTCGTATTTGGCCCGATATATCTTGGTTCGCAATACTCCCGTCCTGGCCTTAAACAGTAGAGAACTTCCCCGAGTATTATCATAGATCCTTTCCTTGGCAATTTCCTGCTTCAAAGTTCGATAGATCTCTAGTGCGGACTTCTTAATCGTGCCAATTTTCCACATATCGGTCTCCGCTTCCTGCACTTTCTCCTTAACTCATAATTCCTTTTGGTTTGACCCCCTGCTGTTTTCCAAGTATTTACCAGTCAATTTTCTGGTTCGCTTCCACCATTTTGTATCGACATTCTTCATGTACAAGTAGTTGAATACCTTCCTAGCCCAACGCTCCTCCCCCATTTCTCTCAATCGCTTCTCAAATTTTATCTTGCTGCTAGCTCCCCTGCCCTCAAATGACGTCCATCCCATATCACCTTGTACTCCCTGATTTCGTGTATTCTCGTGAGCTCCTAAGGCAAGCCTACCTATTCAACGTAGCTTAATTTCTAATCTTGCTCGAACTTCTGATCTCATGCACAAGAGCGCATTGCAGAACGTCAGACCTGGAACCATGACTCCTTTGCATATTCCTCTCACAACATCATACCTATTGTAATTCCACACCACCCTGTTTTCCATTACCGCTGCATTCCTGTTACCTTTAGTCGACACGTTTATTTCGTGTTCCCTTAGGTACTCGGCCCCGTTGCTTATGTATACGCCCAGATATTTGTATTTATCTGTTATCTCTAGCGTGACGTCCTGTATTCTAAGCTCACTACCTTCACTGTCATTAAAAATCATGACTGCTGATTTTTCCTTACTGAATCTGAAATCTAACCTATCTCCCTCATTAACGCAGATGTCCACCAATCTCTGCAAATCTTCCTTGTTGTCGGCCATTAGCACTATATCATCTGCGTACATCAATGCAGGTAGTGCCTGTTCAAAGGGTTTTCCTTGTTTGACGAAAGAGAGGTTGAAGCCCAGTATAGTTCCCTCTAATTTGGCCTCTAATCCTTGTAGGTAAATCATGAATAATAAGGGTGACAGGAGACACCCCTGCCTAAGCCCCCGTTTTACCTCTGCAGGCATGGATACCTGTTTTTCATACTTTATAATTACCTTCTTACCTTTACAGACATCCTTTAAAAGATTAGTGACTACATCTTCCACGCCTAGTGTGTCCAGTATTCCCCACAATTCCTCTTGAACCACGCTATCGTACGCTCCCTTGATATTTAAACATGCTAGCCACAGGGGCCTGTGTTCCTTTTCTGCTATTTCGATGCACTGCGTCAGTGAGAACAGATTGTCTTCCAACCTCTTGTGTTTCCGAAACCCATTCTGCAGTTCCCCCAGCACCCCCTCATCCTCTATTCATGCCTGCAGTCTTTCTTTTATAATCTGCATCGCCAGCCTGTAGACCACTGATGTCACTGTTATAGGACGGTAGTTGTTTATGTCAGCTTTGTCCCCCTTTCCTTTATAGATCATGCTCATCCTGCTAAGTATCCATCCATTAGGAACTTCTCCATCGATTATTATTTTGCTCACTGCCTCTCTCAAAGCCTGCTTAGACTTCGGACCTAATGTCTTCATCAGAATAATTGGAATGCCATTTGGACCTGTTGATGTACTACTAGGAACCCTTTTCTCAGCCCTTTCCCACTCTTGTTGTGAGAATGGAGCCATTGCGCCACTTGATTCATCTTTGTTTGTTGTGGTGCATAAAGCACTTCTTTGTTGAAATTTTTCTGTCACCCTTGTTCTTATATATTCAATAGCTTCGTCCCCTTCTAGCCTAGCACCTTGGGCTGTTATAAAACTCTGCTCTAAACTCGTCTCATTTTTAGGGAGTTTAGATGGTTCCGAAATTTCACAGCTGCCTTTCTCTTTTTTATGTACTTCTGCCAGCCACTGAGCTCCCTTTCTTGTAATCTTTTTATTGATCAGAAGGAATGCTTCCCTTCTACAGCTTCGAAAGATTTCCCGTCTTTTTGAAACATCATCTGTCGGTTCACCCCGCTACTTAGAATGTCTGTGTTCCCTAGAGGCTTCCTGACGTTTTTCTATGGCTCTCTTAACTTCCTTATTCGACAAACTTTTGTGTTTGTGTCTTCTTTTCCAGGGTAACTTGTCACGTGCCTTAGCAAGCTCTAGCTCAAACTATCTAATTAGATTTGTGTAAGTCCACACTGTTTTATTATCCTCAGTGATTACTTTCTCACTTTGCTTAGTGGCTATTTCAATTTGCCTTTCTGAATAAAATTTTTCCTGTAGTTGCTCATCTTGTCTTCTTCCCACTTTCACTGTTCTTCCAAAACTTAGCTTGATACGTTTGTGGTCACTACCCAGACTTCTGGAGCCACCTTCATTTATGTGCATTCCCCTGCGCTTATCATACATCCTATGTGACATCAGTGCGTAATATATCGTCGACCGCAGCCTTCCTACTGCCCATGGTATTTGCCCTTCACACTTCTCGGTACTGTTGCAAATGATCAAATCAAGCCTTTCACACATATCGATGATCATTTTGCCTGTTGGGTTGGTATACCCTTCTATATCTTATATGTGTGCATTCATATCTCCTAGTGTGATTATCTCGCACTCTCATCCTAACTCCTGAATGTCCTTTGATATACACTCTACCATCGCCTGGTTTTCCTCTCTGGCATTTGCTCCCGTCCACAAGTACGCGAAACCAAGGAGTGTCATTTGCCCTGCCACTTTCCCTTTTAGTCATAAATGTTCCTTGCACTCCTGCTTGACCCTTTGCCACTCTGTACTTTTGTGAATGAATGCCCCAATACCACCCCCCTTTCTGCTGCCTTCTGTTCTATTACAATATTTTCACGCGTAGTCTACATTGTTAGGAGGTTGTTCCATGTCCTTGAGATGTGTTGCCTGAGCGGTGGCGCGCCATCTAGTGCGCCCTCTTGAAAGCAATGATGGACGCATTTGCGCCTTAAAGGAGAGCGATGAGAAGTACCGTACGCGTCAGGAGGGATGAGAGCCGCAAAAAGAGCAAGCTAGTAAAACGTGAACGATACCTTCATCAGAAATATCGGTAAAACACGAAAGCACGTCATGTCTTTACAGAAGTGGTTGAATGCATCGTGAACTTACAGCGCAACACCAAAAAAAATACAGGACAGGGAAGGAGTGAAAGAGAAAGAAAAGACGGCGCTGACTCACAACTGTTGTTTATTGGAAAAAAAACGGGGTGAAAAAGTGTATATATAGGTACTGGCAGCCTACATCACAACATGCGCAGAATACGAGGTGCACCGAGGTAGCGTTATCACACTCATGGCAATAAACAAGATTGGCCTAAATAACTTGACTCTTTTTTATGCAGTGTGACGGATGGTTCACTAACGCACTTGCTCCCCCTAATCTTTATATGATATGCCTCAGCGATTTCTCTTGTTAGCTGGTTAGGATGCTTGAAGATGATGGTGGTTCTCTCAAAAATGGGATGACAACCGCATGACCTGCAATGTTCCGGCAGATGAATTCGCGCGATTCCTTGAAGAGATAACTCATGTTGAATGTTTTCTGTACATCTACGCAAGAATGTTCCTGATGTAAATATTTTGCTTGCGACACCACGCTCACACCGGCGAAGGAGTCACGAAGGTGCAGCCCTCGAAACACGCAAATGTTCTTCAACGGTGCGAATAGCGTCGTGCTTCACCATGCATCGGCATTGCCAAAGTGCTGCCACGTTATGCTGCGTGAGCCCCACCTAATTAGGGAGACTGCTGAAAGGCCCGCGCTTTTCCGAGAGATCCATTGTGGATAAAGCTGCACTCACTAACGAGGGCGGATGGTAAGCCACAGGTGGCTTTGCATGCGTGCCGTGTCGATACAGTGCTTCCCCGTTCACCCTACGTCCCACTTCCACAAGATCTCCCTCCAACCGTCTCTTTAGGCGATTGGATAACGAGCTTCCGGATGTATGACATCTCTGACGCCATTGATGAGCGCCATGTGTGCCACTGCATTCACTTTTTCTCCGCCAGCTCTATTGAGCAGAGTTCGGCTGCAACAATCATGCTTATAACGAGGTCAGCGTTTTGTAAAAGTGGGCATAAGCAGTGCAACAGTCTGCTCCAGAACATTTTTCTGGGAGGGGAGGGGGTGGCGCCGAAGTTCGATCGCTGAAGCCGGCATCGAACTCACAACTTTCAGGTACCTTCACCATAGTCACTACACCAATTAGATGGCTGACCGGAAATCCTCCCTTATAAGCAAGCTGACATTGTCACTGTCCAAATACTGTAACGTAAATGCTGAAGTGATAGCTGAGCGGTAGCCATTTATAAAAAATTAACGAAAGCAATCTTAAATTACACACACACAGATATATATATATATATATATATATATATATATATATATATATATATATATATATATATATATATATATATATATATATATATATATATATATATATATATATATATATATATATATATATATATATATATATATATATATATATTGTTGTAGTTCAACGTTCAACGTAAGCAGTGCACCGAGACGTTGAGTCCGAGAACCAACGGCGTGTGTTTTTATGCAGGAGCGAAGAGCAGGCGAGCAAAACAAAAGCCTGTCATCTTCTTCAGTCCCCCTTTTCACGAGCTGTTGGCGCGCACATCGTCTTCGTTCTTTGTTTCGGGCGCAGCATTTGCCTCTCCTTAAAAGAGCATCGCCCCGATGCTATATCTGAGACACTAATTCGTGCATGAAGTCACTTTGTAGAAGCGATGGAGCCTCGCAGAGTCACTCGCTGACGTATGGCTTAATGCGCATTACGTGCACAAGCTCAGGTCGGTGCTGGCGACGCCTTGAACAGTTTGGGCTATCCGGGACGACTTCATAGGTAACGTCACTTAGTAGTCGCAGCACTCGATAAGGTCCGAAGTACCTTCTGAGCAATTTTTCGGATAGTCCCCGTCTTCGTACAGGCGTCCACACCCATACCCTGTCCCCGGTTTCGTACGTTACAGGTGTATGACGTTGGTCATAGCGGCCTGCGTCGCACTCTTGCTGTTGGTATATTCGCAGACGTGCGAGCTGCCTGGCTTCCTCTGCGCGTTGAGTAAACGCGTCAGCAGTCGTTTCGTTGTCATTGCATTCGTGCGGCAGCATCGCGTCTAACATCGTTCTTACTTCTCGTCCGTGAACAAGGCTGAATGGGCTCATCCGAGTAGTTTTTTGTTTCGCAGTATTGTATGCGAACGTTATGTAAGGGAGAATCTCGTCCCAGTTTTTGTGTTCGATGTTCACATACATTGAAAGCATGTCTTCCAGAGTTTTGTTAAGTCGCTCGGTCAACCCGTTGGTTAGTGGGTGGTAAGCTGTCGACTTGCGATGAATAGTACCACTGAGCACCAACACATAATCTAAAAGCACGGCCGTGAATGCGGTTCCGCGATCTATTATAACGATAGATGGTGCACCGTGTCTCAGCACAATGTTCTCTATGAAGAACCGGGCTACCTCCTCTGCTGTGCCTCTCTGGATGGCTTTTGTTTCGGCGTAGCGAGTAAGGTAGTCGGTCGCAACTATAACCCAGCGGTTACCAACAGTAGAGGTGAGACGTGGGCCCGAAAGGTCCATTCCTATCTGCACAAATAGCGTTGTCGGGATCAGGACAGGGTGTAGCAAACCGGCTCGTTTCGTTGGAGGTGACTTGCGCCGCTGGCAATCGAGGCAGGTCCGAACATGACACTTCACGGCAGCGGTGAGTCTAGGCCAGTAATATCTCCCTCGAACTCTGCTCAGTGTGCGCGTGTAGCCTAAATGTCCAGATGTTACCTCGTTGTGGCACGCTTGCAACACCTCAGAACGAAGAGTGGTAGGGACGACAAGCAGGTAGGTGGACCCGTCTGACGAGAAGTTCATTTTGTAAAGGACATTGTTTCGCAGACAGAACGACGATAGTCCTCTTGTAAAGGCTTTGGGGGCTTCGTCCTTCTAAATAATTAATCAAGCCAAGTAGCTCAGGATCGTCATGCTGGTGATCTGCGATGGTTGACGTGTCGAGGATTCCAAAGAACTCTGTTTCTTCATCAAAAGCAGCAGCCGACTCTATTGGTGATCGAGATAGGCAGTCGGCGTCCGTGTGTCGTTTTCCCGACTTATACACCATTGTTATATGAAACTCCTGTAGTCTAAGGCTCCAGTGTGCCCATCGCCCGGAGGGATCTTTCAGACTTGTCAACCAACACAACGAATGGTGGTCACTGATAACCTCGAATGGGCGGCCGTACAGGTATGGGCGAAATTTCGTAACTGCCCACACCACGGCGAGGCATTCCTTTTCAGTGGTCAAGTAATTTGCTTCTGTGCGTGAAAGAGTCTGCTTGCGTAAACGATCACTCTTTTTTCGTCGTCCTGGCGCTGCAGAAGCACAGCTCCGAGGCCAACATTGCTGGCGTCAGTATGGAACACTGTAGGGGCTGTGTCATCAAAATGGGCGAGCACGGGGGTCGTCTGTAGACGCTGCCGCAAGTCATTGAAAGCATCTTCCTGTTCATCGCCCCAAACAAATGCAACGTCATCCCTCGTGAGACGAGTTAAAGTTGACGCTATGCGTGCAAAATCTGGAATAAACCGCCGATAATATGCACAGAGACCCAGAAAACGCCTCACTGCCTTTTTATCTGATGGTGTTGAAACTGTGCGACGGCGGCAACTTTTTCAGGGTCTGGATGAACTCCTGCGTAACTGAAGACATGGCCAAGAAACTGTAGTTCCTCAAAGCAGAAGTGACATTTCTCCGGCTTGAGCGTCAGGCCTGCGGCTCGTATGGCCTGCAAGAGCATTTGAAATCGTTTAAGGGGTCCGTCAAACGTTGTAGAAAACACAATGTCGTCGTCAAGATATACTAGGCAGGTTCTCCATTTAAGCCCAGAAAGAACGGTATCCACGAGACACTGGAAAGTAGCAGGCGCAGAGCACAAGCCAAATGGTAAAACCTTTAATTCGTACAGTCCGTCTGGCGTCACGAAAGCGGTTTTTTCACGATCCCTGGGGTCTACTTCAATTTGCCAATATCCGCTCTTTAAGTCCATGGAAGAGAAGTAACGTGCGTTTCGAAGCCTGTCAATCGAATCATCTATGCGGGGAAGCGGGTACACGTCCTTTTTTGTAACCTGATTTAGCTTTCGATAGTTCACACAGAAACGCAGGATGCCGTCCTTATTTTTCACTAGAACAACAGGTGATGCCCAGGGGCTTTTCGACCGTTGAATGACGTCGTCTTCAAGCATTTTGGTTACCTGCTGTTTTATCGCTTCTCGTTCTTTTGAAGCCACACGGTACGGATTTTGATGGATTGGTCTAGCCATGTCCTCTGTGATGATTTGGTGCTTGGTCAAGGACGTCCGGCCAATTTTCGAGGTCGACGCAAAACAGTCGTGGAACTCGTCTACCAGCACAAGCAGGCATCCCCGCTGTTGCTGAGTTAACGTAGGGCTGACGTCAAGGTTAGCTGCTAGGTCACGTGGTTCTTGTGCAGGTGTTGCTTCGAGTGCTGAAAAGCAGTCACAAACATCTGCGATCTCGTCGAAATGTGCCAACGTTGAGCCTTTTGGAAGGTGCCGTCGCCCGGAGGTGAAATTGGTCAACAGCAAGTTCGTTCGGCCGTCGGTGACATTCACTATTCCTCGTGCTACGGAAATCCCGTGTGTGAAAAGCAGCGAGGTTAGTTGGTCGGCGACTCCTTCACCGTCGCACGGTACGTCACATGCTACTGAAACGAGGATACATGATTGAGGCGGCACGACTATATTGTGGTCTTTGAGACAAAAAGATTTGTGCTCTGGTGATGTAGGATCAGTCAGACGAGCACTCTCGTAAAATGAAACCACGCGGTCCGGGATGTTGATTATTGCGCCATGCTCCCTGAGAAAGTCCATTCCTATAATTAAATCTTTGCAGCACTCTGGGAGAACAATAAAAGTCGCGACGAAAGAAGAATCTCCTATGCTGATTCTTGCTGTGCATCTTTCAGTAGGGAGCAGCAATTGACAACCCGCTGTTCTTATATGTGGTCCTGTCCATGGTGTTTTTACTTTTCTAAGATGATCAGCCAGCTTGTGACTTATTACGGAAAAATCAGCACCCGTATCCACTAAGGCCGTCACTTGCTCTCCATCAATAATTACATTGAGGTCGGCGCTCACCATTTCATCGTTGTTAATATTCGTCGGCGTCGAGTCGTTCTGTAGCGGCAGTACTGGGGGCTTTTTATCGTCTTGTGGTCGGGCTGCGACCTTACCCCGAGAGGTCACCGCCTTTAGCTTCCCCGGTAAGGGCTGGGCGACCTTGTTCCCCGAAGGTCAGCAAAAGTACGTTGGTTCGGTGACGATGTCTGAGCAGGGGTTGGAAAGCTTGACCTGTGGGCGGAATTGGGCTGGTGATTAGGAGGCGACTCGTGATAGGGAGACCACGTTGTTGAAGGTCCTCGAAAACCAGAGTCGTTATGGCGAACAATGTAGTCGTCGTTGGCACGGCGACCGTCGTACCCTGGCCGAGACGGGCAAAGCGATGTGTCGCGGTGCCAACAATAGCGAGCTATATGGCCGGCACCACCACAGTTCAAGCAGAGAGGGCGCCGATCGACGGTGCGCCAAGCGTCCATTTTACGAAAATGTGGGCGTCTTATTTCCTCTCGTGGTGGTGAGTAAGGCACGGCAAGTAGTGGCTGGTGGCGTGGAGACATCGGAAACATGGACCGACGTCTGAAAGCCTCCTGCAATGGTTGCGACGAAGGTGCGGCTGTAGGTGGCTGGTAGTATGATGTAATAGGTGGGACGGGTGGTGGACGGCAGACAACGTCGGCGTAACTCAGTTGACGCTAATCGCGGCCGAGATCAGCTGCTGAAAAAGCGTGTCTAAGTTCGTCACGAACGACTGCGGCAACGGCGGTCACTGGTGTATCCACTGGAACGGTCCAAAGCTTCTGAATTTCTTCTCGGACAATATCTCTGATCAGGTCACGTAGGGAGCCCTGATTGTCCAGAGTCACTGAAGTGGCATTGATTGGGGTGGTAGTGGACGAGCGATCATATTGCCTCAATCTTTGGTGCAGAACAAGCTCAATGGCAGTGGCTTCTCTTATAAAGTCGACCACGGTAGTTGGGGCCTTGCGCACAAGTCCAGCGAACAGTTGTTCTTTCACGCCGCGCATAAGGTAGCGCAACTTCTTCTCCTCGGACATGTTGGAATCAGCCCGACGACAGAGGCGCGTCACGTCTTCAGCAAACATTGCCACAGTTTCGTTAGGTTTTTGAAGCCTTAACTCGAGCAACTGCTGAGCCCACTCTCGACGGTCGACGCTAGCAAAGGTGTCAATCAGCTGCTGACGAGACTCATCCCATGTGGATATACGGCCTTCTCGATTCTCAAGCCACGTGTGAGCGGCGTCATCGAGAGTGAAGTACGTGCGGGCGAGCTTCTGTTGAGCATTCCACTGGTTGATGTCGGCAACGCGTTCATAATGCTCAAGCCAATCTTCAACATCTTCATGTGGGGCACCAGTGAAGCGATCAGGCACAAGCGGCTGAAGAAGTGTTACCTGGGCTTGATTGGAAACGAGGCTGCCTTGTATTCCTTAGACCAACTGTGGCTGGCTAGCGGAGGCTATTGGTAGAGGTACGTAATGCCTTGTAGAATGTTCGTCGAAGGAGGTTAGCTCAGGAGATAGGCCTAGCAACCACCGACTGAAGCGGTGCACTGGTGTCGTAACAGGTGGCTGCGTGTCGGGGCTTGATGAACGGCTCCTAGATGGGGTGTTGAGCATCGGCAGGCTTGCTACCCAGCACCTCCACCAGTGGCGCGGTTCAACATAAGCAGTGCACCGAGATGTTGAGTCCGCAAACCAACGGCGTGTGTTTTTATGCAGGAGCCAAGAGCAGGCGAGCAAAACAAAAGCCTGTCATCTTCTTCAGTCCCCCTTTTCACGAGCTGTTGGCGCGCACATCGTCTTCGTTCTTTGTTTCGGGCGCAGCACGGCATTATATATATATATATATATATATATATATATATATATATATATATATATATATATATAGAGAGAGAGAGAGAGAGAGAGAGAGAAGAAACACAACTTAGCAGTTGTCTTAATTTTATTACCAACGGTTTCCACCGGTGGACCGGTCTTCGTCAGGGTTTATATATATATATATACATATATATATATATATACATATATATATATATATATATATATATATATATATATATATATATATATATATATATATATATATATATATATATATATATATATATATATATATATATATATATATATATATATATATATATATATATATATATATTCAGCCTGACTACATCCGCTGCATGACAAAGGCCTCTCCCATGTTCCGCCAGATAACCCAGTCCTGTACTTGCTGCTGCCAATTTATACCCGCAAACTTCTTAATATCATCTGCCCACATAACCTTCTGTCTCCCCCTAACCCGCTTGCCTGCTCTGGGAATCCAGTCAGTTACCCTTAATGACCAGCGGTTATCTTGTCTACGCGCTACATGCCCGGCCCATGTCCATTTCCTCTTCTTGATTTCAGCTATGATATCCTCCACCCCCGTTTGTTCCCTATCCACTCTGCTCTCTTCTTGTCTCTTAAGGTTACACCTACCATTTTTCTTTCCATTGCTCGCTGCGTCGTCCTCAATTTAAGCTGAACCCTCTTTGTAAGTCTCCAGGTTTCTGCTCCGTAGCTAATTACCGGCAAGATACAGCTGTTATATACCTTCCTCTTGAGGGATAGTGGCAATCTACCTGCCATTATTTGAGAGTGCTTGCCAAATGTGCTCCACCCCATTCTTATTCTTCTAGTTACTTCAATCTTGTCGTTTGGCGGTTATTATCTGCCCTAAGTAGACATAGTCTTTTACAACTTGAAGTGCACTATTACCTATCTCAAAGCGCTGCTCTTTTCCGAGGTTGTTGTACATTACTTTCGTTTTCTGAAGATTAATTTTAAGACCCAGCTTTCTGATCTCCTTGTCTAACTCCGTAATCATGAGTTGCAATTCGTCCCCTGAGTTACTTTGAGTGGCACTGTGTGGTTGGCCCCGATGTCTTGGCGCGCTTAAACGTGTGGAAGGGTTCCGGCTTTGCAGCACTTCCTAGGTGTACAGAATCAGTGACTGCACAGCAGAATAGTATAATGCAGATTCTTCGTGGCCTTCGGCTCGCCTCACCAAAAGCCCTTTGGACCGAATGACCGACAGATTACCTAGAAAGGGCCAAATTCTGAGCGTCACTTTTTTACGTTTCTTCTAATTGCATATTCGTATAATGTGGTACTTCCGTTCGTCCACTACAGAGTTATATATATATATATATATATATATATATATATATATATATATATATATATATACATATATATATATATATATATATATATGTATATATATATATATATATATATATATATATATATATATATATATATATATTGCCACCCACACGTAGTGGGTCGACTGCAAGAGCGGCTCTACCTTCTGAAGGAAAGAAAGAAGATTTGCGTGTCTCTTCTCGGCTCGAGAGCCAGCCACGACTGACGCATCGTCCTAGAGCTAGCTACCCGGTCGTTCAATACACCCCCCAGTACTTGTGACTCATCGTGACAAACTGGTGGAAGGTGCTGGGTAGTCTCACGGATGCTGCAGACCCCCCCCCCCCCAGGAAGCCATAATACGAGTCCAGTGCCAGTCAATACTCCCGTGCATCGGACCAGCCGCAGAATCAGGGGATTGCCTCCGGAAGTCAACGATACTGCTCCCACCACGTCAACAAACATGACCAGCACTTCGGTACAAACCTTGCCAACCGGCACGGGAAGCACGTCGTCGAACCGATATACGTTGGAAAGCCCACGGGCACCGACGACGTTCCATAGTACGGAGAGCAAAGACGTTGAGGACTGGTTGGCGGACTTCGAGCGCGTAGCCAACTTGAATCAGTGGGACGACGTGGCGAAACTGGGTCGTGTCTACTTCTATCTCGAAGACGGGGCTCGCACGTGGTATCGAAATCGAGAGGAGCAGCTGACGACGTGGCCCGAATTCTGTCGCAGACTTCTGCAGACATATGTCAGCGCCGACCGCCAAGAAAGAGCTGAACGAGCTATTCATGCCTGAGTCCAGTCGCCAAACGAAACTGTGACCGCGTACGTCGAAGACATGACGCGTCTCTTCCGACGGGCAGATTCAAGAATGACGGAGGACAAGAAGTTGCGTCACTTGATGCGTGGTGTCAAGGACCAGCATTTCGCCGGCCTCGTGCGAAGCCCTCCAAAGACGGTCGCGGAGTTCTTTTCTGAAGCCGTGACAATGGAAAAAGTGCTACTGCAGCGATCAAACCAATACGACAGGCAAGTCAGTGGCATGTCCACTGCTGACATTTTCGCCGCCGCTAGGACCAGCAATGAATCCTTACGTGAACTCATAATAATATCGTACGTGAAGAGTTGCAAAAGGCTGGTGTAACACCTCATCCTAAGGTTAGCTCTATTGCAACTGTCATCAAAGATGAGCTGCACCAGGCCCTCCGGGACACCTTGCCTCCTGATACAGCTGCGTCAGCTCCTGCTGAATACCACCGTAAGACAACCTACGCGGAAGCCTTGAAACGCCCTGCTGCATCGCCGTGATTGTTCGTTCATCCTGTCCCTGCAGTTTCACTCGAGTCAGCGCAGCACATACCATACTACGAAGGCACGTACACGCCACCGCCCCAGCCCTTTGTCCGTGGTGCTTCTGTTGCCCATCGTTCAGTGCAACCGGTCCAGTACACCGACGATCGGCACTCGTATCCTCGGAAGTCTGATGTCTGGCGCACACCCGATCACCGGCCTCTATGCTTTCACTGCGGAGAAGCTGATCACTTGTACCGCCAGTGTCCTTATCGCCGTCTTGGGCTTCGCGGCTTCTCTGCGTACTCGCCGCCCCCCCCCCGTTACGGCCAGAGACCACGCGACATTCAAAACTACCTCTCCCAGCAGCATGCACCACCGTCTGCCGGGCGCCAATCACGCTCGCCATCACCGAGGCGATTTTCATCAATGCCCCAGCGGTATTCTACCGCACGATCTCCCAGCCCCCGCCGGGAAAACTAGCCGAAGTGACCTCTGGGGGCGGGGTCGCTGAACGTCGAAGCGCTGAAGACCTCCTATTGACGCAGAACCGTACAGAAACTGGTCCGACATCACTTGCTTCTGCAAAGGATAGCCGGTTTTCACTCGACATAGCAGTAACAATTGATGGTTGTGTAATTAATGCGTTAGTGGACACCGGCGCAGACTATTCCATACTGAGCGGGAAACTGACAACGCAGCTGAAGAAAGTAATCACGCCGTGGCATAACTCGCAGATTCGGACAGCTAGTGGCCATGTCGTAACTCCACTGGGCGCCTGCACAACTAGAGTACAGATTCAAGGGTACACATTCGTAGCAAGCTGCCTTGTTCTACGTGAATGCTCCCGTGACGTCATTCTGGGAATTGATTTTCTACAGGAAAATGGAGCTATCATTGATCTGCAAGAGCGCCGCGTCACGTTCTCAGCCCAGCGAGCAATCAACGTGCAGGATGACGGAATGCGTGTCGACGTACTCCGTATTTCTGAACAGAGCGTGACGCTCCCTCCCCGAGCCAGTGTTCTAGTCGACGTAACGTGCTGTGGTTTGAGCGATGGCGATGTGGTGGCCGAGACAAATTTAGAACACCTCCTGCAGCAAGGCATATGTGTAGCGAGAAGTGTAATACACGTTCGCGACGGCCGATCTGAATTGTTCGTTACCAACTTTAGCAACGAGCATCGACACCTTTTTCGTGGCACTTCGATAGCGTTTGCCCACGAAGTAGCAAACGTAACCAACTGTCTCACGTCAGAAATAGTGGATAACGCAGACACATCAATGAGCAACATTGACATCAATCCTGATCTGTCCACCGATAACCAGACTGCGCTGCGAGCGCTCTTGTTCGAATAAAGGTCTTGCTTCGCAAGTTGCTCAAAGATCCGCCAGACGTCCATCACTCAACACAGGATCATCACGTACGAGGACGCACGCCCAATAAACCAGCACCCCTACCGCGTGTCGGCTAAAGAACGTGAAGCGATACGTACGCAAGTTCGCGAGATGCTTGACGATGGCGTTATCGAACCATCCAACAGCCCGTGGTCATCTCCAGTCGTGCTTGTCAAAAAGAAGGACGGGTCGCTGCGCTTCTGCGTCGATTACCGGAAGCTTAACAACGTGACCAAAAAGGATGTGTACCCGCTACCGCGTATCGACGATTCGCTGGATATACTTCGTCGTGCCCATTATTTCACTTCTCTCGATCTCAAAAGCGGGTACTGGCAAATCGAGGTAGATCAGCGAGACCGCGAAAAGACAGCCTTCGTGACTTCAGACGGCCTATACCAATTTCGAGTACTCTCTTTCGGCTTGTGTTCAGCGCCGGCAACTTTCCAGCGAATGATGGACACTGTCCTCACAGGGCTCAAGTGGCAGACTTGTCTTGTCTACCTTGATGATGTGGTGGTCTTCTCTGCCACGTTCGAGCAGCACCTACAGCGCCTGCGCAGCGTGCTGGAGGCTATCCGATCGGCGGACCTCACTCTGAAGCCACAGAAGTGCCACTTCGGCTATGAAGAACTGAAATTTCTTGGACATGTAGTTAGCGCTGAAGGAGTCCGGCCCGATCCAGACAAGCTTGCCGCTGTTGCCGAATTACCAGCTCCTGTCGATAAGAAAGCCGTCCGGCGCTTCCTTGGTTTGTGCGCCTACTATCGCCGGTTAATTCATGGCTTTTCACATATAGCAGAACCTCTGACTCGTCTCACAAGGGACGACACGCCGTTTGTCTGGGAAAATGAGCAACAAGCAGCTTTTGATGAACTGCGACTGCGCATGCAATCAGCACCCGTTCTCGCTCATTTCGACGATGATGCTGACACGGAGGTTCATACTGACGCTAGTAACGTTGGGCTTGGTGCAGTGCTCGTTCAGCGTCAAGACGACATCGAAGGGTGATAGCCTACGCCAGCCGCTCTCTATCCCGTGCCGAGGCGAATTATTCCACTACGGAGAAAGAGTGCCTCGCAGTCGTGTGGGCAATCACCAAGTTTCGCCCATACCTTTATGGTCGTCCCTTCAAGGTAGTGACGGACCACCATGCCCTCTGCTAGTTGGCAAGCCTGCGCGACCTTTCAGGACGGCTAGCACGGCGGAGCTTGCGGCTGCAGGAATTTGACGTCACCATCGTCCATAAGTCCGGCCGTAAGCATGAAGACGCTGACACACTGTCACGCGCACCCCTTCATGTCGTCAGTCAGGAAGCAGAGGAAGACGAAGGCTTCCTGGGCGCCATTAGCTCATCAGACTTGAGTAAACTGCAGCGGGATGACGCAGAGATTCGTCCGATCATCGATCATTTAGAGGGCCAGGGCACAATCATACCACGTCATTTATCCCGCTCGTTGCCATCGTTCTGCCTTCGAGATGGTGTGCTGTACAAGAAGAACGCTCGTTCGAACAACCGTACCTACCTCCTGGTGGTTCCTCGAGACATGCGAGACGACGCCCTCTTCGCTTGCCATGACGAACCCACATCCGGTCATCTGGGCTACTCACGGACACTTGCCAGATTGAGCGAGAGGTACTATTGGCCAGGACTTCCGGCAAGCGTAAAGAAGTACGTCAAGAGCTGTCGAGAATGTCAGCGCCGAAAGCAACCATCTGTTAAGCCAGCTAGTTTGCTTCAGCCCATTGAAGCACCCTGCACGCCATTCGGCCAAGTCGGCATGGACATTCTCGGGCCATTTCCCCTATCTGCGGACAGCAACAAATGGGCGATCGTCGCGACCGACTATTTGACACGCTACGCTGAAACGCAGGCGATCCCACGAGCCACGGCTTCTGAGGTAGCACAATTTTTCATGCGCCACATCGTGTTACGACACGGTGCTCCTTCCAGTATAATAACGGACAGAAGGACGGAATTCACGGCGCAGCTTATGGACGAGGTTTTCAAACTGAGCAACACCAGACACCGAAAGACAACTGCGTACCACCCGCAAACCAACGGACTTACCGAGCGACTGAATAAGACCATCGCAGACATGATCTCAATGTACATCGACGTACAGCACAAAACATGGGACCGGATCTTACCTTACGTGACCTTCGCGTATAATACCGCCGTGCAAGAGACAACGCGATTCACGCCATTTCGGCTTCTCTACGGCCGCGAAGTGCAGACCATGCTGGACTCTATGCTGCCGTGTCAAGACGAAGACGAGTTGGCAACTGACGCCGATGAATTCACAGAGTGTGCTGAGGAAGCCCGGCAGCTCGCGCGACTACACATCGGCCAGCAACAGCAGGCAGACGCACGGCGCTATAACATCCGCCACAGTGAAGTATTTCACAACCCAGGAGACCAAGTTTGGGTGTGGACGCCCGTCCGCCGCCGTGGCCTTAGTGAAAAGTTACTGAGCCGGTACTTTGGCTCTTATAAAGTGTTACGTCGCGTCAGTGACGTGAACTACGAAGTGGTTCCGGACTCAACATCGCAGACACGGAGTAGGACACGACCGAGGTCGGATGTCGTTCATGTGTTGCGCATGAAACCATTTATTGCGCGTTGTTCATAACTTTTTTCTTGCCGTACACTGTTCTTTGTGTTATTTATTTATTTTCGTGAACTTGCTTCTTCGTTCACTGATTTTACCTATATTGGCACGCTCGTTCCTACTTTTACTTTATCCGAATTTCCAATTTCTTTTTTTCCACGTGCCTATGTCGTAACATCGTGGTGGTCCTATGTACTTTTCTTTCCCCCTTTTGGGACTTTTTTTCTTTTCGAAAGGGGGGATAATGCCACCCACACGTAGTGGGTCGACTGCAAGAGCGGCTCAACCTTCTGAAGGAAAGAAAGAAGATTTGCGTGTCTCTTCTCGGCTCGAGAGCCAGCCACGACTGACGCATCGTCCTAGAGCTAGCTACCCGGTCGTTCAATACACCCCCCAGTACTTGTGACTCATGGTGACAATATATATATATATATATATATATATATATATATATATATATATATATATATATATATATATATATATATATATATATATATATATATATATATATATATATATATATACATACATACATATGTATATATATATATATATATATACACTTTTTTACGAGTGAGTGTGCTTATCTAAAGCTGAGATGAAATGGCGTTCGGTTCACCCATCCCCACAGTCCAAGGGCCAGCTCCACTACTCTTCTTCTTCCGCATCCCGTACGCTGACGCATCTTCTTTGCATTTTCCCCGGGGGCAGACGAAGCTCGCCGAGCGAGTCATATATGCCTATGGTGGCACTGTTTGGGGCGCGATACGTGAACAATTCGCGTAACGCACAAACGCTGGTTATTGGCTGTAACTCGGGTGACAACGTAATTCACGTCACTGAGACGAGCAACTAACACGAATGCGCCAGAATAGTTTGCTAGAAAGTTCCGGTACAATCCTTTTCTACGAACAGGAGTCCACAGCCGAACGTAGTCGCCAGGAGAAAACTCTACGGGGATATGATTGGCATCGTAACAATTTTTGCTTTGTTCTTGAGAAGACAATGTTCGAAGGCGTGCTAGTTGAAAGACTTCTTAAGCACGACACGACGTCTTAGCGATGGACAGATCTTCCTGATGCGAGCATGGTAATAGTGTATCCAGAATACTCCGCGGGTTTTGTGCGTAAAGCAAGAAATTAGTCAAATGTCGCGTAACTTCATGCTTGGCGGTGTTATATGAGTTAGTGACCAACAGTAAGACGGCGTCGCAGTTCCTGTGGTCAGCACCAACGTACATCGATAGCATATTCGTAAGGGTTCGATTCGTTCTCTCAGTCAGACCGTTAGTTTGCGGATGGTAAGGGGTGGAGTGGCGATAAAAGAAGCCGCTGAGTCGCACCACATCGGCGATAAGGTGCCGTCCACGGTCAATGATGACAACCCGTGGAGACAATCCGCTCCTCGAGTTGTTGTCATTCATTAGTGACTGATATATATATATAACGGCAGAAAAGCAATATAACAACTTCATGGTAGCCGTCCGAGTGCAAAACGTGCCTGAAAATTCATTTCGCCGTTTATTTGTTCATTCTGAGTTTGTTCATGTAATGTGGCATCATGAAATACACTACATGACGCTTTTAATTACTTTTCAAAGGTCATGATTCACAGCCATCTGATTTGATTATATTGACGATCACCTTGATCATTATTTTCGTTGCCACTAAAAAAAGAATTGTAAGATGAACGAAATGCTTTACAAAGGGCCAGAGTTATTCAAAGCTGTGAAACATGTCATGAAATTTCATAAAAGCCGTTTGTTCCCTGGCTTCTTAGTTTGCCTGGTCGATATTTCGGCTGATTACTAGCACTAGACAGTCCGTGCCGCATTCGTGGCCGCAGAGGGATAGAAACAGCCATCCGCGTAATTAGACTAGTGTGCACGCGTCATGCCGTTCTCAGTCGGTCCAATATGCTTGGTGCAGAGTTTGTCATAGTTTCGGTTATTTGGAAAACACTAACGTTGAGCTGAGCGCAGGAGTCAGGAAGCGCAACGTGGACGCTGTTGCCGGAAACAATCGATAACCTATGCGCAAGGTACCGATGTAACCGTATGAAATTAGCTTGGTGTATTTTTTCTGTAACAAGCAAAAACATTTGCTGTACGAAAATTGATAAACGGCCGTACTGTACCTTTAAATGCCGTAACATTTACACCTTCACCCATCCACATAGCTGATATGCGAGCTCCACTACTTGCATCTTTAACTACAGCAGTATATTTATAACAACAGGCCATGTTACTGCGGCGACTAATGTACTAAGAATCGTTAAAAAAAAGCATAGCCAAAAAGAGCCAAATACTAAGCGTCGCTTTTTCATGTTCCTTCTAATCGCATATTCGTATAATGTGGTACTGAGTAGTCACTCATGTTATTTCAGTTGTGTTTTTCAGTCCTTAATACTGTTATGATCGGTCCCCATGTCATGGCGCGCTTGGACGTGTGCGAGGGTTCCGGCTTTGCAGCACTTCCTATGGTGTCCAGAATCAGTGACCACACAGCAGTATAGTATAATGCGAATTCTTCAAGGCCTTCGGCTCGCCTCACCAAAAGTCCTTTGGACCGAACGACCGGCAGATTACCTTGAAGGAGCTCTTTTGCTGTGTAAGCTGCCTAGAACGAGTGGTCACCATTGTGTTGCTTTGGTCGTTGAAATGCACTTGACAATGAGCCGAGCGCCGGAGCATCAACTTCGGGGACGTTTCTCGCAATCCAAGGGCCTTTCCACTCTTCATTTCCCGCGCACCGCGGCCTGCCCGGCAGCGATGCCTCCTTGATGAGTCATCTCTGCGCATTAGATTCTCATTATTCGCACTGTGTTAGCTGTGAAGTTTGAAGTTTGAAGTTAGAAGTTTGAAGTTTATTCATCATCATAGTTTTAAACATACATCACTTATCCAGTGGTTGAATGGAAAGGGGTGGTGAAAAGGCAACTGAATGCCTGACAATGCACCGATCCCCGCCCAGACCCCAATAATGCACAACACTCAGCATGTGTGTCTAGAGCATAATTACATAGATTCAATACAGTGAAATATACAAAGTGTAGACGTAGAGCGTGGAAAAGATAAGAAATAATTACACATCTATAAATGCACTCTTTATACAAAAAAGCCCTTTAAAATCATATAAAAACAAAAACATAGTGGTGAACAGTTGTGAGGAAGTGAAAATTTACAGTGCGTTTCAGCAAAGCTACACGAGTTGCACTTCATTAACATACAAAAAAGACATATCACGTTTGAAGCATGAGTAGATAAGCGTGTATCTTCTTTTTGAAAATTGCTGGGGATTGACTTTCATTCACTATGGTGGTGGCCATGGTATTTGAGTTTAAAAACGGAGGAATAAGGTGCGCTAGCTTTTGTCTACCGTAGTTGGTCCGAGTCCTCTCACTGTAATAGGTGGTTCTTCTAAAGTTATACATTGGTAGTTTCCGGGAGTAAGCATCATGAAATTTAACTGCGTTTGATTTGATTTGATCGTAAATGACTGTCGCTAGCTTTTTATGAAAGATATTTTCAAATGTTAGGATTCCATGCTTAAGGAAAAGAGGAGCAGAAGGCGTTCGACGCGGAACATTCTCGATTATACGTAGCATTCTTTTTTGCAGTCGGTGAATCCCAATTTTATTTGTTTTTGTTGTCGAGCCCCAGATTAACAGGCAGTACTGTATGCGGGAATAAACTAAAGCGTAGTAAAGTTGCTTTGTCACCCAAAGGGGTAGAAAGCACCTAATTTTTCCAATCACACCAATGGACCGTGATACCTGGGTACGTAGTTTATCTATGTGACTAGACCAGTTCAACGTTTCGTGAAAAATGACGCCTAAGAACTTTTGAGTCTGAACTCGCTCAATCGAAACTCCTCTGAATGACAGCTGCGTATTACGGAGAATGGAATGGTTTCGAGGGTGAAAAATAATGTGCTTTGTTTTCTTGATATTTAGTTCTGATTTATTTTCAACCATAGAGACAAATTGTTAAGCCAAAGGTTAGCTTGTTTTTTTATACTAGAGATATCCTGACCGGAAAAAAATACATTAGTATCGTCTGCGTATAATATAATATCTGCTGTTAGAGGTACGTTTACGGTATCGTTTATATATAATAGAAATAGAAGTGGCCCAAATATGGAGCCCTGTGGGACGCCATAATTTTTCTTGCCCATTTCAGACTTTGAGTGTTTCATATCAGTATATTGGAACCGGTTACTAAGGTAACTTCTTATTAAATTAAGAGACGAGCCCCTTATTCCGTATTCGGTAATCTTTTGTAGAAGAATTTCATGCCTAATAGAATCAAATGCTTTCTTAAAGTCAAGAAATATTCCGATTGTGAGGCGTTTTTGTTCAAAATTATCGATTATTTTATCCTTAATAGATAGTAGGGCTTTTTCAGTAAACTTATTCTTCTGAAATCTATACTGATGCTCTGTAATTACTTTTTTTGAGCTACAGAAATTTGCAAATCGTACATATATCACACGTTCTATGATTTTGGAAAATATGGGCAAAACAGAAATGGGCCTGTAATTACCCATGTCATTTTCATCACCACCTTTGTGGATAACAGACACTTTAGCTACCTTTAGTTTGTCCGGGAACGTTCCAGTGTTCAAGATAAGATTGCAGATATGGGAAAAAGGTGCGCTAATATTCTCTGAAACTGCTTTCAAGGGTTCAGCCTTTAAACCATCAAAGCCAGCAGCAGAATTGTTGTTTAAATTCTTTATCAGCAAGGCTACTGTGTATCAGCTGTGCAATGTGTTGTGTGTGTTTCTCCTTCGGCATGCGACAAACTGGGCCCCTTTCCCTTTTTTCTGGGTGGGAAGGAGGCGGAGTTTGACTTTCCCTCTTCGGGGGCGGGAATCAATACGATGGTTTCATTGGACTCTTCTGGCCTGAATTGTTTTTCTTGCAGAAAATTTTGGGAAGACTACAACATAAAAACGCGAGCACAAGACGCTTCAGAGCTTCATTTTCTTCATGTGTATCACGCTACCTAAATGATTTAAATATCTTTAAATAAACATTCCAGTTTTCACCTTGGGCTCCTCGGTTCGTCTCCGTCCTGAGCCTCGGATTGCTCCGGCTCTCGACCCATTCCCACAGTCGCAACAGTACATATCGGGGGTCTAAAACACTCAGCCCATCCCACGCTAGACTGTTTCGCCCAGCGTGTTGTTTTATATTTCTTTATTAGGCATGTTCATAAGCTACAAAGACGTGAATTGCGTTAAGCATATCTTTACAGCGAAAGCTGTTGTGAGATAACAACAAGGGTCCCGTGCGCTCCGGTTTGTGTGGTACTTTGACTGATATGTGGGGTTTAACGCCCCAACGTATGTGGTGTTAACGTATGTGGGGTTCACCGTGCGGTAGTTGCTCTGTACCACACCAATCAACAAAAAGCTTAGTAATTAAAAAAACACAAAGGCCAAATGCGACTCGAACCCAGACCCCTGTGCGCGAGCCCACTATTCTACCACAAAGCCATGCTGGTGCTTTAAACTCCGTTGCAAACTTGCGTTATATCGGGAAAGGCATCGCGGTAATATGAGTTAGAACGCGTTTCACAAATGTAAAAAGAACAAACACACGTAACACAATGAGCATTCCTTAACGAGTGAATCGTCCAAAGCCCCAACCTTTTAGAAAAGCTTCAGGCATACTTTTTTATCGTCATCTGCCAAGAAATTGCACATACGTTATTGCAAATACGTACGCAAGTGTGATGCACCTGTGTGTTTACAAAAAGTACTTAATGAGTTTCAGTACATAGTACACTACTATGAGAGAGCAGAAAGCTGTCCCGCGTGTCTCACACTTGATCAGGCCGTGTAGACAAAACAAATCACAGCATATTTACGGAGTGAATGATGATGAGTGGGGCGAAGCGTCCATCAGTCCGTCCGTGCTTCCGGTCGTCCGTTCGTTCTTTTTTCCGTCTGTTCGTGCGTCCGTCCATGCATCTGTTCCTGCGTTCGTCTGTGTGTCCATCCGTCTTTCCATGCGTCGGTCCGTGCGTCTGTTTATCCGCCCATCTGTGCATCCGCCCGTCCATCCGTGCGTCCGTTCATCCATCTAGAGAATACTCCAAGTACGGCCATCTCGCATTCTTTCATCATAAAAACATCACATAAAAGTACCGCCGTCCAGCGAACATTTCAAGGACTAAACGAAAGGTGGCCATCTACTGCTACGACGACGACGACTACTACGACTACTACTTCATACATCACCGACGCACGACCGACGGCTTAAGGAGCTTAAGCCACGAGGCTGAAGTTATTCTATTGCACACACACACACTTTTGAATCGGCTGTGTTAAGAGTGTTAAACGATTTGGAATACCAGGTACTCTATACCATGAGAGAGCAGAAAGCCATCCGGAGGGCGTCACTCTGAAGAATCACCGGAGCGGTGACTCGAGAACATTGGCAACACTGGTGTGCACACCGGTGGCCGCTGGACAGGGCGTGAGAGTAACGCGCAAGCTTCTGAGCACTGCTTCACGCCTAAGATGCAGCCGAAGTTTTGATGCTGAAGCGAAAGTAACTGTCCCCTGAAAGCGCGGTAGGGAGGCTTGATTTGATTCCCACGTAAAGTTTCAGGAAAGACAAACTATTCATTTGAAGCAATGTGCTTATGTACAAATTTCCCAGTTGACTCAGAATATTGGTAACTGAACTTGTCAGTCTTATCCAGCTTTTGTAACACACCACGTTTTCTTCATCCTGTTCATGTAAGATATTAAAAAGGAATTCGGCGTTTTTCAGCGCCTTTTTACAAAACATTTGACGCACTTGCTAGGGCACCTTTTGGAATCTCTTATACGCAGCTGGCATTTGATAAGTACTGCAGATTGTACGAGTTGGTGAATAATTTATTTTATTTTCATGATGGAACGGAGAGCCGCCATTACTGATATACTTCCTCTATGCACTTCTTGCGTTTTATGGCAGGACGCAGGTAACCAACTAACCTGTGTTTCGACACGTATGTGTTCAGAACAAGGGCCAACTGGATGGAACTGTCTCGGCGTCTAACTGATGGATGATCCCGAACCAGTCAGGGTGGGCCCAAGACAGGCAAAATGATGGACTATAAGAGAGTGAAGAAAGTTTTACTGCCAATAACAAACCTCTATAGCTTCGAGTAACCAGGCATGGTCACTTCAGTTTCATGCTCTTAAATGGAATAAGTTTCGGTTGCGCTGATATCTGGAGTGAAAAAAGTAGACAAATAGAAAGTCAGTGAATGCACGTAAGGCATGTTTTTCTTGAGATAATGGCGCCTTCAGTTTCTTCACCTGCACCAATTCATCTTAAGTTTTTTTCAAAAATTATGCTGTATGCACATACATCGGATTTTAGTTTTACACTCACTCGTTTTATAAATATATTCTAAACGGAGTCAAGCACTCAAAGCAACACTTCATGAGTGCGCCAGACTCACACGAAAAATGACGGGTGTAGCAATTAGAGATAACAACAAAATTTATCGGCGCGCAAGGTGAGATAGCTAATTCAACGTTTTGTTTAGAGAATATGAACCTGAGCAGGTTACATGAGAACAATACGGACATCTACAGTTAGCCACTTATAAGAATAAAATATATATATCAGCAGTTGATAAACAAACCAAAAGGCATCAAAGTAGTGTTCAGGTTATGAAATTCAAAAAAAAAAATGTTCCTCGCTTAACATCAAATTAGTTCACTCAAAAAAAGGATATATTGCAAGAGTAAAACATTCTGCAGCCCGCAATCTATAGGATGGTAGCGGCGGTTTTGTTGATGAAAAATTTTTTAGATACCAACATGTTAAGCTGAGAAGACCAATCAGAGTAAGCAGCGTATACACGCTAACAGCCAAATTTGTCTGCAATTTATTGGGTACAGATTCTAAAACAAAAACAAATATTGAGCCAGTTTCTCACTTGAAGTGCAAGCATGAAGTAAATGCTGAGCTGCCTTATTTTTTTGCCTTTAGTTTTCTTTCTCGTTATCTCTTTCTTTCTTTTTCTGACTTCTGTTATTGCTCGGTTTATTTTTTTCTTATTTCTTCCAATCTATTTCTCTATGAAGTTGTTTCCCTTTCTTCTGTGTATATTTCAATCTCGCTCACCTCTTTACTCTTCCTAGGTTTTTCTATCTGTATATTTTTTGTTTTATTTGATTATCTATCTGTCTACTTTTCCATTTGTTTCTGTTATGTTCTGCTCCTCATTGCTTCTTTCTCTCTTTCTGACACTTCTGCTGTTCACTCCCACTTTTTTTTCTCATCAGCTTGCTGACTACACCAAAAAAGGGTACGCTGTGCTCAGAAAGCGTGCCTGGATGGTCGAGGTGCTACGATGCTCGCTTAGGGCAATCAGCACTGTGTTCGAATGTTGGCGCAACTGAAATTTCATTCAGGAAATATTTTTGGTTTCCTTTTCTTTCTTGGTCTTTGTACTAATCCTCTCGTCGATGAGAATCCGTCTTGTTCACGGTGCTAGAGCACACGCGCTATTTCTCTAATGGGAAAGTTGCGAAACGCTGTGCAAGGGGCTCCTTGCATGTTTTAAATTACAAAGGTTTTCATTCTGACGCGGCCGGTGGTCTATAATCCCACCGTGAGGCTGGGCCCCCCTATCAAACAGC
Organism: Rhipicephalus microplus; assembly: GCF_043290135.1. Classification (NCBI taxonomy): domain Eukaryota; kingdom Metazoa; phylum Arthropoda; class Arachnida; order Ixodida; family Ixodidae; genus Rhipicephalus; species Rhipicephalus microplus. The sequence goes on from NW_027464590.1 coordinate 4,223,251, forward strand.
AGAGGACAGAACAGCAAAATGGACTAGGTGGAGGAGTCCCACACGAGACAATTCGGTCCACGCATTCTGAAGATATAAAGTATGACGGGGAACAAGAGGTTAATGAGCAGGCCTGCCATTTGTGATGATGATCATTTGAAAAGTTCAACTGTTAAACTGCAAACTATACACTATATATATGGCGGGAGTGCTTGCACGTGACAAAAACCTGTTGCGCTGTGTATAATTTTGATTGAATGAGTGGTAAGCTCAGTCAGGAGGTCTTCTGTTTTCGTGGTATATGTATATATTTGTTTTCTGAATAAATATTTCAGTTGAAAGTCAGCGCTGTACCGGATCCATTTCTCTCATCTATGTCCGGGTGTTTCGCGCTGCAAGCCACGATGAATTGTCGAACAATTTTCGTATCAAATAACTACCCTTGAAGAAGCTTAAAATTGTCAAAAAAAAAGAAAGACCAAGTCTGATCAGAACATTCAGCGATTGCTATGAAAAGAACAGGAATTAGCGCGAGTGAGCTGCTGAAAACTAGGGTAAGCTTTCAAGCATATACAAAGGTGTCAATCTCGAAGTTGTGCGAGCCGTAATGTTTGTATAAGAAAAATAAGAAAAAAACATTCAAAGACGCTATACATCTTCTGGTTGTAAGAAGTACGCTCTTCCGGACGTCACAGCTGTCAACTTAAAAGAAAATCAGCACCGAAAGAATGAACCGCCGTGTACAGAAGTATAGGCAGAGGTGGCACTATTTGCATGCCTGACAGGAGTAACAGCAGCCTTCTTCGATTAAGATCTACGTGCTGTGTCGTTTACTCGCACATTATCAGCCAGACAAGAAAATGTAAATAAATAACCCGTATAGATTTCCCTATCACAATTGCGATGCTAACTACAGTTAGTCTGCTACTGCAAAAGTATCTCTGGCGATTACCAAAACGAAAAGTTCTTATTGTGAGAACCACACTCGACCTCTTTATCGCAGTCTAGCGTCGTGCGTACTGGCGAGCATCAGGTTCACTTACGTGCGCTTCAGTCCCCTTCATAATAAACAGTATTCAGACCACTAATGATAATCAGTTGTAATAGTTGTAGTGTAGTTGGATTACCTAAATAAACGGCAATTGTGCTTGCCGTACGCAAAGAAATGCTTCTCATTTAACATATATAATCCTCTAACGTGTTGTCGCATATTGGGGTTTTCTCATCCATGGTCGTTATTAAAAATTGATTCGAATATGCGGTTGTTCGGTTAGGCTCTATTCAATTCCTTATTCAAAAAATTTTGACTATTCGCACAGCCCTAATGTTAACAGACTCTCTGTACACGCAGCTTGTCCTTGATAAGGGCGAAAGCCAAAATAACACTATGATTATGAGAGAAGCCGTAGCGGAGGGTTCAGAAACTTTATTCTACCTGGGTTTATTTACCATGCACCTAAATCTAACCATACACTACTCTGGAGTTTCACACGTATATAAATGTGGTCATCGTGATGTAGTCTGTTAATGACCTGCGACAGATTTTGCACTTTGGAGATTACGTGACTGTCATAGAAGAATGCTGGACGTAGAGGCGAGGTGCGCGGCACTGAGCACATTAGGATGACCGCGCTAAATAAGGAGGCAGTGACGTACATGTAACCTTCTAGCATTTCAAGTGCATTTTTCATTTCATGGGCGCGGCAATAAGGTCAAGTCCCTCAGCCTACCTTACGTCAGGCATGGCTCATGCGGTTCGACGCCGTTCTCGCTATGAATGGCGTCAAGGACCATTGGCTTATGCGCGGCATCTTGCTCGACGCACTTGCGATCGACTTTCGCCATTTTATCGACGCACTCGCGATCAACTTTCGCCACCACAAGCCCGCAGTCATATGACGCCCTCTACACAGCGGTGCTTGCCTGTTACGTCCTCAGGTACCACCCGCTTGCAGGGACTCACGACTTCGGTGTTTCCACTGCGTCGCAGCCCACGCTACCAACCAGCCCGCACCCATCCACTGACCGCGATCTCACTACCTCGGCTACTACTTCTACCTCAGATCCGGTCGCAGGAACATCTATTCCTGCACCTTACACCGACGACGAGGTAGAAATGCCGCCGCGGATGTCCAGTGGCTAAGGTACTCGGCCCGCAGGTCGCGGGATCTTATCCCGGTGGCGGCGGCTGCATTTTCCATGAAAGCGGAAATGTTGTACGCCCGTGTGCTCAGATTTGTGTGCACGTTAAAAAATCACAGGTGGCCCCGCCGCGGTGGTCTAGTGGCTAAGGTACTTGGCTGCTGACCCCAATCTCACCGGATCCAATTCCGGCTGCGGCGGCTGCATTTCCGATGGAGGCGGAAATGTTGTAGACCCGGGTGTTCAGATTTGGGTGCACGCTAAACAACCCCAGGTGGTCGAAATTTCCGGAGCCCTCCACTACGGCGTCTCTCATAATCATATGGTGGTTTTGGGACGTTAAACCCCACATATCAATCAACGTGGTAGAAGACGCTGTCACTTCGTCTGACCTCCCCACCGAGAGATGTGTCCCAAATGTGCCCACATAAAAAAGTCCGTCGCATGTGCCTGCCATATGCAAGTCTTCCCAGACATTGGTGGCAAGCGACACCTCGGCGCCGCCAGACTCCACAACAGCTACCTCGCCGCACGCCTCGGAGTTTGGCCCAGACATTATTTTGGCCGTTATAAGATCCCCGATCGCAGAGTTGTCATCATCGACAATCTCTAACGAACTTGACCTTTCATTGACCTCACCACTCTGCGTGTCTTGCAAGCTGTATCTAGCATCGCCCTCAATGTCTCCCGCAGCAAAAGTTTGCGGCCCTGGAAAACCACTGCCGAACTTGTACGGCGTGGAAACAATGACTGGCGCACCAGAAGAAAACGTACCTGGTCCGCATATGGCAAAGCAGATCACAAATGCCACGCCAGTGGTAGACGCAGCCATCGATTAAGCAGACCTGCACGCCAACCCCTGCACGCAAAACATCGAAGGGCGTTGCACAAGCACAGGTACAATCATCTGGCATAGTCAACGCTGACTGGGTTCCAGAACCACTATACCCCGGAGCCTCTGACGCCAGACGGTAACCACCATACATGTGTCTACAACGCATCCTTGTTGCTCACAACAGCTACGTAGTCTGTTATTCCTACATGTCTACCACCCGTGTCACTACGTCGACGAAGTCAACGTGCTCGGCGTAAAACAGAGTGGCCATTTTTGAGCTCTCCTGCTTTGTTCTGCTACGCAGCTACGCCTTGCAGCCACGGCGCTCAGAACGGCGCAAGCGCCTACAAGGTTTGTCAGACGCAATGGTGAACCACTTTTCGCGCACTTGATTATCTGCAGTGCGCGTGGCGCCATTATTCGGGCACGTTCCTGCATCAATCGGCGGCACGTGTATCCGCGCCAGCACGCCAGACGCGGCACAACTCTTAGGTCAGTGTTACGTCGACACTGGTCAACATCGGCACTGCCAATCTACTGCCAACGTTAGACGCCTAACCTCGCGTCACATGGCCCGCTCTGGATCCAGCCTGCCAGGTTGTCATGGGATACACTTTTACACGGCTACAATGCCCCATTGTCTACTTCTTCGCCCGCAGCGTTTTAGGGGTGAACCTCCTCAAGGCGTGGGTCTGTACATCCTCTGAGGTATTTAGTTGTAGTAGTAAAGAGCCACCTCTAGCTTAGTTGTTGCAGTGTTCACTAAATGGTGGTACTTGCAGTTGGTGAAAAGATGTGAAATGTTATAAAACTAGATGGCGGTACTTGTAGTTGATGATGAATGATGCGAGATGTCATAATAGGAATGATGTCACATAGGACGCTTGTCGTTGGGGGGAAGGCAATAGTTTGATTTAGTGTGGCGACGTACGCTTGGGGGAGCGTTGTAATAAAATTCGTTCGCTGGTGGCGCGTGCTCAGAGTCGGCGGGAGGACAAGGCTGCGGAGCAGCGAGCTCGCAATGTGGCGGCAGCGCACGCTCGCAGACAGAATCCCGGTGTGTGAGCCCGTGAGCCAGAAGCGCGCCGTCAAGCTGCGGGACACCACCGCACACATGCTGTCGTACGAGAGCGGGAGGCCCAAGCGGCACGCCATAGACACACAGGGTTCCTCATGTCTTTAAATGACAATCGACTGGGCGAATTACACGGAATATCCACAGTTTACCGATGATTCCCTCCGGAACATCGCCCTCTCATCATCATTCACCCCGTGGATATGCTGTGAATTTTTCCCAGTGTTGTCCACCAGAAACCCACTGGTTCCCGATGATCCCTTCACGTTGACAACCTGGACTTCCCGAATGGACGCCTTGCGGATTACCGTCCATGTATATAGTCTCTTTCCATCTCTTTCTTTTGTATGTGGGCACCATCCGCTGACCAGAGGGAGCTGCATTGCTGGCACTACTAAGGTCCCTAGATGAAACAAGTTTCCTGGAATCTTGTTTCATCTAGGGACCATAGGCTCCAGCCCATCTGTGATAATACGGGCAGAAGAGTGAAGATGACAAAGAAGAGCGCACGAGATCGGGAAGCGCGTGACAGCGTTCGAAGCAGCGAAGCTGGCAAGGACAGACGATTCTTGGCTGGACGACCGGTCCGGTGAACTAGGAGACGTCCTCTAGGTGCTGTGATGTCCTGGACTCCGGCTGGGTCACTGGCGTAGGAACCAGGCGACCCGCTGCTGTTCCGGCTGCCGTTCCTGTGCTACTGGGACGAACGTGGCGGCTGAGAGCTGTTGCTCCAGGGCGGAGCTTCCGAATGACCGCTACCCTCCTGCTGCTACTGCGGCAGAAGCATTCCCGGCTCGTGAAGAAGAACATAAACTTTATTTGTCGAATCCAGACGATTCGAGTCCGGCGTTTTTTAGTGGGCCTGGGCACCCACCGCGGATGCGGTTCCGAGACCTTGTCTCGAAGCGGCTTCCTGGGCACGCTAGACGGCCCAGAGTTGTGCTGTCAGGTTCGAGCTGAGCAGTGCGGATTTCCAACGCGAGTGGAGGCTGGCGGTGGAAGACTGAGATGAATCGGCACTGTTCGAATTGTTTATTAGGCCCTGACACTCCCAAAACATGTGACCAAGGGTGGCAACCTCGCCACATGACGTGCATCTGTTTGTAGTGTATATGTCTGGATACATGGCGTGCATGAGTCTAGGGTTTCTGTATGAATCTGTAATTGTCTGAAGTGTACCGCTTGCGTTCTGTTTAGCCTTTCGTGGGGAGATAGGTATATGCGTCTTTGTAACTGGTAATGTGTGGTGATGTCGTGAAACCTGGTCATACGATCCTCCCATGCCCACATGTCTGCAGTTCCCCGCGGGGGCTCGTCGTCCTCCGGCGATGCTCGGTGAGTGAGGCCTCGAGCAACAGGGTGAGCCGCTTCATTGGGGGTGCTCAGTCCGGTATGTGCCGGGATCCATAATAGGTGCCTTCGGTTACCGAAGTCGACCTCTCCTGGATGTATGGGATGTCGTTGGAGTATGTGAAACGCCTCTTGCGAGATGCGTCCGTTGGCTAAATTGCAAATTGCTGTTTGCGAATCACTAATCACGTATGTGGCATTAATCTGTGTTAGGGCCAGTGCTATAGCCGCTTCCTCTGCCGCTTCAGCGTGTGCCGTGTTCACAGTGAGGCATGTGATGTACTTGCCACGATGGCCGGTAACTACCGCCACGAAAGTCTTTTTATTGGTATAACGCACAGCATCAGTGAAAACTGCTTCAGTGTCGTTGGAGTAGCTTTGAGTAAAGCGTTGTGCCCTGGCTTTACGCCGTTCCGTATTGTGTTGGGTGTGCATGTTGCGAGGCAATGGGGGTACGTATACCTGCTCGCGCACCGATCTTGGAATTTCGACTTTGATGCCGTGCTGCATATGGTACGTGATGCCAAGTTTTTCGATTAGGTGTCGGCCTTGGCGGGTCTTGGATAGGCGCTCGAGCTGGGAAACTTGTTGCGCCTCCACGAGTTCCTCGAGGGTGTTATGCAACCCTAGCTCTAAAAGTTTGCTGGTGCTAACTCCGGGTGCCAGTCCCAATGCGAACTTGTACGTCTTGCATATCAGGGCGTTAAGCTTGTCTTTTTCCGCAACTGTCCATTTGTGAAACGGTGCCGTGTACATTAGTTGTGAAATAACAAAGGCTTGTATGAGTCGTATCATGCTGCCTTCGCGCATGCCCGCATGTTTGTTCGTGATGCGTCGGATAAGTTGCATCGTGCTGGGGGCCTTCGCCATTATCTTGCGCAGCGCTTCACCATTGCCGCCGTTCTGCTCAATCATCATCCCCAGTACCCGGATCTTCTTTACCATTGGGATTGGTGAGGCGTTTGATGATGTTATTTTGATTTCTTGATTTTCTGAAGGTACGTAGTTTTTGGGCTGGCGTCCCTTTTTCACCGGTCTATATAGCAGTAATTCGGATTTTTCGGCTGAGCAGGTGAGTCCCATGCCTACGAGGTAATGTTCCATGCATTCTATGGCCGCCTGTAAGCGATCCTCGATCTCTCCGTCACTGCCAGTTGTCGTCCAGATCGTAATATCATCCGCGTATAGCGCGTGCTGCAGTCCATCAATTTGATGTAATCGCTCGGGTAACCCCAGCAGGACGAGGTTGAAGAGCATCGGCGAGATCACCGAGCCCTGCAGTGTACCCGAGCTTCCAATGTTTATTTGATTTGACTTTAGCTGTCCCACACGCATGCGTGCGGTTTTTCCCGTGAGGAAGTCTCGGACGTAGTTGTACACTCGCATTCCGAGGTTCAATCTGTCTATTTGTCGCAATATGGCGTCGTGACGAACGTTATCGAAGGCCTTCTTCAGGTCCAGGCCAAGGATGGCTCTCGTTGAGCACCCAGGATTTTCGATGATTTGATGTTTTAGTTGCAGAAGAGCATCCTGCATGGAGAGATGTCTTCTGAACCCAATCATTGTGTGTGGTAATAGGTTGTTGTCTTCGAGGTAATCTGTTAGTCTATTGAGGAACGCATGTTCCATCAGCTTACCTACACATAATGTTAGGGAGATAGGGCGCAGGTTCTGCAGCTGCAATTTCTTGCCGGGTTTCGGTATAAGTATGATCTGCACATCTTTCCATGGCTGGGGTAACTTTCCACGCACCCAACACTCGTTAATATAATTTTTGAGTTTCTCTAGCGATCTGTAATCGAGGTTGCGCAGTGCCCTGTTTGATATTCGATCTAGGCCTGGGGCTGACTTGGTATTGAGTTTGACGAGGGCCGCCTCGATTTCGGAAATTGAGAATTCTGCGTCTAGGATGGCGTTGCCTTCACCCCTGTAGCCCGGATGTACTTGCGGGGGCGTTTGGGATATGTATTGGAGATCCGCTTCCCGTAGGAAATCTTGCTCCGTTCCCCCGTAAGCGTGTATGATTTTGCACATGCCTTGCCTCTGTGAGGTCTTGGTGTTCGCGGGATATATGAGGTACCGCAGTATCTGCCATGTGCGACTCGTAGTGAGCTGACCATCCATCTGCGCGCATTTCTCTTCCCATTGCTGTTGTTGCAGGTTAAGTGCGTGCTTTTCTATTTCTTTGTTGAGCTGTGCTGTTCGTTTTGGCAGTCTCCTATTATGTCGTTGTCGTTTCCAACGGCGATGCAGTTTGGTCTTGGCTTGCCACATGTGCAGTAACCGGGTGTCTATTCTATCAAGCCCAGCTGTTGACGGCAGCATTCGCGTCGCCCTCTCGATGTCACGCCGAAGTTGCTCGGTCCATTGCTTAATGTCTTTGATGTCTTCAATCTATTGCTTGTCTCAATTTTTTCGTAGTAGTTCCCATTTGGTGATCTTCATTTGGCGACCGGCATTGTGTTCTTGTGGGCCGCCTTCTGCTTCTATAGAGATAATGTAATGTAAGGTGTTTCTCCAAGTCACCTTTCGTGTAATGCACGTAAAGGTAAGGTCAGGCGTGGTGTCAGTGCTGACGCTGTTGCCCTGCCTAGTTGGTGACGCTGGGTCAGTGACCAGCTCGAGGCCGGTAATTAAGTTGCGCCGTTTCCCACAAATGCCTGCCTTTCGGCTGATCTTGTTTGTAACCCCACGCCGTATGCACCGCGTTGAAGTCGCCTCCAATGAAGAGTTGTTGCCCCTGGCTGATATCGAGTGCTCGTTTGAAGAGGACGTGAAAGCGGTGTTTGCGGCATCTCGGACTGCTATAGACGTTGAGTACGAAGATGCTGTCGGGCGTCTTACGCGGTGGAATCAGCTCTACGAGGACGTTTTCAATATCCTTGACGTGGGTGTCGTGTTCGATGACCGTGAGCTCTCGCTTGACCAGTGTGGTGACGTTTGTATTTTCCTCCTTGCCTGGTATAGACTGGTACCCTGAAAGTTTGGCGGGGCCGTTTGTTTCCTGCAGTATGATGACGTCTGGGAGTTCGGGGATCGTTTTAAGGTATTGTTGTAGGTGCGCTCGTTTGTTTTTGTAACTTCTGCAGTTCCACTGCCATATTGTATGTTTTTGTTTCGAAGGGTGTCTTGCCATGGTTATGTGGTACTACAAGTGTGGCGCCGCTTCGCTATGCGACGTCACCAGCGCGCTGTTGGCAGCTTCTAATCTGGACAATCTGAGATAAATGCTCTCCAAGCTCTGTTGAATCGTACGCGTGATAGTCGCTGTGATAGTTTCCTCGAGACTGCTCACGCGAGCCTCGAGTGCCTTCACTCGGTTGTCGTCTGTTGCTGCGCGCGTACGCTTGGAGCGTACTGACTTTTAGGGAGATAGCCGGCCCGCGCTTAGTATCAGGGCCTTTGACCTCACCGTCCTCTACGAGTTCTTCTTGTGTTTCCTGCATTTCCTGTTGATCAGTCTCGCTGTGAGCGGCAGACTGGAGCTTTTGTATGAGTTCGTCCTTTGCGTGAATCTGTGCCTGCCTATATTCAATTTGTTTTTGCATAGTTTGTTTTTTTAAGTTTATTCAGCGCTACGTCATGATAAGAACCACAAAAACGACAAAAAATTGAAGAGTTCACGCATCTGCAGACGGATTGTTGCACGTGCCTTTCAAAAAAGCAAATTCTTTATCGGACAAGGTGACGGAAGCTTGGCTAACACATTTTTCTCCCATGTTTCTAATATGGAATGCTTCAATCAACTCCCTGTTAATTTTTCTCTTGTGAGTTGACAGAATCTTTATGTCTCTAAAAATTGGTACGCACCCACAAGACTTGCAGTGATCCACCAGATGTGTTAGTCCTGAACTACGTAATGCCGAGTCATGCTCCCTCAACCGTGTGTTCACACACCTTCCAGATTGCCCGACATAAGATCTGCCACAGCTGAATGGAACCTGGTATACCACTTCTGTTGTGCAAGACCGGTATTTTTTGCTGTGTTTCATCTGGCAGCTGTTCTTACTCTGCGTAGTGCCGGACTCCACTGCGCCCGTGTTGTTTACCTCTTTTCCTTGTGTCCGTGAACGTGTTTGCACAAAGAAGTCATTAATGGAGAAGACTGGTGTTTTGTGCCAGTAAATTGTTTTGTGTTACTAATCTTGTTTTTATTTTTTAACTGCGTCATAAATCTTCGTTATCTTGGGTCACTACTACAGCCGCGCCATAGCGGCATCATCTTGGGAATAATTAAATCCCAAGCTCTCAGTGGATATTTACAAACGTGAACGAAACCGCTCGTATTGAAATTGATATTGGGCATATGTTCCGAATGTGTTAGTACATGCAGCGTCGCAGCTCCCTGGCTTATTCGTACTTGTGAATGCAATTAAAACCTAACGTATGACAATTGTGAATGGCAAATGAATCGGACAATTTAACCATTCAAATTTTTTACATCTACAGGGTTGGCGAGCCTTTAGTTTACCATTCGGCCGCATCGTCCTGCACCCGTCTTCTGCACTTGCTGGGTCAGCTTTATTTTCCGCCTAGCTTAAAACGTGCACCTGTCTAGGTTTCTCTGCACTTGTGTTAACTCAAAGGAAGTTTTTAAAAACATGATAAATAACCCTGCACTTCCTTTTTTCGGTGAAACACCAGGCGCACACGGCTTTCTCCGCATTACTGAGGCTCTACAATGGTGGCTAGAAGGACCCATAGCCCTACGTTTCGCGTTCCGTAGAGCCCACGCACTGGTTGCGTTATCTCGTGGCAGCTACGCCAGATCGCGGCTTCTACGCGGCACCTACGCGGCATCCGCGCGCTCTCCCTGATCCCACAACCCCCTGCTAGAACACTAACACTACCGTTGCCGGTGCTCGCCTTTGATGCCGCCATTTTTTAAGTGTGAATAGACTTTATAAGCGACCCCAAACCATCCACCGCCGTCGGCGGCGTCCGCAGTCTTCTCTCTATCTTTAAAAGAAAGAGGACTTGGCGGGCCGCAGCGCGACGCTCTACCGAATAAGCCACGGACGCGACGCTAATATCGGTGTCAGTAACGCGCCTTCTATCTTTAACGCCGCTGCGCACGTCCCCCTCCCCCTTCGCTCGCTCCTCCGCTCTCCTCGCTCCCTGCAGCTGCGCGCGCACCCCTCTCTCTCGCGCGCCCGCCTTCGCTCTCACTCTACCGTCGAGAGCGGTTCGTGCGATGAATGTCCCGGAGGCAACGCTACCATCAACAACGAATACAGTACAACCGAATGCCAGCACTGCACCCGTCGTTGGAGGTGACGGTACCGCGGTGGTTTCGCCGACGTTGGAAGACAAGGCGGCGCTGCGAAGGGCTCGTGAGACCGAACGTAAGCGGGCGAAGCGTGCAGCGGATGCCGAACTGCGTGCTCGCGAGGCCAAGTGCAAGCGGGCGAAGCGTGCAGCGGATGCCGAACTGCGCGCTCGCGAGGCCGAGGACAAGCGGGCGAAGCGTGCAGATGATGCCGAACTTCGCGCTCGCGAGACCGAGGACAAGCGGGCGAAGGGTGCAGCGGATGGTGAACTGCGCGCTCGCGAGGCCGAGGACAAGCGGGCGAAGCGTGCAGATGATGCCGAACTTCGCGCTCACGAGACCGAGGACAAGCGGGCGAAGCGTGCAGATGATGCCGAACTTCGCGCTCGCGAGACCGAGGACAAGCGGGCGAAGCGTGCAGCGGATGGTGAACTGCGCGCTCGCGAGGCCGAGATGAGGCGTCAGCATCGAGCCGCGAACGCGGCCCAAGAAGCGGAACGACAACGCAAGCGTCAGATAAAGGCACCATAGTGTTATTAATAAATATAATAGTGCGAATTAATAAATACCCCTCATAGCATCACCCCATGCATTCACACTTAACCATGTTCACCCTCGGGGAAATGCTTGGGAGTTTTTGAAACAAGGTCTCGCGCTGTCGCGAACGTGTTCGAAAGCGGCACGACCAACGCATACGTACGCACGCACGCATCGCATGCGCGCGGCCGCCGGCCGCGTTCGTGCGCATGCGCACTGTGCAAAACGTGGCGTCTTTCCATACGCAACGCCGTCACGTACGATACAGACGCCGTGCTAAAGCTCTATTGACTTCACGAGCCGGGGGAGGGCGCGCTGGTCGCCGAAGAAAACGGACGCGCATCACGTCGGCTCCGTCTTCAAATAACTATTTGCCAGTGATTTTCGGTCATTCAGCCATCAATTTTACAACAACGCGTGCGGAAAGTGACCAGGATTCCACTGACACCGAAATTTAAGGTGGGAAAAGACTTTTTGTCGGATTTGAGAGGTTTTCAACCCGCGCCCCTTTGGCCCGACGCTCACGAAAGCCGGCCACCCGACGAGACGCGCTGAGCGTCTCCTCCGACGCAGGCGCTTTCTTCGCCCAACAACGATGTAAGTCCACGTGAACGGGGAGGATATCTTTCCCGAAGAGTTTCTGGAGGGCAAGGATTGGTGCACCATCGGATCTAAGACTCAAGTTAACCGCGCAAACGCGCAGAGCAACACCCAGAACGGAGCCCCCTCCTGCACCGGCGAGGTAGCGGACTTCAACCGACAGCGTTCGCGTCAACAACCGCGTAACATCAAGCAGCAAGTCATTAGAAAGAGCAAAATGCCACTACCACGGAGCGATTTCAAGATCGTGATACGACCACGAGGAGGCCTCGACGTGGCCACCACTGGAACCGTGCGCCTCTCATCGGTGATTTACCGCGCGGCCAACGTACCGGCTCATGAAGCAGGGGAGGACACGGTGTGTTCCAACAACCATCAAAACATCATCGTCGTGAGGACACCACATGCCTCTCACGCCGATAAGTACAGATAGCTTCAAGCCATCACCATCGGCGACCACCACCACGAGGTTAGTGCGTACGAGACGGGCCCCAACAACACTGTGAAGGGAATAATGAAGGGCATCCCGTTGGAAGAAGACGCCAAGTCCATTCATACCAGCATCGTTCACGCACGTAACCCTTACGCCCTGGCAGCCAAACGGCTCAGTAACACCACGACCATCATAGTGGCGTTTGAAGGATCGCGAGTGCCCACTTACGTCAATTTTGGCGGCGCTCTCCTTCGCTGCACCTTGTATCGCAAGCAAATCGACATGCGTCACTGCTGCGGGAGACTTGGTCACCGCATGGACGTGTGCCCAAAGCCCACGGACAAAGTGTGTCGTGGTTGTGACGCCCCTAACCCAGGCCCCAACTACCAGTGTTCCCCCCATTGCAAGCTGTGCGGGGGCGCACACATGACGGCGGACGCAACTGCCATGCAAGGTACAAAACGCCCTACATCGTGACGAAGAGACAATGGGAACGACGCAGGGCCAACGAGGAGGCAGAGGCCACTACCACCAACTATTTCACCAGCAAGCCCCGCTCAAGATCCAGGACACCCAGTCAAAGCCACTCCCGATCTCGCAGCCGCACACCGGGACCCCGAAAGCAGCAGCAACGCCGAGCTCGCAGCCGAACACCTGGATGGACCCCAACCAGGGACGCGAAGACAACTTATTCGGTGAGCTTTTCAGATGCGGTCAAAGGAAAACGCGCAACAAACGCGGAGGCTGGCGGCAAAATACACACTAAGATAGAGGCGGAGATAGCTCAGTTAACACAGACGATACAAACTATGCAAAAACAAATTGAATGTATGCAGGAACAGATTCACGCAAAGGACGAACTCATACAAAAGCTCCAGTCTGCCGCTCACAGCGAGACTGATCAACAGGAAATGCAGGAAACACAAGAAGAACTCGTAAAGGACGGTGAGGTCGAAGGCCCTGATACTAAGCGCGGGCCGGCTATCTCCCTAAAAGTCAGTACGCTCCAAGCGTACGCGCGCAGAAACAGACGACAACCGAGTGAAGGCACTCGAGGCTCGCGTGAGCAGTCTCGAGGAAACTATCACAGCGACTATCACGCGTACGATTCAACAGAGCTTGGAGAGCATTTATCTCAGATTGTCCAGATTAGAAGCTGCCAACAGCGCGCTGGTGACGTCGCATAGCGAAGCGGCGCCACACTTGTAGTACCACATAACCATGGCAAGACACCCTTCGAAACAAAAACATACAATATGGCAGTGGCACTGCCGAAGTTACAAAAACAAACGGGCGCACCTACAACAATACCTTCAAACGATCCCCGAACTCCCAGACGTCATCATACTGCAGGAAACAAACAGCCCCGCCAAACTTTCAGGGTACCAGTCTATACCAGGCAAGGAGGAAAATCCAAACGTCACCACACTGGTCAAGCGAGAGCTCACGGTCATCGAACACGACACCCACGTCAAGGATATTGAAAACGTCCTCGTAGAGCTGATTCCACCGCGTAAGACGCTCGACAGCATCTTCGTACTCAACGTCTATAGCAGTCCGAGATGCCGCAAACACCGCTTTCACGTCCTCTTCAAACGAGCACTCGATATCAGCCAGGGGCAACAACTCTTCATTGGAGGTGACTTCAACGCGGTGCATACGGCGTGGGGTTACAAACAAGATCAGCCGAAAGGCAGGCATTTCTGGGAAACGTCGCAACTTACCGGCCTCGAGCTGGTCACTGACCCAGCGGCACCAACTAGGCAGGGCAACAGCGTCAGCACTGACACCACGCCTGACCTTACCTTTACGTGCATTACACGAAAGGTGACTTGGAGAAACACCTTACATTACATTATCTCTATAGAAGCAGAAGGCGGCCCACAAGAACACAATGCCGGTCGCCAAATGAAGATCGCCGATTGGGAACTACTACGAAAAAATTGAGACAAGCAACAGATTGAAGACATCAAAGACACTAAGCAATGGACCGAGCAACTTCGGCGTGACATCGAGAGGGCGACGCGAATGCTGCCGTCAACAGCTGGGCTTGATAGAATAGACACCCGGTTACTGCACATGTGGCAAGCCAAGACCAAACTGCATCGCCGTTGGAAACGACAACGAAATAATAGGAGACTGCGAAAACGAACAGCACAGCTCAACAAAGAAATAGAAAAGCACGCACTTAACCTGCAACAACAGCAATGGGAAGAGAAATGCGCGCAGATGGATGGTCAGCTCACTACGAGTCGCACATGGCAGATACTGCGGTACCTCATAGATCCCGCGAACACCAAGACCTCACAGAGGCAAGGCATATGCAAAATCATACACGCTTACGGGGGAACGGAGCAAGATTTGCTACGGGAAGCGGATCTCCAATACATATCCCAAACGCCCCCGCAAGTACATCCGAACTACAGGGGAGAAGGCAACGCCATCCTAGACGCAGAATTCTCAATTTCCGAAATCGAGGCGGCCCTCGTCAAACTCAATACCAAGTCAGCCCCAGGCCTAGATCGAATATCGAACAGGGCACTGCGCAACCTCGATTACAGATCGCTAGAGAAACTCAAAAATTATATTAACGAGTGTTGGGTGCGTGGAAAGTTACCCCAGCCATGGAAAGATGTGCAGATCATACTTATACCGAAACCCGGCAAGAAATTGCAGCTGCAGAACCTGCGCCCTATCTCCCTAACATTATGTGTAGGTAAACTGATGGAACATGCGTTCCTCAATAGACTAACAGATTACCTCGAAGACAACAACCTATTACCACACACAATGATTGGGTTCAGAAGACATCTCTCCATACAGGATGCTCTTCTGCAACTAAAACATCAAATCATCGAAAATCCTGGGTGCTCAACGAGAGCCATCCTTGGCCTGGACCTGAAGAAGGCCTTCGATAACGTTCGTCACGACGCCATATTGCGACAAATAGACAGATTGAACCTCGGAATGCGAGTGTACAACTACGTCCGAGACTTCCTCACGGGAAAAACCGCACGCATGCGTGTGGGACAGCTAAAATCAAATCAAATAAACATTGGAAGCTCGGGTACACTGCAGGGCTCGGTGATCTCGCCGATGCTCTTCAACCTCGTCCTGCTGGGGTTACCCGAGCGATTACATCAAATTGATGGACTGCAGCACACGCTATACGCGGATGATATTACGATCTGGACGACAACTGGCAGTGACGGAGAGATCGAGGATCGCTTACAGGCGGCCATAGAATGCGTGGAACATTACCTCGTAGGCACGGGACTCACCTGCTCGGCCGAAAAATCCGAATTACTGCTATATAGACCGGTGAAAAAGGGACGCCAGCCCAAAAACTACGTACCTTCAGAAAATCAAGAAATCAAACTAACATCATCAAACGACTCACCAATCCCAATGGTAAAGAAGATCCGGGTACTGGGGATGATGATTGAGCAGAACGGCGGCAATGGTGAAGCACTGCGCAAGATAATGGCGAAGGCCTCCAGCACGATGCAACTTATCCGACGCATCACGAACAAACATGCGGGCATGCGCGAAGGCAGCATGATACGACTCATACAAGCCTTTGTTATTTCACAACTAATGTACACGGCACCGTTTCACAAATGGACAGTTGCGGAAAAAGACAAGCTTAACGCCCTGATATGCAAGACGTACAAGTTCGCATTGGGACTGGCACCCGGAGTTAGCACCAGCAAACTCCTAGAGCTAGGGTTGCATAACACCCTCGAGGAACTCGTGGAGGCGCAACAAGTTTCCCAGCTCGAGCGCCTATTATCCAAGACCCGCCAAGGCCGACACCTAATCGAAAAACTTGGCATCACGTACCATATGCAGCACGGCATCAAAGTCGAAATTCCAAGATCGGTGCGCGAGCAGGTATACGTACCCCCATTGCCTCGCAACATGCACACCCAACACAATACGGAACGGCGTAAAGCCAGGGCACAACGCTTTACTCAAAGCTACTCCAACGACACTGAAGCAGTTTTCACTGATGCTGCGCGTTATACCAATAAAAAGACTTTCGTGGCGGTAGTTACCGGCCATCGTGGCAAGTACATCACATGCCTCACTGTGAACACGGCACACGCTGAAGCGGCAGAGGAAGCGGCTATAGCACTGGCCCTAACACAGATTAATGCCACATACGTGATTAGTGATTCGCAAACAGCAATTTGCAATTTAGCCAACGGACGCATCTCGCAAGAGGCGTTTCACATACTCCAACGACATCCCATACATCCAGGAGAGGTCGACTTCGGTAACCGAAGGCACCTGTCATGGATCCCGGCACATACCGGACGGAGCACCCCCAATGAAGCGGCTCACCCTGTTGCTCGAGGCCTCACTCACCGAGCATCGCCGGAGGACGACGAGCCCCCGCGGGGAACTGCAGACATCTGGGCATGGGAGGATCGTATGACCAGGTTTCACGACATCACCACACATTACCAGTTACAAAGACGCATATACCCATCTCCTCACGAAAGGCTAAACAGAACGCAAGCGGTACACTTCAGACAATTACAAACAGATTCATACAGAAACCCTAGACTCATGCACGCCATGTATCCAGACATATACACTACAAACAGATGCACATCATGTGGCGAAGTTGCCACCCTTAGTCACATGCTGTGGGAGTGTCAGGGCCTAATAAACAATTCCAACAGTGCCGATTCATCTCACTCTTCCACCGCCAGCCTCCACTCGCGTTGGAAGGCCGCACTGCTCAGCTCGAACCTGACAGCACAACTCTGGGCCGTCTAGCGTGCCGAGGAAGCCGCTTCGAGACAAGGTCTCGGAACCTCATCCGCGGTGGGTGCCCAGGCCCACTAAAAAACGCCGGACTCGAATCGACAAATAAAGTTTATGTTCTTCTTCACGAGCCGGCAATGCTGGCAGCCGCCGCCACTCCGTCTCAGCGCAGGACTGAAGTGGCGAGATTGGCACGGCCCCGGCGGCCACCTTCGACGTCGTCTTGAGTCTCCCACCTCGCACGCTACAAGGCCATGCCGTGGTCGCAGCTCTTTATGGGGACGCTGGCAAAAAGAAAAAGCATGCGGTTGCAGCTGACGTATCCCGCGGGGCCAAGAGCTCACATCTCCATGCTCATCACGAGCCACGCGCCTCTCTTCTTCTGTCACGTCTGCCACGGTGCTACAACACCAAGTTAAGGGGGTGATCACGACAGCACCACACGTAGGCGGCTGAAAAGATAGACCCCCAAATAAACGGCAATTGTGCTTGCAGTACATAGGGAAATGCAAATGCTTCACATTTAACTAATTAATTCCCTAACACGTTCCCCCTTTGTAATTTTCTCCTCCGTAGTCGTTATTGAAAAATATTGAAATATACGGTTGTTCGGTTATGCCCTATTCTATTTCTTATTCAAAAAATTTCGAACATCCGCACACCCCAATGTTTACAAAGCTATGTGCACACGCAGCTCATCTATGATGAGTGCGGAAGCCTGGACGCTTTTCTAACCACCCCACCTGCTCCAAATTATTGAACGAAACTGCAAACGCTTTTCTTTTTCTTTATATACATGTTCAACATAGTTGCGCGCAAAAAAAAAAAAAACGCCGTTTGATAGTTGTTTAAACAAAATTGGTTTTAACAGCAAGATGGAACAGCTGCCAGTAAATTTGTTGCACTTCTTGAATATGCCTAAGAATGCTTGAAGAAATTATTTAACTACTTTTTAGGTCCTTGCTGGACGTTTTAGCTATTTTAAGCTGCTTTTACGCTGCCATCTAGCCATTTTGCTCCCCGGCATTTGGCAACGCAGATATTTACATACACAGACGGGGCCTGACGGCATGGACAAACAGCGCCGATAAACGGAGACGCCAACGGGAGAAATTGGCCGTTGTCCATATCAATGCTGTCTCAATAAAACGCTATGTTCCAGCCACAGATTGTTGGCATTATATTATTATATTAAACATAAGTACAATGCCATTTTAGCGCTAGACTGCCTCACTGTAAATAGGTCACCAACACAACAAAAACCTGTGCCCTCGCAAGCACGAGCGCCAGCATATGCCACGAAAAGCACACGAGAAGCGAGATGCTTTGTGGCGCTCAAGCACGAGGTCACGCCACACATGAGATACGCAATATCAACCAGAACTTGCACAAATGTGCTTTTCAGGTATTTAATGCACCTTGCAATGGTGGAGATATTCATTGGCAACTCTATTAAAAAAAGAAGCACCTAGCTATCGTGCCAGAAAAAAATGCTGCCAACACAGGCTAAAGACACTTGACACCACTCTTCCCCTAAGATTGTTGTTTTATTTGGCACACAAAAGAAAAAATGTACAAAACTTGCATTCCTTTTAAGAAATACGCCGGAGAATTCAACAGGTGTTTCACTGCAAACCCTTAAGAAAAAAAAAGGGGGCACTTTGGTAGGTGCAAGGCTGCTGCAGACTCGACCAGGCTTGATGTTTTTGAAATCACTGCCGCTGAGTCATACTTGGTGAATTGGCAGAAGTCAAGGTGACAGCAATGGTGTCGCGCATATCTCTGATTTGCTGCTGAGCCACAGTCAGGTGGTCCCTGTAAGAAAAAAGTCGCCACAAAAAGAGCTGCGCACAATTGTTTCTAAAATGCTACTTGCATTTGAAAAAGACCCTGATACACAGTCACCTAATCATTCCGATGATCCAGCTACTGCTTAAAGAGACACTAAAGTCAAGTAATAATTCACATCAGAGTGAAATCTTAATGCATAACGACATCTAAAATGACATTATTAACAGCAGTGCCCTACTTACCGAGAAATTAGGCAAACGCACGATAACAAATGCGCCACAGTACGCATTTTGAAAAATTATACTCGTGATGTCACACAAACCGCCTACAATTCATCACGTCGGCTGGCACGTCGGCTGGCCGCCTGTAACAGCCATGACCAACCCTTTGGTTTTCTGTATGCAGTTGCTTCTGGCACGGGCAACATTCACGGCCGATGCATCAAACACGATAGTGGATTCCATCGGCGCTGCGCCGATCTATCTCGGCGACTGCGCAGAAGAAGCATCGCTTGTTCTCAACTCTTGGATGCCACCACCGTCATCGACTGACACCTATATAGGCAGCCCAACATCACGGCTTTCCTTCAGTGGGCACGTCGGCTGGCCGCCTGTAACAGCCATGACCAACCCTTTGGTTTTCTTTACGCAGGTTAGTAGCAAGTATTCCTGTGTCAAAACTAGTGATCCTTGCTTTATCCAGCTGAAGTGCCCCACCACCTTATGCATGTGTTACCTGTAGTACTGTCTCTATTGAAACTTTGTGGTGATATCGAATCGAACCCAGGTCCGACTACCGAACAAATGTCGAAAGAACTTCTTGAAGGCCAAAAGACTTGATACTATAGAGTTGAAATTTAAAAAGGTAGAAGCATCAGTGACGGAACTGAGTACCAAAGTTGCCAATCTCGAAAAAACAGTGCAAGGACTAGAAAAAAGCCTGGCGAATTTAGAAGACAGAAGCAGAAGAAGCAATCTCCTGGTTCTTAGCATTCCTGAAAAAACCGGGTGGAACACCAGAATCGCTGGAATAAGCAATAGCTGAAGACTTGTTCAAAACTAAGCTTGGTGTAGAGGTAAAATCTAAAAGCAACCCGAAAAACCTACACCTGTGATCTTATACTTCTTAGATGAGAGGGAAAAAAGGCACGTGCGGAAGAACTGTTCTAAACTGAAAGGAATGGGCATTTCTGTGTCTGAGGACTTCTCGGCAGCCACAAGGCAAATCCGAAAGAACCTATGGAATAGTGCCTCTGATAGCAGGAAAGCGTAAGTAAAGGTGAAACTGTCATATGATAAAATTGGAATTGATAATGAAACGTATGAATGGGACAGTATTCACATGAAGAGGGTTCCTATTAGTCGACGCAGTAGCAGGCTGTGAGATAAGAAGCGACATAAAAGCAAGGAAACTAAGCAGTTTTGTTGTCTTAACATAAATGCCTGTAGTTTGATTAATAAGGTCGTTGAATTAGAAAGTGTAATAATAGCCCACAAACCGCATATGTTAATAATTACAGAATCGTGGCTACACCGAGACATAGGTGATGATGAAATAACGTCACCAGGCTACAAAATGTACCGTAATGACAGAGATTCCCTTGGTGGCAGTGTTGTAATCATGTTTCGAGAATCGCTATATGTGACACGATTACCCAATATTAAGGGAATTGAATGTGTTGTCGTTAAAATGTTATTTGATGAACTACATATTGTCGTTGGGGGATTTCATTGTCCGCCCAATTGTGGTGATGAGTTTGTGGAACAATAAAATGAGTTTTTGTGTCAGTATAAAACAAATAGTTGCAACGTCTTAATCGATGGTGACTAATTTTCTCATGATAAATTGGTCGGATGAATTTCCACATGCCATCTCTGCTGTATCTGTATCTTTTCTTGATGCTTTGCTGTTTCATGACTTGACGCAGCTTGTGAAAACGCCCACTCGCATTCAAAACGAATCTAGCACAATTTTAGACCTCTTTCTTGTTAGTAGAGGTATATATAACCGCAGTCCGGTAATAGAAATTTACGGCGGCATTTCGGACCATAAAATTGTGTCATTAAGCTTTTAACTGTACTATGCTAAAATGCTCGATAAAAAGACCGTTTTTGTACCCGTATTCTCACGTGCTAGTGATGTGGACTTAAAGGTCGCTCTTGATCATTCTTATTTAGATTTCGTAACGCTTTCCTAAGAAAGTGAATGATCTGTTGACTGATTGTTGTGCTTTTTCAAAGAACTAGTAATTAAATGTATCCAAAACTTTGTTCCTCACAAACACAAGGTATTAAACCGGTCTAGCCCCTGGATTACGAAAGAAATTGTACGCCTAGGGCACAAGCTAAAGAAGGCAAGAAAGCGACAAATAGAACGAGCATCATTGTCTAGACTAGATAATATATCAGAGATGCGTCACACACTGAAAGCCAAATTGAAAAGTGCAAAGGAAAAATATTAAAGCGAGGCTTTGACAAACTTTCTCTTGACGACACCAAATAGGTTTTGGCAATATCTTTGACCGAAAAAAAGTCCAGTATCAAGCTTATCTATTAAGGGTGATGTTATAACCGACAAGAGGGAAATAGCAGACACGATGAATGATTACTTCTGTTGGGTGTACACGCGTGATAATGATGTTACCCCTGATTTCATCAGGGATGACACGTGTATCACTACAGGGGGTGCCTTATCGCTTCTGCTTAATCTTGATCTAAACAAGTCACCAGGCATTGACTCTGTACCTAACACCTTTCTGATAAGGTATGCTGAATGGAATTCCAAATACCTATGCCTGATCTTTAAATTACCTCTCCTGCGCACTGAACTTCCGAGTGATTGAAAGCACGCTAAGATCACTCCAGTACCAAAAACTGATGACCATTCGCTTGTGTCCTCGTTTAGGCCCATCTCCTTGCTATTATCTAGGGTCGAAATTCTAGAGCATATAGTATTCAAACATTTGTCTATGTTTGTCGAAAGAAATAACCTAATCACACCCCCTTCAGCACGGCTTTCGCAAAGGGTATTCTAGGGCAACCCAGCTTATTGAGACGTTTCATGACCTAGCAGCAGCGATCGATATGAATGGTGAAGTAGATGTTATATTATTGGATTTTGAGAAAGCTTTCAATCGTGTGAGTCACAAGAAATTATTAAGCTCAACCCAATTCTTAAGAATGAGAAATTGCATGGATAACTGCCTATCTTTCAATGAGGAGCCAATTTGTTGCCATTGATGGTGTCACCTCAAGTTCTGCCCCCGTAACATCGGGTGTGCCTCAAGGGTCAATTTTGGGGCCGTTGTTTTTTCTGTTATTTATTGATGATATTGTTCTAAATTTGCCCGTAAAAATAAAGCTCTTTTGTGGATGATTGTATACTATATCAGGGAATTTATAGTTACAGTGATCAAGAATCATTAAATAATGCACTAGCAATGCTACAAACGTTGTGTTAAAATTGGCAGATGACAATTAATTATAAAAAAACAGTAGCAATGCGAGCTACGCTTAAGAAACAGCCGCTTCTGTTCACCTATCACGTTAATGGCCATGCGTTATCCGAAGTCACTAAACACAAATATTTAGGAGTCATACTCACATAAGACCAAAAATGGAATGAACATATAGAATATATTCAATGAAAGGCAATGAAAAAGCTTGCCTATTTGCAAAGGAGGCTTGTGAATGCCACACCACACATTAAACTTCTCGCATACAAAACTTTCATTAGACCAGTATTAGAATATGCAGCTGCAGTGTGGGATCCCCTCACTGAGTCCAATATTAAAAAATTAGAAATCGTCCAAAGATTTGTTTTTATTTTCTGTCCGATTTGTTTTTATTTGTTATAGTTGGCGTTCTTCCCCTTCACTTCTACTAATTAAAGCGGATCTTGAAACACTACAGGAGAGAAGAACAATGGAGAGGCTGAAGCGTTTTTACCTCATTTTCCACAACAAAATTGGTATCAACAAAACAGTGCACATTAGACAAATAAGTGAATATGCTGTGCACTCACATCATTCAAAGAAAGTCAGATTACGTAAACCACACAGGCACATTCAGGTATTAATTTTTTCCAATAACTGCCCGTGCGTGGAATTGCCTATCACCCGATGCTGTACAGTGTCCAACAGTTGACTTATTTCTACATGCTCTCAATAACCACTAACAGTTTTTTTTTGTACAGTCATGCAGCCCAGAGTTACGCAATGCTTCCATTTTTTTAGTACATTTCAGTCAGCAAAGATATGCCATTGTTGTAATGTTTTTCTTTAGTTTTTTTGTAAATTAATACAAAAGTGTTGAATTGTAACCACTGTCAGTATGCTGTGTGATGTCAATTATGTTATTTTTTGTAGTAAACAGTTCTGTATGCCCATTCCTGCTTAAGACCTGGTAAACAGGTCAGCAGTATGTAATAAATAAATAATAAATAAAATAAATAAATCACTAGTAATATATCTAGCTGCCCTAAATAAAGAGCCTTGTGTGCATAAAAAGCTGTATTTAAATGCTGCTCGTTCATTTTCGTTTCATTCGTGGAAAAAAGAACCGCCAAACATTACTATAGAAAATGGCACAAGAGGTTCAAAAATTCGATTTTCACCTGGTTAAACTAGACTAGTCGTGCCATCTAGCAGGACCCAGCTGAACCAAGCATGCGTCAATTTCGTAGGTGATAGGTAAAAATTGTTCAATGGCCATTGTTGCTGCCGTGGCTCCCGCTACTTTCCCTCTGCTGCTACTATAGTGTTGGCGACCGCGAATTAAGGCTGGGCAACGTCGTGCATGGCAACAGTGACTTGAGATGTGCCATTGAGGCAGGTAATTTGAAGAGTGCTAACCTGATGCGGACCACTAAACCGCAATTTTATTTCAAAATAATTTCTTCCTTGACACATACATATCTAACAATACAAGGTTTCAGGAGCACTATATTTTAACAACCATCGTCAACTTAGGAGTTGCCTTTAAAGAAGTCCCTTTAAGACTGATGCTGTGTTTAGGTTCAACATTTGTAATAAACGTGGTATGTGACAGCATCGGCACCCATAAGAGAACACTCTTTAGTGTCGCGCCAAAATGAGACAGTCCTTGCACCATCTGATTGCAGGCACAGATGAACCAGTTTTCTGTATGATCAAGCTTCAAAGCTGCAATAATAATATCTGGGGTTTAACGCCCCAAAACCACAATATGATTATGAGAGACGCCGTAGTTGAAGGCTCCGAAAATTTCGACGATCTGGTGTTCTTTAACATGCACCGACTTCACAGAGCACACGGGCCTCTATCATTTCACTTCCATTGAAATACGACCGCTGCGGCTGTGATCGAATTCGTGACTCTTGGGCCAGCAGCCAAGCATCGTTATTACTACACCACCACGGCGGATTGCTTCAAAGCTGCATCGTTGCTGTTGGTGCATGTCTGCGCTTCTCATACTATTACTATGTTTTATTACATTGCTATGCTTAATACATAAAAATCAGATATGTTTGTGGTAGCTCATGCGCGTTATCGAATCTTAGCAACAGATTGATGGAGCGGGTTTGTAGCTTTTTTCCGATTACGGAGTAGGTAGCCTTTGGTCAGATACTCTGCAGAGATTGCTTCAATATTCATATTTCCGAAGCATTTATGTGCTATAATGGCTCAAACAGCCTGTGTTATCCCTTACTGTACTTACGTTTACAACCCAAGAAGAGCACACTCTCCTAGAAACTGCTCCCCATTCGGAAAAAAAAAAAAACTATATCCACATGCATATGTAACAGATGCTTGTGTGCGGCACTTTGCATATGCTACTGAACAAAATAATGCTGTTCTAGCAAATGAGTTACATTCGATCATCTGTGAACTGGTTATGCATTAAGATAGTTTCACAAGCGTTCAATCGGTGAAATAAAACTACCTCGATGCAATGGGTTGATATTGTAAGGTGCCAGTAGGCCCCAAAAGCAGAAAGTGTGAACGCCAGTATGCGAGCCATGGCATACATATATCACGCGATCATTGCTCAAAAATCTTAAAGATGTGATTGCACGATTGAAGTACTCTGCCGCGTCCAACATTGCTCGTGATTAAGATAAACATAAGTTCAATTCAGGTAACTAAATCAAGGTATTGCAGGCGCACTTCAATTCTTCTTTGTTGTTTGTTTGCTGGCATTCTTGTAACATTATAGCATACGTTGCTGGGCTTGCGAGCGGTGATGATGCAAGTGTGCCAGCTGAACCGCTTTATTTATTCGAACGATTCTAGTAAAATTCCCTGGTCACATTTCCCGACAATGTTTGTAGAGCAGCAGACACAACCCGCCGATAAGACAACATGTATTTTGCAGCTATTTTACTTATAACGTTACTGTGCATACAAATAATAATGCATATTTTACAATACAATAATCATGTTTATTGCTTATTGAAGACACTACAACAATTTTATGGCAACACCTGCTTCAAAGAATGGGAATACTGAGCGACTGTATAGCAACAAAGTGCAGCTGGTCTTCTACAGTTGACTTCACGATATTTATAGGATGTGGACAAGAAAATGGCTGTCTGGTTTTGTCCCGTGTAACCATACGGATACTTCCGATGCACACACCTCTGGAGTAGGTGGTGTGTAAAAGAGTTCGCTTGGGACACCATCACTGGGGCTATCACAGTTCAGTGCGCAACATCTCGTCAGGGCTGACAAGATGTTGCGCACTGAAGGGCTGACGGCATGTGTTTTGACATATTCTGTGCATATGAAGTGCATTTTGAAATGCACCAGGGGTTCGAAACTACCCTCTACTATCTTTACGAGGATCATGGCGTCGGTGGCTGCCATTGGTGTGCCCGTCACTTAGAACTGCGTAGTATTTTCAGTTGCAGCCACTGTGTTGTCAAGGCTTCACTTAGAAAGTCATTGACTCTGGCAAGTATTATATTTCGCACTGTGTGGTGAGAAACATGGGTGCGGAGTATTATTGAAAGAAAATAAGTTCGAAATGACTGGCACATCGTTTGCTGAGGTGTGAAGGAATGCACGTACAGCTTTGTGAACACTATCCAAATATTGTGCCTGCCGACTTGCCGAGCGTGCAAATACATGCACGAGCCATGGTTAGGATTCAGGAAAAACGAAACAAAGAAAGGCGAGTTCACGTACCGCACAGAATCATTTACTTTTGTAAGGGGGGAGGGTGTATCTATCTTCATGGCATATTCTCACCGACTTTGCGTGCGTGACCGGCACTGATAAAATTGTAGGTACTTTTTTTCTTTACCCGCGGGTAGTACAGAAACACCTGTTGCTCAGTAGACCCGAACGCTGCGCACGAATGAAGTGCTTGCCGCTTGTGCATGTGGCAAGGAGTACATGAACACAGTCGCTCACTCTTAGCTAGGCCATGCGAATGGCTGCGCTCTTTGGAGGCTTGGTGCATCCAAGGAATCTCACACGTACGAAAGCAAAAGTGGCCCAGGTATAAAGCAAGCTGACGCTCCTGCTTCGTGTCCATGTATTTTAGCTTCAATAGACGGCTACAAAAGCAGCAGTGGTGCTCTTAAGAGCGCAACCATCAACCAGCTAACGGTGAGACGTGACATGACTGTTCAAACCCTATTATCGCTTTGCACAACAAAAATGCTGCTTTCATGCACCTCTAAACAAAAGCCACTTGATTGTATTTACGTGCTGAAGCGTGATCAATAAGGCACGTGACAAAATTTCAAGCATACTTGGAAGCTGATTACATCACCATAGATTTATTATTTTCAAATTAAACATTTATTTCCGTCATATATAGTTTTACAGGTAAAGGGCAACAACAAAAAATTGGCCGATAGGCTTAGTTAACAGCAAAAGCCACAAAACGTCGAAATAACAAAAAAGCTGAGCAGCAGAAACAGAGGCAGAGAGCAGAGATGTGGCACTAAACACTGACCTTTATTTCGAAAAAAAAAACCTTTCTCTAAAGTCCGTACAACGCATGCACAGCTAACAAACCAATAGACCAAGCAAGCTAATCTAAGCAAATCACTTCTATACTAGAAACAAACATTCTTTCCCGGTGAGATAAACTGAAGCTGCACTAACACATTTGTCTGGACCCAGTTTCCAGATATGGAATGCCTCAATATTTTTTTGTTCACGCTGCATTTTAGCCTTACCCAAAATTGTCACCTTATCAAAGAAAGGCGTACACGACTTGCAGTGCAACGGCAAGTTACCACCAGTGCCTGAGGGTAAAAGATTTTCATGCTCCTTCAGCCGAACATTAACACATGAACCAGATTGTCCAACGTAAAACCTGTCATAACTTAACAGAGTGCCATACACCACACACGTGTAACACGCGCAGTATTTGCTCACATGTTTTATGTCGCACACACTGCTTATTGTACCAAGGTGCACAAACCTCTTGCGAAGACCGGCGAGTTTGCTGGGTGCAAACAGAACTGTGAGAAACGAAGAGGAGACCAGGACCCGATTATCTGGCTTCATCCAAGATGAACGGAACAACTGAGCTTGTGCCCGCCATCCCTCCTTTCTCGTTTATTTGCAACACACTCCCGCGGCTGCCAAACTCGCGGCAATGTTCTGGTTTACAGAAACAGAAGTTCAGGTGGACATGTGCGAACAAGATGCGAACAAGTGAAGGGGGGGGGGGGTGCTACACGGAGACGGTGCAGTGCTTTGCGGTGGCTCGTTTTATGAAGGGAGCCATGCATTCAAGCTATTGTGTTTAGATGACTTCGCAATGACGTTGTTTGATATCTTTAATGTTTCGTCTCGAGACCCGGTGCGCTTGCTTCTCTTCTTAGCGCTGCAGGTCGCACCGACACGATGCCGCAACTCACACTGATGGCTTTTGCGCTTCTTACGTCGCTTCTCATAGTATGACTTTCGTCTGATCTTGTACATTTGGAAAGTTTCCTGATAACCTTCGTTATCCTTGAGCTGTTGTTGGCATTTCATGTCAAGCTTCTGCAGGCGCTGCACTAATATGATCCGCTTGATCACTTCGAGTGTCAGCTGGTCTTGATAGTGTGCCTGGCTCGCAGGTGCTTCCGAGCTGAATGAAGACTTCAAAATCCGCACCGATTCTTCTTCCTCACTTGACGAGGACGATGATGGCGCTGATGGATCTTCCTTCCTTTGGGCGGCGACCTCGCCAAGAATGGCAATTTCTGCAACTTTCGAGGATAGCAGAGGTTCGCCCACGTGTGCTGTTGCTTGTGGTACGGTGTTGGTGTCCATTATGGCATCTCAGACCACGGTGTGCAATGAGCTTACGCTTATGAGTGCGAGATTCTCAGGCATGGTGGCATATTCGGTGGCATCATTTCATGAATCTTCCCACAACTTGTCCATCACAGTGTGTCCCGCTTCGCCAGAGTCCTTGTTTGTGCCGAATCCCTGCATGATGCGCATGGCGTAGTTCTGGATATGTGGCGTGCGGCACTCATACATTAAACACAGGTCTCTGGCATAAGGCGCTATCTCTTTGTGGTATTTGGCAGCGTTGTAGGTGGCCATGGGGTCCATGTACTTGGTTGAGTGAAGCTCGTAGCAGCACTGCTGCTCGCCGTACTGATCATCGACTTGCTTAGACTGGGTAGAGACGCTACCGCCAGGATCGGGCTTGAGCAGCATGTAGGGCGAGTAGTAGGGTTCCGCGCGTTGTACCTGAAGCTCTCAGTGAGCAAACAATAAAGATTATATCATTGCTACTACAACTCGCAGTAGCTGTCTGACTTCGGTAGTTCTCAACCAATTTCACACCAACTGCAGTGTAAATTGCCAGCGACTAAATCAGGGTGTCTACCAATTTGATATTTCTAAATTCCCTGACTTTTCCAGGTTTTCCATGATGACTAAAAGCGAAATCCGTGACTGCCACATCTGCTTGAAAAACTCTGTGCACTGGAAACAAACCCTCTAGTGGTAAAAATAAAATCACTCACTCTATTAAAAATAGTAAAATATTTACCAGACGCACTCAGCATGTTCTGAGCTTGTGCAGTAAATGCAAAAAGCCGCATAAACAAAACTATCTTAGCAAGTTTGGTTGGTTTCATAGATAATTGATGACAAAAAAGTTTTGGGTAATCTGAATATTTTTTTGCTTACATCAATTAACTGAAAATACAATAGGCAAAATCTATGAACGGCAAAAGTGGCCAAGGCAGTCTAGCAAATATGAAACAAATGTCAAAGCTAGCCAAGCGAATCCAGTGATTGCACATGTCCGCGCATGCCGAGCAGCAATGGACGTTTCGTTATGGTGGCTAGAAGGGGAGGTGTCAGCATGCATCGTCTCGGTCGTGCCTTGAAAGGAGGCATGCTTGTATTTCATTCCGCCGCAGGGCGGTGCGCACTTTGGTTTTGCACTTTGGTCAGTCCAGAGCACCCACCAGCCGCACTAGCTGATGGGTGCTTCTTAGTCATTTGCTCGTGTTCTCCCAACGTCTGCGGTGTGCCTATTTGAACTTGTTCGGGACAATACGCACCAATGTGACCATGCCACAGTGATGTGTAAACTGCAAAGACACTGCTTTGCACATGAATGCAACGTGGGGTATGTTTCAGCCTGCAAACAAGGGAAGAAAGCGTCTCTCTTCGCTGCTCTCGTCGTTGATGAACAGCGCAAGACCTGGAAGCGTGCGATTCCTCGCGCTGACAAGCCACTGCAAAAGAACTGCGTTGTTTGCGAGGCTCATTTCGACAAAATATTCATCGTCCATAGCTACAATAGCCATGTGGAACACTACTATGGCACTGGCTTTACCAAGGCTAGTTCTGCATTTGTCGCTATAATAATAGACCTCATCGATGCCGCAACATTAGGATACTCAAAGTGAGGTTTAAGACCAGAAAGTAAAGAAGTAGCAAGCATCAAATGCTTTTTAAAGTTCTTAGCAACTTGTGAAAAAGCTGTAGCTGAGCAGGGTGAGTTCCTGTGCGAATTTACTGCCGAAGAACTCCGTGCTTCTCTTACCAGCACATTTTCTATCCTGCACTATGTCACAAAAACCTTGGGCTACGAGTACTTGATGACATCTCGCCTCCGCCAAGATGCACTTGAAAATCTTTTCGGTATCTTGAGGCAAATGTCTGGCTCCAATGACCACCCTACGTTGACATAATTTTTTGTCTCAGTTTTTACACCTTGTCACGGTCACCCTCCAGTGTAAACATACCATCTGGAGTTCTGAGCAGCCTTCTATGTGCGGGTGCCCACAATAATTCAATGAAACTGCAGAATAAGCTGGATGAGCTCCTAGATGTGGGTCGTCTCAACGAGGTTCAAGAGATGACTGTTGCTTGTGAAGCCCTCCCTGAGCACACTGATCTCTGACGCAAAGGCAACTCGCACAACACTAATTACGTCAGTGGTTATGTGGCCCAGAAGATGTTGAAAAAGACGAAGTGCAACGAATGTAGCAGGCTGTTGCTTTACTCGGAGGATTCCAGCTTGCTTCAGGCAGAATGATGCCTCACTTTTTAAGTTACAAACACACTCCGCACGCCGCTCACCACTTGCGAGAGGCCGCTTTTCTCTCTTTCTCCCGCCGAGCGTCGTGAAATTTCGGCCGCCGACCGAATCGCTCGCTGGGCTATTTTCCCTGCTGCCGCCGGCTCCTGCACAAGCAAACCACCAATGAGCACCTGTTTTTCCTCTCTTCCTCCTCACATTGGCGGCGCCTCCTCACTCATCCCTTTTCCTCTCTCCGTCTGTCAAGACAAGCCGCGAGCAGGCATTGAGCAGGCGGGCGCGCGTTTCGACAAGTCCATTCCTGTCTCACTTTTCTTGCGGCTCCGCCAATGCAGAGAGCATGCGGCTGGCTGCCGAGCGAAGGCACCGACGGGCGGGATCGTGCTACAGTGTATTAGAAGAGGGCAGTGGGCTTACTCCACAGCTACTCTGACGCTTTTGGCATCACATAAGAGAGATGGCGCCACAGGCATCTTCAATGGAAGCTTCACCTGCAGAAGCTGCTCGCCGATGGCTGCTCGTAAAAGTTGGAACATGCATTTATTCCATATTTGTAATAAACTTGCATGCTTTGACTGCCCTCTGATTATATTAAGGGCTTCTGGTGCTCTTGCTTTACAGTGTTTTCCTTTTCTTTTGCAATACAGCTTCCTAAAAATTAGTCCGATGGCAGCCGGCGCAGTCTGTGCATTCTCCTTTCTAGTGCGACGCAGCTAACGTTTTTTGTGTGTGTGTGTGGGTTTCGGAGGGTGTGTGCTCGAGTTAGTAGAGTATTCCTGATAAGCACTATATTTGTTCAAACCACATCGTGTTTCCTCGAATATAACACCTCGTCGAAAAGGATGATGTATCCCACAAATTATATGGTTTGATACAGTGACCAAATGTACGGTTCATGCTGTGTAGACCGAACCTAAATAGAATTCGCAACAAGATTGTGCCCGCCCTTTCACGACATAATTAGAAAACAGTGCACGTTCACTTCCCAGAAAAGCTTTGACATGCAGGTGTGCTGTCTGCGTTTGCGCCTTTTTATAAAGTGAAACTGTAGTGCTTAAATAATTTTTGTTCTGCTTCAGCTGTAGATCATTACACAACAGTTTTCTGGGAGTTATTAATAATCATAATTATGTAGATACACATATGTTAGACATATGTAGAGCGACATAGTGAAAAACTAAATAAAGATACACACGAAGCTTCTGCTCCTGACATGAAGCTCTTATTTGCAAGAACTGAAGTACACCATCTAGCCACTGATTTACACACCTTATTCACTTCATGTGTGACAGCTCATCTTCAGCTGCTTGGCCCTCTGCCGCTTCCCTGCCTAATTGTCAGTGTTCAGTCCTTTCAAATTGAATGAAGACGTGTGACAACGTAAAAAGTAATTACTTTTGCTTTAAGGGCAGCTGCGTGCACACTGCAACCAACTTCAATCGAGAGTCTGCGCTGAACAATTGCCAGTATGTCCATGATGCTGTCAAAGTGTACCTTACTCTGGCAAAAACATTCTGTGAAAATATCCTCGAGCTTTTTCACGAAGCTGTACAGCTGACTTGAGGGATGAAGGAGGCCTCCTCAGTCACAAAAGTTGGTCAGCCGAACAAGTTGAAAACAGCCCCGGCGTGGATAATGGGTGAGGTATGTGCACTTTTTTTTCATCGATAATATTCACAGACGCGGTTGCAAGTGGAGTTCGCAAGCTGCGTTGGTGTCTTCCAGAAGCTTGTCCGCTCTGTGCTGGTTCCTCTCGCATTCTTTCGGCCCGTTTTTATCCTTCAGGATGTCAAACAATGACAGGTCCTGCTTACTCTTCACGAACACGTTGCCTGTTAAGACACTCGAGCGCCTAACAGTGGTTTTGCCGTTGTCGCAGCATGGTTACACTATGCACTGTAAAGCATACTGTCATCTTGTATGGTGCGTAACGCTCAAAGCTGACGGCAAAAACTCGGCGCAACAATGTCCACAGCCACACAACGTGGCTCAAACTCAAACTCTGTTGCTCTGCAGGACTTGACCGGCCCACAACCGGCTCAGCTACAACGTCCCTCCCAAAATTCTTCCATTGATGGCGATGCCAGCGCCGCTGGTCCTGCGACCAGAGAACCACAAACGTGCGACATTTCTGGAGCCACCCCTCTGCATACCCTCCGCCGGAGAGTGAGCCCACTACCCCCTTCTAATTCACTGTAACCGTGCCGCGGCATGCTTCCCGCCAGTGTGTCTGTACACTTAGATAGACAGAGGGAGCTCCTATACCCGTCCAAGTTTTTAACAGACCTGATTAAAGCTATGGAAGATGCACTTGCATGTTTTAGCTTCAAGAAAATGAAAGGGAATAGCATAACGGACCTTATCTCTTGCCTGTCTGTGAATAGGTTAAATATTGTCGGCTGTGAACAACACAAACTGGAAGTGACAAGTCGGATCATCAGCGTTTTTAGACTGACCAGAATGTATCTTCTTGTTGCTGAAGCAAATGTGTCCAACCAAAAACAAAATTAAAAAGACAAAGTTCTTGAAGTTGAGACGTACACCACTTGACTGTCATATCGTTAACACGCTCAGCAAACAAGGTGTTATTTTATGCAACTGTGCATTACTCACACTGTGTTGTATTTCGTGCTTTTAGTATTATCTTGTTGCGGCGGCTGCATTTCCGATGGAGGCGGAAATGTTGTAGGCCCGTGTACTCAGATTTGGGTGCACGTTAAAGAACCCCAGGTGGTCAAAATTTCCGGAGCCCTCCACTACGGCGTCTCTCATAATCATATAGTGGTTTTGGGACGTTAAACCCCACATATCAATCAATCAATCAGTATTATCTTGTTCACATTGTTACAAATCTCCCATTAACAAATTTGATGTCACTGTCTGGCTGTGTTTCACATACCCCAGTTACTCGAATCTAACGCGCACATTTTTTCCGGTTAAGCGAGTTCATAAATCGCATGCGCGTTACAATCGAGTACGAAAAAAATTAATACGGTCATTCTATTGCCATCGGCATTTCTAAAATGGCCGCCCCCTACGTGCGTCGGCATGGCGCATCGGCCATTTCTGCCTATGTGTTTCCCATGTGCAGCACTTCGTATGTGTGCTGAGGAGTTTGTCATCTTGTAGTGCGTCAGCATCGACGGTATGGAAAGGCCGACCCTAAAAACTCGACGAATGCACCACGATGCCGCTTTTCAAAGAAAAGTCAGCGCGTGTGCCGAAACGGACGGAAATTGGGCCGCATCGCGGTCCTTCAGAATTCCCGAAACGTGCGTGCAGGACTGGCGGAAACAAAAGCAGAAGATTGTCAACAGCAAAGATTCACGCAAAGGCTTCATTGGACCACAGCAGGGTCGGTTCCTGCAAACTGAAGAGCTGCTCGGCGAGTATGTGATTAAGCAGTGAGCGGCACAGCGGCCCGTGACGACATAACTGCTCCAAGTGCAGGCTATGCAGTTAGGCTTAGAAAAAGGGCTAATGTGCAGCCAGTTGAAAACGAGCAGGTGCAGGCTAACTAACTTCATGAAGAGGAAAGGCTTTTCCCTCCGAAGGCGAACAGGCATATGCGAAAAGTTTCCGAAGGAGTTCGATGAAAAGCTTCACAGTTTTCAGAGGTTCGTCCTAAACTTGCGGCACAACAATGGCTACATGCTTGGGAAAATCGGGAATGCCGATTAGACGCCTCTTAACTTCGACATGCCTGGCACCACAACCGTCGAGAAGAATGGGGCGAAGCAAGTTCGCGTGCCGACATCGGGCCACGGTAAAACTATAGTGATGGCAATGCTCCGTTGCACGTCAGATAGGCACAAGCTTTTCCCTTAACTCATATTTCAACGGAAGACGCTCTCGAAAGGAGTCGTTTTCCCGAGTGGTGTGATCGTGCGGGCCAACGAGAAAAATGGGTGTGCGTTGCAATCGATGTCTTACTTTCTTTTTTCGTCGTGGAAACGGGGTGCGCATTACAATCGAGGGCGTGGTAGAATAAAGTAAATACGGTATGCAGAAATCAATTTTTTCATGAACTTGTTTGTGGCTGCACCTATGTTTGCAAAGAAAATCTGAATGTCTTTGTATATGTATGCCTACTGTGGCATTGTATATCTACTGTTTTTTTGGTTAGCTTATTCACTTGCTATAGCTGAGTTTTCTATGCTGATACCTCTACAGTCGAACTTCGCTACGACTAACGCTGCTTTCAACGAAATTTCTGCTACAATGAAAAATTCACGATTCCCAGTTAGCAGTCCATAGGAGTCAATGCATAAATACTGCCGCCACAACGAACGCTTTTTCTTCGATTGTCCCGCTTCAACGAAATTCTACGATGCAATTCCAGGCTCAGACGCTTATTTTTATGCACCAAACCCAATCTAACATTTCGATGCATTTTCAGAGCCTGAAAATGGGTCAATCAAGTTTAAAACACTCGTTGGCACCACCAGAAACCGCCGCTTTTCAACAAGCATGGGCGCCGCCATTGCTCAATAGCGATGGCAATGCGACTGCCCTGCTTTTGCCACTGGCTTGCTTTGAGCCGCAGATGATCCAAAGCTGAAGCTCAGTCGCTCAGTTCATGGTTTTCGTCACGCAGCTGCAGGGTGCAACTGCAAAACGATGACTTTTTCGATTCCAATGCTTATCATTATGTTCGCGCTTGGCCAGTGTGGCTACTAATCAGAGCGGCTGTTCGTCCGCATTATCAACAACATCAGCTAACCGCGAGTGATGGATGATAAGGATGGCATAGAATAATGCAAAAGTCGCCGCTCCACGATACCCTGCCTCCATCTCGGCCTGGTCGGATACTTTTGACGGCGGACGGCTGCTGGTGTTAACATGTTAATGCAACTGTTTGGTTTGTTCACGAAGGTAGTTTTAGGCATTGTTTCAGCATATTTTTCACCACAGCGTCACTATGCATGGGCAACAATCATGACGCGACATTGCTGGGAAAGAATAGGACCAGCGGACATTTTTTTGAATTTTGAGAACAAACGTTCCTTTGTTTTGCTAGCTCATATAAGCTATATATAGGTATATTTTTTTCTAATTTCACTACAACGAAATTTTCGCAACAACAAAATTTTTTCTGTTTTCCATCAGTTTCATTGTAGTGGGGTTCGACTGTACCTGCATTGGGATGTCATGGAGAACATCGCGGAATCAAAGTAAAAACGGCACGGACGTTGTTTTCATGTCAAACTAACAGCAAGTCATTTATTTCCTTCTTCCAAGCTTCGAGCTACGGGCGGGTGACAAATGTAGCTGATATACAGTTAAACCTGGATATAATGAAATTGACAAATTCCTGAAAAAAATTCGTTATAAAAAGGATTTCGTTTATATGCAGGTTTCGTAGAACTGTTAAAAAATAAAGCACAAATTTACCAAAAGGGGAACTGAAGGCAGATATAACCCAATACACTCATTTTACAGTAGAAAACTGCGTTGTTATTGTGGTGGGAATTAAATGGCCAGCCTCGGCGGGTTTTTGCCGTCGCCACCATGTTCTGCAACAAGTCCAAATTGATAACATGCCCCCGCGCATCGCAACTTTCATGAGCAGCTAAGAATGTGCGACCGCTGCGGAAGCAGAAATGAAAAGAGTCTGCCATTTTTACCACTTGGAAAGTGCACAAGGTAACATCTCCCGCCTGATAGAGCTGCCATCGAATGCTCAAACAGAAAGTAAACCACCCGCCTTAAACGAGCATGAAACTATGTAGAGAGGGGTGGGGGGGGGGGGGGGGGGGGGGAGAATCGCTGAAGTAGAAATAATGCTTGGGTTTAAGAGCGGTCGCGACCTCTGGCGCACTTGCTATCTTGGCGAGTATTCGAGTATCAGTGCGGTTTCAACGTTTCAATGCGAAGGGACTGTATGAAAAGAGCATTTCTTCCTGGAGCGGCCGTATTTGCTCACACCAGCGTTTTGTAGAAGTTCCGCGATAACGGATGCAAAAGAGTTGGCTGCCAGCCTTACTTCTTATAGCATTACAATTTTTAAAGACGATAGTCTTTCTTGGGGACCTTCAACGCAATAATTTTGGTCTGTCTGTCTGTCTGTCCATCTGTCTGTATGTCTGTCTGCCTGTACATTTGTCTGTTCGTACATCATTAACAGTACCCTTAATGACACTAATGTGACCACACGATACTCCAAGCGGCCGACCCTATCCGCAGCGTCGAGCCATATTGCTCAAGGTTCAGCGTTCACCCTACCAGCAGTGGCTGATGACAGATGATGGCAAACAGCTTGGATTCCCATCGGCTTCCTTTATCATTGGTCAATGCCCGGACAGCGGGACAGAAAAGGGCATAACCTACAAGCAAAATATGGGCGAGATGGTACCGAAAGCCTCAAATCGTTTTTTTTAAGTGTGCGTTTTTTTTAGTTGCTTGCCCTTCTCAATAATTAGAACGACACAAAAGTTTGGGAAAATACCTGTGATATTTAACATGGAGGCCAAGGGCTTTCCTAACACATTCCGTGGTTGCTGGCCAATGTTCACAGAATTAGCCTGTTCATCAAGCTTACTTACTTTTGTGTATTACTATATACTATTTGATAGAAATTTGTGGCATGCGAGCACGTACAAGAGGCAAAAAAGTAAAGCGGTAAAAACAGATGTGTCCGTTTCTTTGGTCACTTTGTCGTGAAGTCGGACAAACAGCTACCATAGCCACGGACTCTCATTTGTTCCGGTCATTAATTCAGTTCGCACTGGGTTCTCTACGGAATACCTCTTTTTTTTTTTTTTTTTTTTCATCCAAAGGACTGAAGTGTACCAGCAAGTTCACAGTGTGGCGTTTAAACTGCACACTTTTTATCGTGTGCGCATCGTTTGGCCCATGCAGACAGCGCTTAAGAAAACTAGTTTACCAAAAAAACCAGACAGGCAATTTTCAGAAGCCCACAAACAGGAACGGCTGTAAAGCACTTACGTAACAGTACAAAAGTCATCAAAAATATTGCAAATAATTTAGCTTTTAAGCAAGTACACACGCATGCACCGTTTATGCTCGCTTCCACATTCCACTGCGTGTTACGTGTATGACTGCGCGCCATCTTCACCTCGTTCGCACATTGGATGGATGTCACGGGTGTCACAGCTGTGCAGCGACGAGCTGTTTATTCAAGTTGAAATAGGAGGTGAGTAAATATCAGCAGTACTTGAATTTGCCTTTGTTCTCCCAGTGCCATATGTGAATTGGCGGTCAGGTTTACGGGGCGAAAAAGCGCATTTATTAAGAAGTGGGCACTGCGTAGTCTTAGCTGTAGTCCTAGCTCATCTCGCCGAGATTGCACATGGTGTAGTTACAGTCACTTGTTACAAGTAAAAACCGGACATACTCGAAATGTTATTCGGTACAGTGTTCGAGCACCGATTCAATTCAGCGTATTTTTTAAATTAGTGATGCACTGTTTTCAGAGAAAAATTGAAATTAACTAAAACGACCCGGTACAAAGGACGGGCGCCCAGCCGCCGGTTGTGTATGTTAATTGATGCGTGGTGCGCGGCCATTTCTTGTTCCCTTCTGGCGGGACTGCCTGTCGCTGACGATGAGTGCATCTCGCTAATGCACCAAGCGATTTAGGGTTGGTGCCAGTGCTTTATTAATTCGAAATTGCAAACTTGTGCGTGGGGTCATACTTGAAAGGTAAAATAGATATGCAAGCTGGTGCCGAATGCGAGAAAGTCATTTGCATCTACCATCCAAATTCGGCTGCGCCTGTATTTTTTCTTTTACGTAATGCTTTGATGCACTGAGGTTCCTCGGTATTATTGGGTCTACATTAGTGTAATTCTACTTTCTACTTTTGAAAAAAAAAAAAACATGTGATGCAATTTTAGCTTCAGCAACTTCGGGAATTCAATGATCGATATTGAGAAAATTGTCATTTCAGATGTTGGCACAGTTTAAGAGTTATGGTTAGTCAATAAGTACGCAATGTTGGCAAGTGATGTTATTCTGATTGTAATGCATTTCTTGAGAATTTCCATTGTATAATCTGTCGCAAATGATCTATCATCAGCTTAATGTATCTTTAATTACGTATATCTGTTCTATTTTCTTGCATGAAGTAAAAGCCACTTGTCAGACTATTAATTACACAAAATCACATGATTCTTTCAGTTGTGCAACAGCAACTTTATGAAATTTACACCAAAAAATGCTGTTTACAGGAAATAATCAGGCGTAAATACTTATAGGGTTTGGCCAATTTTAATCCCAATTTTCTACAACGAAAGCATACTTTTCCAAGTCCTACAAGTACTTCGTCGAATATGCAATGAACATTTTGTTGCATTGATGCTGTTTTGTTATGGCAAGATTATCCTTCTACTGGCACCACAACCACTGGATATAGTAGAGACTTCTTCAAAGCTTCTAAACATGTGCTACATTTATCAACTTTGTAATTTATGTATTGGTTTTTTTACAGGTCAGCTATTTGTTCCTAAAAAATGTCAGCAGTGCTGAATACGCTGTGCACACAAAGCTCCATCATATTGTACTAATGTAGTTACAAAGAAGTACTGCTGGGCTGCTGAGAATAATTTTTCATTTAAAAGCCTGCAAATGTGCTTCTGCTTGGCGAGCATCAACAGAAAACAAATAAATTGGTTTTGCTTCACCTTTTATTCGAAACATCCTAATGACTTTTTGTTATGTAGACTTCTCAATGCTGTGTTATTTTGGTTGCTGTTCTTTAGAAAATGTTTCACTGATGTTTGTTTGAAAACTTGACCTATTAATACAATTTATCTAGTTTACATATGCTGCCCTCCTGAAAAAAGCAAACTTCTGCCAAGTGGAGCAAGATTGAGAATTGAAACAGTTTCACTGCCACCATATTCACCACTTGAATGTTGTATAATCTTATTTCCTGTTCTATCAGCTTGCTGAATTGTGGGAGCCAGAGCACATAACCAATTTACTCATTTAAACAGTCAGCTTCATGACTAAGCGGCAGGACTGCTCAATAATGAGTATTGAAATAAAATAAAGCATTGACAACAGAAGCTACTCAACAAAAATAACCTTTGTAAATAAAGGTGCATTGACTACCTCAGTAATGTTTATAAATATAAAGATACGTATATACAAGAAAAAAACAAGGACACTAAACAGCGCTTCTGCACCAATGCTGCTTCCAGAATGCTATCAGTGAAAAAAACTGCCTTTTCTTCAATTGAGAGAATATATGTTCTGAAATGTACGAGGATAAAGAGATTTTTTTAATTGTTTGTCTTCATTTTTTCACATTGATGGGGATCTCTCATGGCTGCACACTACTTTAGTAATAAAAATGCATCATGCAATCCAACCAGTACTTTCTTCTCGTCTATGCAAGTGCTGTCATCCTCATAATCATGCATAACCAATCAGTTTCCCAAGAAATTTTCCTACTGTGTGTTTTGTTGAAAATTGATGAAAGCCGTCGCCTAAGAGATGGCTTATTAAAGGAGAGGATCTCATGTATTTTTCTTCCCCCTTTCCAGATGAGACATACCCTGTTCATCAAAACTGACGCAGCTGTTTCAGACGTAACAAAAGGATGGCTCGTGTTTGCTTCAGGTCAAGAAGGTGCACCTATGCGAGAAGGCATGC
Source organism: Rhipicephalus microplus (assembly GCF_043290135.1). NCBI lineage: Eukaryota > Metazoa > Arthropoda > Arachnida > Ixodida > Ixodidae > Rhipicephalus > Rhipicephalus microplus. Next base: position 4,263,157 of record NW_027464590.1, read on the forward strand.
GGCTACGATAGATGACTTCAAGAGAAGCCTTCAGAATCACAAGAGTTTGCGAAATGGAAAAATGGCATATTGCCTTCTACATAATACGTGTAAAACAAACCTTAAGCACTAAAAATATTTCTCTTGTTACTTCTCGTGGGTGGGGGGGAAGGGGGCATGAAAAATCGAGAAAAAAGTAGCCAGGGAATGAAAGTGTAGTCAAGACAAAAAATTAAAATAAGTGAGCCAGAAATTGCATAGGCCAAAATGCTTGGCTTCCATGCCAAGAACATGCTTGGCTATTGCATGGTATTCCAACGCAGTGACAACCATGGAAAGGGGTGTTTCCAATGATTTTCCAAACACGACCTTCCTTTGCTTGGCCAACGGTAGGCTTGTCACATTGCATTCATTGTTTTGCCCTTGCGGCGAAACTGACGTTTGTTATTTTCAGACGACCGTGTCGTTACCACCGAGGGGATGTTAGATTAGGCACTGATGGAAACTCTCCGAGACCACGGCGACAACAGATCTTCTGCGAAGCTTGACTCGTCACACGCTTCCATCTTGCGCCGCGACGAGTTGGCAGGCTGGTAGCTTTTGCGATTAGCCGATTAGTTTTGGGAAGGCGACGGCACTTTGTATGCAATGCAATGAATGCGATAGCAAAAAATTGTAATGCCATAAGAACTAAGGCTAGCAGCCAACGTTTTTGCATCCAATATCGCAAAACTCCTACAAAACGTTGGTGTGAGCAAATACGGTCACTCAGGAAGAAGTGCTTTTTTTCACACAGTCCCTTCACGTTGGAACTGCACTAATATTCGCCGAGATAGCAAGCGTGCCAGGGATCGCGGCCGTCCTTTTAGTCCAAGTTCACTATTGCCACTCGAGCAACTTCCCGCCCCCTTCCCGCGTTGTTTCCTGCTCGTTTAAGACATGTGGTTTACTTTCTGTTTTAGCAATCGACAGCAGTCCTAACACACGCGAAATGCTATCTTATGCACTTTCCAGGCGACGATAGGGATGGGACAACTCATTTGATTTCTGCTTCAGCAGCACTCGCGTGCTTTTACCTGCTTGTGACAGTTAGGATGCGCGGGGGCATATTATCAATATCGACTTGTTACGAAAATTGGCAGAAACGGAAAACCCACCGAAAGTGTCCATAATTGCTATCGCAATAATAAAGCAGTTCTTTACTGTAAAATAGGTGTTTGTGGTTAGATGTACCTCTAGTCCCCTTTTTATTCAATTCGTGCATTTATTTTTTGAATTGTCGTATCGAACATGCATATAACAAAATTGTCGTTAAAACAAATTTTTAAAGAAATTTATCAATTTTCTTATATCCAGGTTTAACTGTATTTTTATACGAAGAGGATAAGAGGTGAATGTACAAGCGAAAAGCACAGTTGTGTGCGGAGCTCTCTAAACACGGATTCTCAGAGTTACTGGCTTTTGTTTTCTTTGTAACCAACTTAGATATCATGACACACAACAAGGTCATTGATGTTACTGAACTTACCTGCTGTTCGGGTCCACCAAAAAGTCCACCATGTCACTCAAGTCAACCCGCCAAGTTTTCTCTTTAGGAATGTCCTGTAAACAAGCAAAACAGACTGTAAAATCACGTATGCAGTGAATGGTATGGCTGAGAGCATTTTTAAGCACACTTTCTAGCATAGGACTTTGTAGCTGCTTCCCTCAGTTCCATGACATGTTGCCAAAACAAAAAATTCACTAGAATAAATAAATACTGGTATGGAAATAAAGCTGCATTACAGCTGTAACGACAAAGTACCAGTATGCTTCTCTAAGAGTAGTGAGCAGTAACACGTTAAACATTGCCACAATCGACACAATAACTGCTTCGAAAAGCTGCCCAGTTGAGAAGATTAGACATGTAGCTTTCAGTCAGCAGAAGAGAAGTTATATTGATGCGAGGTAGGCTGGCAACTATAGTGGCCAGCCTCTCAAAGGAGGACAACCAAGTTGTTTATTGTGCGCATGCTCTGGTTTTTACTATTTGGCCTCGAGTGAAAATCCTGCTTTGTATTTGCGTCCCGGTGTATTCTAGCACCCATCTGCCAGCTTGGTGACATTTTCTAGTGGAGCTGTGGGGTACGGTAATTGATGCAGTCTCCATAGAGTACCCCAGAAGCAAGCCTATCGAGTAGCTCAACTGGCCTTATTCCTGTGCACGTGCGTTCCGGTCGTCATCTTCAGGGCCTCCAGCCACAGCACGGTTTGCTGCCTGAATGACAGAGGGCTCCGAACCAAACACCCCCTATCATCACCACACCAGCACCAACGGAGCTGGTCATCAAGCAACCCAAGACACCGCAGACATTTCACAGAGCTGCTCTTGAAGATGCTGAGAACTGGTTCGAGCCTTCTGAGCGGGTCACCATCATGAATGATTGGACACACTAGCATAAGCTACACTACGTCTACTGTGCTCTCGAACATTCTGAAAAAACGTAGTACTACGAGGCAACATTTCCGTGTGGGATGAGTTTCAACAGCAGTTCCTCAAGGCCTTTGCCAGAATGGACAAGAAGGAGAGGGCACAGTAGGTGATAGAGGCAAGGGTGACAACCTACATAGAAGACATGGATCGGCTTTCCAGGCATGCGGACCCCTCTATGACTAAAGCCAAAACAGTTTGCCACCTCATTTGAGGCGTCAAAGAAGATTTTAGCTAGCATACTTCGAAACCCACCTGCAAAACTTGTGCAGTTCCATGAAGAAGCAATGCCATGGAGAAGGCCCCTCAACAGCGTGCCAGGCATTGTAATTGCAATGTCATACGCTCAAGTGAGGTAACTTCTGTCACTCTCGGCAATGACATAAGGGCCTTGCGAGAGCTCATCAGAGCTGTCATCTAGCTACAAAAGATGCAGGTTAATGTTCCACCTAAGGGGCAGCTCTGTTATGGAAATGGTGTATGCAGAGCTACACCAGGCTATCCATGTTCCCTAACAGTACGAAGCGCCACAACAGCGCCAAAATGAGCTACACAGGAGCAGTGGACATTTTCCACCATGCAGTACTTGCAGCATGGTGCACCCAATTGAGCGTTGTGCTCATCAATTGGAAGTACCATAGGCAACAGTCTTCACAGGCCCCCGTTGGTCACCAAAACGAGACATCTGGCGAACACCCGACCACAGGCCCTTTGTTTGCACTGTGGGGAAGCTGAAAACATCTACCGAACATAATTCACTGTGGGTCTCCATGGATTCTTGCAAAACGCCCCTTGTGCCCGACCTGGCGAGCAACAGACAGCTTCATCTCCAATCATCGCAACATTGAACATTGGTTGCACGAACCCAGTTTGTCATCGCCTGTTTGCTACAGGTCACCAAGCACAGCCTCCTCATACGACGCTACAGGACGACGCTCGCCCAGTCTTGCCGATTAGAAAAACTGAGTTCAGCGACCTTCAGAGGCGAGGCCGCTGGCCCAGATTGTACAGAAGATCCTCCATTACGCAAAGGTGATGGAAGAGACATTTTGCTTTTTGGAGCACATTCCTGAGCAGAAAAAATGGTGCTTTGGAGCAGCCTTGAGTGTCTTCGGAACAGAAAAAATGCTATAGCTTAGGGTTGCTATTGGTGTTTTCGGAACAGATGTATATTCGTATCGGCTCCTGAGGTTTAAAGCATCACTTAAGAATCTAATATATATATTTGTTATTAAACATGCCGTACGCTAGTATGCAGCTAGTATACAAGCAGTATAGTCGGGGTAAATCGTGGGGGAGCGGGGTCAAGAGAGCCTAAACTTTTCTGGCGTTCAGGCTGGGGAGCACACCTCTTGCAAGTATCGCACCTGAGATTTAGCTTTAGCACATGATATAATTGAGTTAACAGTTAACTCTTTCGTTACCACGCAAAAATGGTTGTTTTTCATGTCTCTAAATGATCGGATTTGCTAGTTTGTAAATTACTCCAGCGAGCACTGCAGAATACCAAACTTTGCACAATGAAATGCTCTTTCGACAAATTATATGCTGTAGATTAACAAAATATTTTAAAATGAGTAAAAATGTGAGAAGTATGTAGTTTTTGGTTTTTAGCTGGTAAACAGTACAATAAAGAAACACTATACTTGCAACGAAATTGAAAACAAGAAAAATTCAGAATATACATTTTGTATATGATTGACCCAGGAACAGTATAAAAATAATGAATAAGAAATAATGAAATAAGAAAATCTAAACCAAGGTGCTGCTTCATTGCTCGTGCCATGCGGTAAAGCATGGCATGGTTTTTCGTGAGGCACAAGTGAACCCGTACACTTTTCTCAGAAAATATTTTTTGTGTTGCGGTAAAAGTCTCCAGGTGTTCTAATATAGATGGATGCCCGTGAAGTGAATGATCCCTCATTAAATACAATGTCCAATGAACTTTGTTATCTCATCTAGCGTCACCTCTTTCCATGAGCCACCTCAATTCGCATAGGTTGGCTTTCTAATATATGCATCCAAGCATATTTCTTTGCATTTTTGAGCATATCGTATTAAAAAGAAAAGACAACCTTGCGCGCAGTTCTAAAACATTCCACACTACTTTGTAGTCAGGGCCAAAATGTGCTTTGGGAACCTTCTTCTCGTTAGGAGAAGGCCTACAGCTGGCGCCAGCGCACCACGCCCCAGCGAAGTGTAGTCCTCGCACGTAACCGGAGTAGCTTTAAGATTGCGCACAAAGGTCAGAAGCTATACGCACTTGCCATGGAGGAGACAACTTGAGGATGTAAACAAAACAAACCTATGAACGGCTGCAGATGTCTCAGGCTGACGTGAAACATCGTAGCCATAAAACTTGAAGCTGAGGTGCGGTCATCTTCGAACTCTAAGCTCGCCCTCACTTAATCCAGGTGGGGTTGCCAGACAGTTTTGAGCAGCGCATGTGTTTTGCAGCACTGGTGCGTACCCAGGCGCGGGACAAAGACATAGTAGGGCCAACTAGTGACACTAGATGAGACCCTGTGCCTGATATAAATATGCAAGCAAAACCAAAGTTGCTGGAAACTGCCAGAGAAGGGCACCTTGACACTTCAAACATGCTGCAGACCTTCATAAATATTTTTTGTAGAACAAATCTTCCTGGACTCCTACGAACAGATCTCTATTGAATAGCTGACATAAACTTCTGGCAATAACAAATGCTTAATGTTGTGAAATTGCGAAGCTGACACTTTATTGAATATTTGGCTTGCAAAAGTTCTTTTGATTACATAAATTTGATGTTACTGTAGCATAATCACGAGGGGCACGCACTTCTGTCAAGTTCGCCAGCTAACTGCACTTTTCCAACAATACACGCACATTGGTTTGCTCAAAGGTCCGTCAAAAATTACTATGTTGACAAAACGGGCGAATTCAAATTGATTCTGAAGGTTGAGTGGCTGGACTAAGCACTACTAGAAAATGCTGGGTGCACGGAAAACAAAACTAACATGCCAATATCGACGATTCAAAAGCGTCGATCGTAGGCTTGGTAATGAAAGAGTGAAGTATAGTGCAATCAAAGGCTTTTTATTACCCGTGCTAAATGCCCCTCAGCTGTGTGAACTATGAAAATCGAAAAAAGGTCAAAAAAAGAGACGGTATAGAACTATGCAACTTCTCGAGCTCGAACCCCATGCTCGTTTTTTTTTAATTTTATTTGAAAGCATGATTTATTCCCGATATATAAAAAATACAACCCAAATTAGAAATACGAGTTAGACACCACGGCCTGATATGCGTCCCTCCTTGAGATTTTTCTGGATTCCCACCGCTGTGTAGCATACTAGGATGATAGTGTATACAGATTGCTTTTGGTTTCGCTGAGGCTCACAGGATGGTCCCATGGTTGAACTTTATTCTTTTTAGTTTGCCAACATCCTTTCGGAGAAGGTTTGGAGCAGTGACTAGGAAATATTGCACTTTGGAGCAGCATGGAGCGGCATTTTTCCTTTGGAGCACTTTGGACCAATTGGAGCAGCACTTCCATCCCTGCAACAGTGAGGACAGCAGGGAAATATACAGACGCAGTCAAAATTGATACGAAGGGTGGTGACGTCAAACGTTTTGCATGACAGAGTATTGGCACTAATTGACAATAAAGCAGACACCTCCATTATGAGCACGGGCCTCGCCTGCAAGCTGACGAAGGTGGTGGTGATGGTGGTGTTGCAGCAGGCAGGATTATCCTGGCCTGCATGGCCAGCAATTGTTTCACCTGAGCATATTCTGAATTTCGAAATTGTGACCACGTGTCAGACAGCCCAGTGTCTCGCAGGAAGACCAACAAAATTCGTTGCATGTTGCTCCTAGTTGCCGCGGATCCTTCAGTAAAAATGACGTCATCAACTGTCCAGTGCCTATGACAGCCTTTTTGCAAGGTGCGGATCATTGCTGTTCTTTGCACATCAAACTGTGGGCAAAGCCAAATGAAATGTTCAATATCCCTGATGTCACCGCAAAAGGCACAGAATGAGGAAGCCTATCTCCCAGTCTTGAATGACCCGTCCGGGGTGTATGCGGAGTCGGTTCTTATGTGGTACAACAGCGTCGCTTGTTCACGAGAAAGTTCATGAATTACACATGCTTGGTGTGGAAACTTGTAGATCGCCTTGAAATATTTGCGTATCACATCTTTGTTGTTCTGGTAAGTCTTGGGAGTTATTACTTTTGGAACAGATGTCCATGCTTCGCATGCAAGAGCATCAACCTTTTCATTGTCTTCAATGCCAACGTGGATAGGATCCACTGAAACTTTATATTAAACCTCTTGCCAATTAGGTGTTTAATTTGTGCCAGACATTGCTTGGTGAACTTTCCTTGAGGTAGGCCACCATGCAGTCTTTGTAACGCCGATTGGGAGTCCGCCAGCACTACAACATCTCGTGCAGAAAAGGATCACAATTTCCCCTAAGCCGCCGTGATTGCAGTGCTTTCTACTATTGTGGATGAAACCACGCGATCCAGGCGGTCCGACCATGACACGCCAAGGCAGGGTATGCAGAAAGCCGCTGCACAGCTATCCGTGCACACTGATCCGTCGGTGTACACTTGTAGGTGGCTGCGGTACATCGTACTCAAGTGGTTCAGCATAAGAAATTTTGCTTCTGCGGCTGGAATGGTGTGCTTCGCTGGTAGCTTGGGTACGCCGAAGTTACACGCAACATCCACAAAAGACCATGGCGGGTCCATAGGGCGCCGTTTCGGCAGTTTCAAGCCTAAATATCGAAATGTGTTCAGTGCCCCATTGAAATGTGAGCCAGTCCTTGCTCTTAGCCGCCGGAGAAGCGCCATGCCTGCGAAGAACTGGCCCAGTCTTGACAGCTGCGTCAATAAGGCCTGAGACACCAAAATGCGAAGTGGAAGAGACTCGGCTTCACTGGTGACCTTCATGTTTGAAGCCGCCTGAGGAACTCTCATCGCCAAGCGAAGACCCTTTCTGTGCACTGCCTCTAGGCATTTGAACTGGCTCGGTGATGGTGATATCAGTGGCAGCAGATAAAGAAAGCGGCTTGTTATAAGCGCAGCATTCAATTTAAGCATGGACATAGGATTGTTCCCCGACGTACCCCTGCCATGCTACGAAGAGCGTTGATCCTTTGCACTGATGCAGTGACTATACCATCAACCGCATGTCGCCATAATACCTTGTTGTCGATGGTAATGCCCAAGAAACGGAAACTTGTTGCACAACGAATAAAGTGGCCTCAAATATTCAGCGACAGACGTGTTGACTTCCGTCTCACTCCCAGGAAGAGCATGAAGGCCAATTTTTCCGCTGATAAAGACAGGCCAAGTGTCAACAAGTGTCGCTCAATGATTGAAATAGCGCTCTGTGCTATCCAGGCCAAACGTTTGTGCTGGTACCCTGAGATCGAAATGCAGATGTCATCGGCGTAGATGGATATATTAACTTCTTTCAGAGCTAAGTGCAGAGTGTCAGGAAGGCTGGCCATGGCAGCGTTAAAAAGCAAGAGAGATAGAACACTTCCTTGTGGGACGCCAAGAGAAACGCGTCCCTCTTCGCTCGTTACATTTCCAAGCTTAACCCGGACACAGCAATCTCTGAGAAATTCATGTAGGAACCGAAGAGCATTTCCCGACACACCCATGGCTTGGAGCTCATTCACGATGCCTGCCTTAAGCACACAATCATACGCCTTGGCAATGTCCATGAAGACGGTGAGTGTCGATAGTCCACTGACGTAGTAGTGGTCGATGTGGCTTAATAGGTCCAAAACACTATCCTGGGCACTCGGTCATGGGCGAAATCCCATCATACACGATGGCCATCGCCTTCCTTGTTCAACGTACCAAGTTAATCTTGTACACATTAATCTTTCCATCAACTTAGATACGCATGATGTAAGAGATACCGGTCAATATGATGCAAAGCTCGCAGGGTCCTTTTCGGACTTTAGGACTGGCACCACCCATGCTGTTTTCCAAACAAGTGGGATCTCTCCCGTGCTCCAGACATGAATAAATATGTCCAAAAGGGCCCTTTTTTGCTCATATGGCAGATTTGTCAGCATTTGATTGCTGATCAAATCTGGACCCACGGCACAGCGTCTTCTTAATTTGCTAAGTGCCATATCCAGCTCTCGAAAAGTGAATGGCGTATCCATCGTGTGAAAAACTGGGGTGACAGAGGAATCGCCGCTCCTGCTAATCTGCCAGATGTGTACACGTCTGCGAAATCCTCTGCATGGGTTTGCAAATCTGTCCCTTGTTTAAAAGCGAGTGCTTCGAATGACCGGTGTGAGCGGATCTTTCTAGAAAAACCGATTAAGGTTTCTACCCAGTGGACTAGGTCCAAGACCCGCACAGCAGGAGGTAATTTTTAACTCCGGTGGAACAATGCACGACACGAGTTAGCATTCAAGTGTTTATATATCCCGAAGATTTCATAATACTCCAAAGTTCATCAAAAGACCTAATTCTCGAACGGGACTTTCTCCAGGATTACTGAGTAGTGATAAACTTGCGAGAGTTGCAGGTGACATTTTTCACTGCACACGCCACATCCAGCCGACTGTTACTACGGAAGAGTGGTGTGTTCACATTAGTAACCTGCAACATTTTGATGAATTCGATGACTATGAGGGCATTGCAGAGGCAAATAGCCTGCCCGCTTTTATTCAAAAGAAAGATCTGCATAGCTGAAGGCTTTGTTCTGTTACAGAATAAATGCTCCCAAGTTCTGCTGACCAACTTCAGCAATAAGTTTCAGCACATCCCTAGAGGAACCACTGTCGATTTTCTCAGCGAGATCGCAGACTTTTTTGACATCAGCAGATTGCAGATGACTTCACTGGATACAAAAACTTGTGCTGACTTGGGCAACCGCATTCACGTTAATCATGACTTGCAAGAACCACAAAAGACCCACAAATCCTGTGGCTGCCAAGCCACAGAAACTTCGGGCTTCTCCATAGCATAGAAAGGTCAGAACTATGCCGTTATGAAACTCTGCATTCTTACCAAGGAGTCGGCACAGCCCCGCTGCCAACATCTACATCATGTGTCCCCAAATGAAAGAGAGGTGATTAAATATAGGCTGGCCAATATAGTAATTAAACTACCTCGCGTCACTATCACCCCTAAATATATCTACCGAATTGAATGCCTGTTCATAGCACAAAGAGTATTGCTTCCAGAAAAAGCACAGTTAGACCTCAATATATACCAAAATACAGTACAGTTACAGTTAGACCTCAGTACATAAGGAAATACAGAACTTATAATAATTTTGTGCACATAAAAAATACTTTTGTGCACATAAATTAGCATATAAAATCGTCTCACTATAAGCAAACACACTTATCCATGCTCTAAACTAATCACAAACACTTCAGTTTACTTCTTAATGAAAAGAAGTTAATCTACTATAAGCATTAGATGTCAAACTACTGCGTATGCAGTTTTGTTTTCGTTTGTGTACGCACACCTTTAAAATTGCGTGACAGGGGAGGACAAGTGTGGTAGTCTGAAATAGAAGGCCTTCATGGTTATCTCGAAAGCAGCCTTGAGAAAAAATAAATGCCACCTCATCAACAAGCCTAGCTTTTTGCAAGTGATCACCCTAAGGAAGAAATAGGGCATTGTCACTTGTTTTGGGATATCACACAATAGAAAGAAGCTATCCATGACTTGCTCAAGAAAATGACCGCAGATGCACTGCTTGTTCATGCCACAAAATATTGCATTTGAGCAGCCTACTGATTCCCCTGAGGCATCACTTCATAAGGTCATGTAGATGGGCCGAATAAAACTCACTTGCAAGACTTCTGTTTAATCAATCCACACTGATGACTACCACACACAATTTTTGTTGCCAACAGCAAAATTAAATGTCATGAAGAAAGTTGGTGTTGTTGCTTCGCTTCTGTTGTTCACCAACGAAGCAGACGCCGTTCATCATTATTGCCAGTGCTCCTCTCAAGCTGCTGCTTGCTAGAGTGGCACAAAGCCATCTGTTTGTTTTCATTATTTCATTCTTTCACACGGGCCGTCTCTTGTCCTGCATAACAGCCTGGTAGACGGCAGACCTTTAGGTCCAACAAAGCTTCTACAAAGTGGTATGAGTGCATGATCTTACTGCCTGCAACTGCAAAAGGGAGCCTTTTTGAGTCGTATGATGAATCCCACAACAAAATTCAGGGGATGCGTGAAAAAGTGTCATGAAATTTCTTTGTTGGTCCGATTTGCTACGAAAAGCATAGCAACTACTGCATTTTCCTGATAGGTAATTGTAAGGAGTTATCAATTCATCTGTGGCAGCACCGTATTTACTTGCACAATTCTCCCATTTTTTTCAGCAGAAAACCGATGCAAAGATGGAGGGTGCGAGAATTACGCGGGGAAAACTTTTCATGAAAGCATACAGGGCGAAAAAGAAAACAAAACGGCCGCAAATTGAGGTTCCCACACCAGCAACTAACAGCAAGCTTTGAGAAGTACTAATAAAAATTTACCTCAACCTAAAAGCAGAGGCTCAACACAAGGCAATAATTATTTGAGACACGAAAAGTGAAAGCAAATAGTCATGACTTAGAATACCATACGCAAAGCTTGTGGACGTTGCGGGCGTAGCGGTAGCATTTGTTGCTCAAAGGAGCCCTCAAAAGGTAAGTGTGGGATGCAAGTATAAGGCTGATGCCAATTTAACAGAATGGTCCGCAGTTTCCTTCTGAAGAAATAAAGTTTACCATCAATCCCAGTCTTAGGCACAACGCAGGCCCAACGCGTCTTGGTGGCTTTCAGCTGCCGTCACCAGTAGCGAACACAAAACTCGTCGACTCCGAAAGACCTACCGGCGGCCCTGTTGTCCTTGATTAGTGCATGATCAATCACTTCCAACTTGAAAGCAGCTGTGTAGCTTCAGTATCGCCCTGTTACGTGACAAGATTACCGACACAACATACAAAACACACTGCAACGCGCACTTACCCCTTTGGTTTGGCTTGAATTTGATTGAATCTCTATGCAATATTAGTACGCTTGCTGCTCAAGAGAGGGCCCCAGATAGCACACGCTATCATCATCAAGGCTGAAATAGCAGACTACATTATTGCGGCAATTTTCGGGGGTGCGATAATTACTCGAGGAAAAAAAATCTTAGTTTTGTTGGGCAATGTGGAGTGGTGCGAGAATTATGAGAGTGCGAGGATTACGTGAGTAAAAGAACGTATTACTTTTTTTTTCATTATAGTCTTTTTCATTATACTCATGATTCAATTAATCTGCATAGCTCTACAAGGTATTATGAAACAATTTGTGAGAAAAAGGCACCGCAGCTGCTTGGTGGAACCCACAGAAAGCGACAGTCCTGGCAAGATGTACCATACGGCGGAACGGCATCTCGAACCGGAAGTCGATACAGACGAGCCCCGTAGCCCACAATCCTCTGCGTGAGCCACAATTTAGCCATCCACCTACCGTAATTACTCGAATCTAACGCGCACCTTTTTTCCGGTTAAGGGGAGATGCGGGTCGAAAAATCGCGTTTTTTGCGAAAATTTCCACTTTTGAGATATTGCTTCTAAAATCACTTTTGATCATTCAACTATCATTTCCCCAAAGGTCATAGCTGAATTCAAACGAGAAAGTGGTAAAAAGTCGATCTGCGCTAGTGAAGGTAGCTGCCGAAGTCGCGAATTCACGCATCCGACGGCTATTTTTGAAAATCCGCCACTCGGCAACACGATGACGTCCGCCATCGGGGTTTGTTCGGTGGTGTAGATCAAGGCTCCTTCTAGTGTACAGGCGTCCCCCTAGTTTCGTATTTTAGTGAGGAATTTCACAAAACAGTCGTTTCCAAGTCGGTTTGCAGCCAAGCTGCAGCCGCTTCGCGCATCTCTACCGGTCACATGGTACGCTACCGAGGCCGCCATTGGCTACATCTGATCGGCCTCGCTCGCTGAGCGCTTGCGACGATCGGCACTTGCCGTGCGTTTCTACGTTTTTCCGAGTTCACCATGGATAACTCGAAGAAGCGAGACTTCCGAGCACGAAAGTTTGCAAGCAAGAACAAGTACCAAGGGCGTCGACGTAAACCGAAGCGCAAAGCAGCGGTAGAAGAATGCGAGCCGCGGGCCACTAGGCCTAATCAAGGCAGCGGGGATACGGCGGCTTGCGGGAACTTTGACGAAATCGACGCCGCGATCAAGTTCATCAGCGCATCAGAAAAAAAGATTGAACAGTTCAAAAGCGAAAGAACGAAGAGTGTTTGTGGCTCTGTGAGCGGAGTATTTTGTGACATCGGCGCACTGACATCGATGGTAAGCCGTGCTGTTTGTCCAACATGCCACACCGCTGGACTCGTCGTTCGCGACACCGCAAGTAAACGTAAGGGCCTCTCTTCGTTCCTCGAGCTGCACTGTGATAACAGTGAGTGTCCTGAGTCAGTGGTTTCTGCCGCGCATAGTTCGCGGCGTGTTCTGCCGGAAAGACAGCCCACCGATGCCGGTGATGACTGGAGCTACCGAAGCGGCAGCTCGCGTGACAGCTTCGCTGTCAATGTGAAGGTAGTTGTGGCTGCGCGTGCAATAGGCATTGGGCATGAACAGCTGTCGCGTTTTTGCGCTATTCTTGGACTGCCAATACCTATGCATCATAAGACTTTTATTGCAATTGGCAAAAAAGTTCATGCTGCAGCTACCAAAGCTGTGCAAGAAAACCTGGCGAAAGCGCGGATGATAACTAAAGAGAAAGTGGATGGGGCTGATGTTGCTGTCATGTATGATGGCACATGGCAAAAAAGAGGGCACAAGAGCCACAATGGCATCGGCACTGCTGTGTCTGTGGACACTGGTTTGTGCCTAGATTTTGAAGTGCTATCGAATTACTGCCTTGCCTGTAGCCGGCACCAGGACTTGGGTGATGAGGAAGAAATATGGCAAGCATTCCACACACCTGTCTGCGAAAAAAATACAGAGTGCTCCTCTCATGCCATGGAGACTGAGGCAGCTTTGCGCATATGGGGCAGGACATCCTCATACACAACACCATTGCGCTTCACCAAGTTCCTCAGTGATGGGGACAGCAAAGCTTATACCGCTGTCGCTGAGGCCAAGGTATATGGTGAAGCTGTTGTGGACAAGGAGGAGTGCACAAACCATGTGGCCAAGCGTCTAGGCACTGCACTTCGGAAACTGCCAACAAGACTTCCACGAGGGGAAAAGCTGACAGATGGCACAATTCAGAAGCTGCAGAACTATTACCGTATTGCAATCACAAACAACAGAGGTGATATTCTGAAAATGCATCGTGCCATCTGGGCCTCATATTTCCATTCATCATCGAGCAACACAGCAGGCAGCCACCGATACTGTCCAGAAGGGGCGACTTCCTGGTGCAAGCATAGGCGAGCTGAAGCGCTTGGGGAGGCCCCACCCGACCACACACCAATCTTGACCAAGGCTCAAGGATTGGCTGTGCTTCCCATTTACAAGCGGCTCACAGATGAAAAGTTGCTGGTGCGTTGTATCCAAGGGAAGACCCAAAACGCTGCAGAATCTTTGAACAGCAAAATCTGGTTGTTGTGTCCGAAGACTAAGTTTGCCTCCCGGACAACAGTGGAAACTGCAGCTGCTATGGCCGTGTTGTGGTTCAATAAAGGACATTCAAGCTTTGAACACGTGCTAGAGGAGCTTGGTGTAGTCCCACCAGATCAACTGATCACCCTGGGCCAATCCCGCGACCAGAGGAGAATCGAAAGAATGTCTGCGTGTGAAACAGCCGAGGCAAGGGCCCATCGGCGGAACGTGGCAAAGAAAGCGCGCCTTGATGACTCCCTTCTCAAGCGGCGAGAAGGATCCACATATGGAGCAGGACAATTTTAGGTGCTCTAGCTGTGTCCCTTCTATGATATCACCAAGTTTTGTGCAAATCGCACTGTGTAATCATGAGTAAACATATTTACAACTTTCAAATGCATTTTTCTCGATTTCCATTTTGAGGTAATTCTCTCATCTTGTGCACAATCTTTTTTAGGCATAAAATAGTCCTATCTTGATGAAATTTTGCACAGAGCTTAATCAGCCACTCTAGAATACAAGTATCTACTTTAGGTTGCATTATACATCACAGATTTTTTGTTACACAACTTGATACACTGATAGAGAGATGTAAAATATGCATTTAGTACTTTTAATTTTTTTTTTTAATGTAGGAAATAAATTTTCTGTTTGAGGTACTTTTCTGTATTGTACTGCTCAAGTGCAGCAGAATGAGCCATTTTGCAATTCTGTGTGAAAATTTTTAGTAAGCTTTATTATGTGCACAAAAAACACTATATTTTGATATCAAAGTTGTAGTAACTCCGGAACTACTATAGCTATCAAACAAATAATTGCAGTTATGAAATCAGCACTGCAAGCTTTACTAACACCTAAAATTTCAAGGAGCTGGGTTATGAAATAAAAAAAAAACCTTTTTCGAGTAGCATCTCCCCTTAAGCGAGTTCATAAATCGCATGCGCGTTAGAATTGAGTACGAACAAAAACATTAGGTCAATCTATTGCCATTGGCAAATCCAAAATGGCCGCCCCCTACGTGCGTCGGCATGGCGCGTCGGCCATTTCTGCCTACGTGTTTCCCACGTACGGCACTTCGTACGTGTGCTGAGGAGTTCGTCATCTAGTAGTGCATTAGCATCAACGGCGTGGAAGGGCAGACTCCAAAAACTCGAGTGCACCACGATGCCGCTTTTAAAAGAAAAGTCATCGCGTGTGCAGAAGCGGACGGAAATCGGGCTGCAGCGCGGTCGTTCGGAGTTCCCGAAATGTGCGTGCGGGACCGGCGGAAACAAAAGCAGAAGATTGTCGACAGCAAAGCTTCATGCAAAGGTTTCAGTGAACCACAGCAGGGTCGGTTTCCGCAAATTAAAGAGCTGCTCGGCGAGTATGTGCTTGAGCAGCGAGCGGCACAGCGGCCCGTGACGACAGAACTGCTCCAAGTGCAGGCTATGCAATTAGTCTTAGAAAAAGGTCTAATGCGGAGCCAGTTTAAAGCGAGCAGGTGCTGGCTAACTAACTTTATGAAGAGGAAAGGCTTTTCCCTCCGAAAGGGAACATGCATATGCGAAAAGTTTTGCAGAGGAGTACGATGAAAAGCTTCACAGTTTTCAGAGGTTCGTCCTAAACTTGCGGCGCAACAACGGCTACCTGTTTGGGCAAATCGGGAATGCCGATCAGACGCCTCTTTACTTCGACATGCCTGGCACCACAACCGTCGAGAAGGGGGCGAAGCAAGTTCGCGTGCTGACATCGGTCCACGGTAAAACTACAGTGACTGCAATGCTCTGTTACACGTCAGATGGGCACAAGCTTCGCCCGTACCTCATATTTAAATGGAAGACGCTCCCGAAAGGAGTCGTTTTTTCGAGTGGTGTGATCGTGCGGGCCAGCGAGAAAAATGGGTGCGCGTTGCAATCGATGTCTTACGTTTTTTTGGGTTTTTTTTCTCGGTGGAAATCGGGTGCGCGTTACAATCGAGGGCGCGGTAGAATCGAGTAAATACGGTATTACAATTGAAGCGGAAATTGGGAGTTCTATTAGGTTGCGAAAATCATCGCGATCTTTTCTGGAATTTTTCCTGCTTGACCAGAAACCTGCTACGCGATGGCGACGAATGGCCCTTCACCTAAGTCATGGCTAGCCATGGCGACAGCAAACTTTGTCATTATCGCTTAGAAATCACGGGTATGTAGGTAGGCCTTAAAGTTTCGTACTTGCAGAAAGCGGCCGTCAGTTTGCGCGTTAAGTTTCGTGACCTTCGCTTGCTGTGGGCTTATCAGCTGCTATGTCTCTACACTCGCCCAATTCGTGAACGCCGCTGTGGCGCATGAATAATAAAAAAAAAAAAGACTGGACGTGCGACGCGCAGAAGGAACAATATGGCGGCGGCAGCGGGCAAAGGGAGCAAGCCGCGGTTGCCGAGAGGGGTTGGCATAATAATAAAAAACGGAAGAGATCCAACGATCAAGGAGATGCCAGATGTCGGTTAGAAGGACTGTAGCGGATGAATATAGGGGGTGTGTTTATTATGCGAATAGATACAGTATTTACTGTGCATGAGCTCAGCCCTGTACAATGAGACAATGTTCAAGTGGCAGATATCAGCCATACCTCATGGCGCAGTTTCTCTAGGATCTTCATCAGTGCCACAATCAATGCTTCAGCAAGGTCCACCATGTCGTCCCGGCTGCAATCAAACATCTTCTCCACACTGCAGAGAGAACATGATTATAAACTCTCAAATGCACAATCAGACATTTATAGTCACATGCCCCCTCGAACCAGTTTAGAATGCACTTAAGAACTTTCAGACACGAGTCCAAAGCACAAACTCCATGTACACGCTTGTACGCTAGTCGTCACCCCTTCTAGGTATTTTTTCTTTATGCAGTGAAGAAGGCCTCTCCGATGATCTCCGCTGCACCCAACCCTACACAAGCACATTCCAGTTCATCATCACCCAACTAAATTGTCTATCTGGCCCAGTTGCACTTCCCTCTTTTTGAACCCAGGCGACAGCTCCAGCTGAGCCGGCTGTCGACTGCTGCCCAGCTCCTCCTCTTCTAAAGTATCTGCTGTCTGTTTGTTCCATTCTGCTGTCATTTATTATTTACAATAGATGGGCAGATAAGGCATCATACACTGGCTATTATAAGTGCCAGTGCCAAACCTACGCAACTCTATATGCCAGGGTAGGTCGAGTAAACAGCGTGCTGCCAGCAGTCTTGCGAAGTTGCCACTCCTCAATCGGAATTAATCCAGAATTGTTCCACATTTTTGCGACCCCAAAGTGGCATGAGAATGGAATGGCGATAAAGCTTCGAGGAATGAAATGAGAATGGAACTAAGCACATTTTGCTCGGAATAGAATGGGAATGAAATTATGTTTTTCAAAAAATAGCCCATTTTTGACGACGAGCTGATTTTCAAACTTCAAACATTAGTAAGCAAGACCCTTCAATTGAACAACAAAATAGTAATTTGAAATATCTTGGCCTATTACAAGCATAGTAAAGCAACACACCTACTGTAATTCTGTCCTTATAGAGACTGTGTTGCTCTGATGTTTCCCATTATACCTCGCATAACCATGGCTCTATGCCATGGTATTCGTCATGCGGAACAACGGCGGCAGCATACTCACATTACACTATGAGATTCTTTCCCCCTCGGTGGCCAACAGCTGCCTGCTGTCTCCCCATCCTTCACTTTGTTTTTGCTTCAGCCACCATCGGTGACTTGGATACAGATTGGAAAAAGCGCTTATCTAACACTGAAGGGAACAGCGCAAAAAACGGGACGAAGAAAGATTGAACACCTGACACAAGCGCTGACGAATAACTGTGGGTAAATTTATTATACCTGGAAACATACAGCTGAAAACAAGAACAAAAAATGTCACACAAAAAAGAAAAACCAAAGGCAAAAAAGAATCTGCCACGAGTCGAAACGAACAAGTTAACTACTCAAAAACATTATCTCTTTTTTGCCTTTCACTCATACGTGCACGTGATGATTTTTGTTCTTGTTTCCAGCTACATATTTCCAGGTGTAATAAATTTAGACACAGTTGTCCATCAGCGCTTGTGTCGTGTGTTCAATCTTTCTCCGTCCCGCTTTTGCACTGTTCCCCTCAGAATCATGTACCGATTGGCCCTTCAAAAAACCCTTCCGCTTCTCTAAGTTATAATGTGTATTGACACTGGTGCGATGCTTTCCTATACCAGCTTGCGCACCGTCTCATCCCATATTATCCACCGCTCTCTTTTTTTTTTGCAATATTTTCCCCCCTAACTACACACATGAGCGCCTTTGCCAGGAATTCTATCGCAAAGGTCTGCAGGTTAGCACAGCACACATTCGTACACGAACTGCTACAACAAGATTAACCATACAGAGAGATACAGTACAGAATAGACTTTTGAAAGCAGTGGTGCGAGTAGCCAAAACAGGCAATCACACGTAACCAAGGCGGCACCTCCCCAAATCCTTACAAAAGACTACAACATGTCGTCGTTTTAGCATTAACACATTCAAGCTTAAACAATATCGAGACATCACCATTTGTTCAAACATGCACTCTTGAAAAAGGTTTGCATGTTCACTAACTAAATACTAACCATTAACTTATCACAAAAAACACTAATCTCCTAGTAAGTGTAAATAGTAAAATGCAGATTAGTGAAACTTGCTAGTCGGCTAAGTAGTTCCTGAATAATGCTGACTGGAACAATTATTAACGCTACTAAATTTTTAATTACCCTTGTCTATACATGCATTTAGCAGCGATGGCGTAGTGATTAGAGCATCCGCCTCGCATGCAAAAGGTCCGTGGTTCAAATCCCGGTGCCGCGCAGTTCCCAACCGGATAAAAAATCCGCATGGTGATGGAACTGCATAACGAGGCCTGGGGTGCGGCCTCACCGGTAACCACCGCCGGGAACGCACTCCCTCACCAGAGAAGGATTGGCCACCCTGGTGCAGTATCTGGCCGCTACCTCCCACATGCATACGTCAAATAACTCACGGCCCTCAGTCCCCAGCAGCTGCGAAGCAACTGACCACGGCGGCGGTCAGATCTGCAACGCAGCAAAGGGTGTTAAGAATCTCTGGATCCGGACAGGCCGCCATTGGAACCTGAACTTGGCAACGTTTAACGCTAGAACCTTATCTAGTGAGGGAAGTCTAGCTGTACTATTCGAGGAGCTAGAGGGTGTTAAATGGGATATAATAGGGCTCAGTGAGGTTAGGAGGGCAAATGAGGCCTATATGGTGCTACAGAATGGGCATGTCTTTTGCTATCGGGGCTTGGCTAACAGAAGAGAACTGGGAGTGGGGTTCCTAATTCACAGAAACATAGCTGGAAACATAGAGGAATACTATAGCATTAATGAAAGGGTGGTAGGTATCGTAATTAAACTGAATAAGAGATACAAGATGAAGGTGGTACAGGCCTACGTGCCTACATCCAGCCATGATGACGCTCCAGTTGAAAGCTTCTATGAAGATGTGGAATTGGCAATCAGTAAGGTAAAAACACAATATACAATACTGATGGGAGACTTTAATGCAAAGGTAGGGAAGAAGCAGGCTGGAGACCAGGCAGTAGGAGATTATCGTATCGGTACTAGAAACGCCAGAGGAGAGCTACTAGTAGAATTCGCAGAACGCAATAATTCACGGATTTTAAATACCTTCTACCGAAAACCCGGAAACCGCAAGTGGACATGAAGGAGCCCTAATGGCGAAAATAAGAACGAAATAGACTTTATAATGAGTGCACACCCAGGCATCGTGCAGGATGTGGAAGTGGTTGGCAAGGTACGATGCAGTGACCATAGAATGGTACGGTCTCGAATTCCCCTAGACTTGAGAAAGGAACGACAGAAACTAATACGCAAGAAGCCAATAAATGAGCTAGTACTGAGAGGGAAAGTACAAGAATTCAGAGTCTCGCTTCAGAACAGGTACTTGGATCTTAGTGAGGAAACCAACCTTAGCATAGATACAATGAATAATAATCTGAGGAGTATCATTACGGAGTGCGCAGTGGAAGTTGGAGGCAGGGTAGTTAGACAAGACACTGGCAAGCTTTCCCAGGAAACGAAGAATCTCATTAAGAAGTGCCAAATCATGAAAGTCTCAAGTACAACAGGCAAAATAGAACTGGCAGAGCTTTCGAAGTTGATTAATAGGCGTAAGGTATCCGATGTAAGAAGGTATAACATGGAGAGAATTGAACACGCTCTGAAAAACGGAGGAAGCGTCAAAGCAGTGAAGAGGAAACTTGGGATAGGCAAAAATCAGATGTATGCACTAAGGGACAAGGAGGGCCAAATAACTACCAATATGGATAGGATAGTTGAAGTAGCGGAGGAGTTTTACAGAGATCTGTACAATAGCAGGGACAACCACGACTTTAACACTATAAGAACTATCAGTAATCCAGATACCCCACCAGTAATGATAGAAGAAGTCAGAAAAGCTTTGGAGAGCATGCAAAGAGGCAAAGCTGCTGGTGAGAATCAGGTAACATCAGATCTGCTGAAAGATGGAGGACAGATTGTGTTAGAAAAACTAGCCACCCTGTTTACGAGGTGTCTCCTGACGGGAAGAGTACCAGAGTCTTGGAAGAACGCTAACATCATCTTAATACATAAGAAAGGAGATGACAAGGACTTGAAGAATTACAGGCCCATTAGCTTGCTCTCTGTAGTATACAAGCTATTTACAAAAGTAATTGCTAACAGAGTAAAGAAAACATTAGAATTCAATCAACCAAAGGAACAAGCAGGATTTCGAACAGGCTACTCAACAATCGACCACATTCATACTATCAATCAGGTAATAGAGAAATGCTCAGAATATAACCAACCACTATACCTATCCTTCATAGATTACGAGAAGGCGTTTGATTCAGTAGAAATATCAGCAGTCATACAGACACTGCGGAATCAGGGCGTCGATGAAGTATATATAAACATCCTGTAAGAAATCTACAGGGGATCAACTGCTACCATAGTGCTTCATAAAGAAAGCAACAGAATACCAATCAAGAAGGGTGTAAGGCAGGGGGACACAATCTCCCCAATGCTATTTACCGTGTGCTAACAGGAGGTTTTCAGAAGCCTAGGATGGGAACAGCTAGGGATAAGAGTTAATGGAGAGTACCTTAGTAACCTGCACTTCGCCGATGACATTGCATTGCTGAGTAACTCAGGGGACGAATTGCAACTCATGATTACGGAGTTAGACAAGGAGAGCAGAAAGGTGGGTCTTAAAATGAATCTGCAGAAAACGAAAGTAACGTACAACAACCTGTGAAAATCGAGATAGGTAATGGTGCACTTCAAGCTGTAAAAGACTATGTCTACTTAGGGTAGGTCATAACCGCGGAGCCGAACCACGAGATTGAAGTAACTAGAAGAATAAGAATGGGGCGGAGCACATTTGGCAAGCACTCGCAAATTATGACAGGTAAATTGCCACTATCCCTCAAGAGAAAGGTATATAACAGCTGTATATTGCCGGTACTTAGCTACGGAGCAGAAACCTGGAGACTTACAAAGAGGGTTCAGCTTAAATTGAGGACGACGCAGCGAGCAACGGAAAGAAAAATGGTAGGTGTAAACTTAAGAGACAAGAAGAGAGCTGAGTGGATTAGGGAACAAACGGGGGTTAAGGATATCATAGCTGAAATCAAGAAGAAGAAATGGACATGGGCGGGGCATGTAGCACGTAGACAGGATAACCGCTGGTCGTTAAGGGTAACTAACTGGATTCCCAGAGAAGGCAAGCGGGTTAGGGGGAGACAGAAGGTCAGGTGGGCAGATGAGATTAAGAAGCTTGCGGGTATAAATTAGCAGCAGCAAGCACAGGACCGGGTTAACTGGCGGAACATGGGAGAGGCCTTTGTCCTGCAGTGGACGTAGTCAGGCTGATGATGTTGATGATACATGCATTTAGAATACCACATTAAGATACTTATATTACAGAAGAATATGTAAGAGAATAAATGAAGTGAAATTGTTCACATAGATTAATTAGTGACCAATAATTACTTCATGCAATTACCATGACAAGTATGCATCACAGCAACATACATTGGGCATGAACGAATCACAGACTAGGAAATACAAGAAAACGCGCATATAGAATGTCAAGATTAGCCGGTACGTACTGTAGAAGCCGTTTGAGAATATTTACGCTACTATATAGTTTGGAATAGCACACTGTGTACTGGTTAACATTCATAGAATTTAGAAAAATAACAGACAATTTGTACACATGATCATCTGGCTTCTATTTGCACATATGTATGTCATCACTTAGCACAAAATTTTTATTTCAAAGTAATCGACAAAATAAAAGAGTGCCACAATTACTGCAAGGATCGAGCAACATATGTGGGTTGGTAGTTACTTCGTTGAGACTGAGAAAGCATCCCTGGTTAGTAACGACAAAAGTTTGAAGCTTTACTAGCTGCTGGCTAGAGTAAAGAAATGCCACGAAGGTAGTAAAATACGCTCGAAAAAAGTCAATAGATGCGTTGCCAACTGTTTACTTACTTTTCTTTCCAAGATTGTGCTGACCATGCAAATACTATAGGTAGCGAGAGAACTGCCCCATCAGAAGTAGTAGTGTGGTTGTACTACCCGAGATAAGTCACCGAGCTACTGTCCCTCCACCAGTGTTTTGTATACTTCTGCAATTCCTAATGAATTTGATAACAGCAGCTTTATGTTGTTACAATCATTCTTAGCTCGACAGAGCTATCAAAATCAAAGCATGCCTTTCCTACGTTGAGAAAATGTAGGAATGGAGTTGATCTGCCCGGTCATTCCCAGGGTCAGAATGAACTAGGGTTTTTTTCATTCTATTGAGAGAATAGAATTACAAGTTTCAATTCCCCGGAATGTGATTGGAACAGAACGAAGGCGCCCAATCCACAATACTGGCTGCCAGGGGTAATTGTCACATGAGACATTTGGAAGGAGTTATGAATGATAACCTGTTGAATGACCAGTCATGTTCAAGCCGCCAAGTCTATCGAATCAGCAAAGCCCCCCTTAACTGAACTAATGTCTTTTGAGCAAAAAAAAAAAGGTAAACAGCACGAATGTGCCCTCTCATCCGCATTGCGCGCGTGCTCACAATTAGAAAGGAAAATCCTACCAGAAAGCTCTAAACTACAAACGTACACAAGTCGACACTCTTTTGCAAAGTACTGTTTAACAGAGCGCTTGTTTCGAAGGGCAAAGACAATGCTTGTGGGAAGCATGCAAAGGAAACTTTTAGGTTGCCTCTGAAGCATTAATGCAAGAGGAAGCCAAGAACTTCCACTGCTTGCCGGTATGCGAACCCAGGGTGCTTTAAAGAAAGGTGCCCGACTCCATATGGAAGTAATGCAATGGCTTGGATGACAGCAGGAAAGCTTTCAGAGGAATATGTTGGAGCAAAAGGAGAAGTTCTCCCTGGGCACAGCAACTTGAGCATGAATGAATGCACTTCATGAGCGAGGCATCATCAGCTCGAACACCTACACAGGATGCTGCTATTGACACATGCTGGGTGGCAGCTTCCCCTGCTTCACTCTGGCAATGGTTGTTGTGCCCGCACAACAGCCTGCTTACAGAAGTGAGTTTTGGTCATTCCAAAATGTTGACATCATCCATTGAGACCGACATCTCTGTTGCACCTCGTGAGGTTGAAGATGTCAACAATGGCCAAGTATTCAGAAAGCCCGCAATATAGCCATTAAAAATGGTTGCAAACGAGAACCCCCAGTTTGCAAAGGCAATTGCACAGTACACAGTCACCAGCCAATCTTGTGTGACCAATGACCCATTAATAAACATGAAGAGCTGTACAAATAATAGTATAATGATTGCGAAACACAAGTAGCAAGTGCAAATGCACAAAAAATGAACATCATGCATTGCAACCCTATTGGCAGGCTTAACTGCAATAGATTTTCATTATGGCTGCAAAACATACACAATATGTCAGTTCGATGCTGGTCATGGCACAAGAGGCCAGCAAGTGTTCTAAAACGAAGGTTCCACCGAAGAAGAAAATTTTAGGATTCCACAAGTGCTTAGGGCTGATGAACTGTATTCCATGTATCCATAGTTATATTAAACTATCCTTTGATAAAGTCATTGCACGTTGCATCCACACTTCGGGAATCAGCAAGCAGCAAGACGAGCTTTACACAATAAGGTGTGACTCACTTCGATTGTCACCTATAAAGCATGCAGTATGGTCGCTGGATTGAAGTTTCTCAGTGCCCATGCTACTCAGTTGGGCGCCAGCCAGCTTTTGTCCACAAAGTGGAGCACCCTGGAAAGCAACCTAACACCAGCAAACGGCAGCATTGTGCTCTTGTGTTGCGTTCAAGGCACACAGCTGGTGATGATCATGACAAGGCTGTCGACAATGAGGCATAATGGTGCATTCAGCACTGGCCGCCAACCTTGCCTTAGCTTTTTTTTTAATACCTGCGAAGGCATCACGGCAATTGCACGCGTCGAAATCATTGACCGACTTGTTGCCAGTTACCGAAAAAACAGAAGACTTTTCTGACATGAAGCAGGCTCTCAGTAAATGAACACCTGTTAAACGAACAATTGCTCTCGGTGTGATTGGTTTCACACAAGCATTCTACACTCCTGTTCATCTCTCAGTAAATGAGACTCTTGTTAAGCGAAACACGTTTACCTGGTCCTTTCATGTTCTGTTCAATGAGCCTACTGTACTTAAAATTTATGCAACGAAATGTTATATCAATCACTGCTTGTTGCATTGATGGCTTCTCGCACATGACAGCACTTTTTGGTTGCTCTTCGAAAGCTGACAGCAATTCTGGCTTCAAGCTGCCTTTTCAATTTTTTTTTTTCTCACAGTCATTATGGCAGTGTGCAAATGCCTGGAAACTGAGCAGCCTTACTTGTGGTGCCAGAAGTCTGCTTAGGTACAGGCCACTCTACACTCTGTTTCAAAATTATCCTTCAGCACTGTGGAGGCTACAGGGCCCCTCAGCCAATAGAAAGGTCGATTAGCCCCTCCACATGTAATCATCTGCCCCATGTCGTCTCCTCACCGAACTGTCTATACACACTTATTGCAGATAAGGCTGGTTTATTAACTTTAAAAATACAGTAAAACTACAGTAAAACAGTTTTTTCTTTCTTATTCCTGCTTATATGTATTCCTAAAAACTGCACATAGTGCATTCCGTCAGGTTAGTTCATTAACAAAAGTCACAAATTTGGCTTATTTTCTTCTGTTTATCTTGTGTTGGCAAGGCACTGCTGAAGACTGGTGCTACATATCTAAAGGGTATATGACTGACTTGATCATTAGAGCATTAGTTCAATCAAAATAAAGACAGAATTATGTTCTTTGGCTCCTCTCTTTCTGTTGCCTAATGAAACAGAACTCATGATGCAAACTACTTTCAGAGCTACAATATCTGCTGCAAAATATCATTGATGACCCTCCTTCTATTTGCAGACAAAAATAGATGCAGTGCCCTGCACAAACGTTCATCGTGCCCAGTGTGTCTGCTCAACTTTTCCCACCGTGAGCCACTATTTACAATAAGGTTAAAGCATCCTCATATGCAAAGCACACACCAACACAGCATAGATATTTGGCATTTAAAACAACTTACTGTCAATTCCCTGTTCAAACAACAACACCTAGATTATAGGCTAGGGTTCCTGCCGGGCCTCAACAGCAGTTGGGTCAAGCCGGGCTGGACCCAGCAGGCTAAATTCTTTCTCAAGCTTGGACCAGGACATGTTTCACATTTCGGTCACTAGGCCAGGTTTGGGTTGGTAAACTTAAACAATTTCTGAACCCAGGCCGAGAATCGTAGCCTGTGCAGTGCTCTTGTATATACAAACCCACATTCACTTCGTTTTTCACAGCATGAGCAGTCAAGTCAATCACCTGTGCCTTAAAAAAAAAAGCTCTAGAGTCCATTTTATCACTTGTAATATACTTGAATTACCCTTTCCTCATAAGTCCAAAGCAAGCCAGCAACACCCAACTGCATGGCCTAAAACGTATCACACTATCTGTCGCAGAAAATGCGCAAGTTGTCTACGTCTTCTGGAGGCCAGCCAATATACAAGGCCAGCCAATATACATCTCCTCAACCATAAGCAATCCTTTGCAAGATCCTGTTACCCTAAAAGCTTTTTCCGAAATCGGGAAGGAAGCTTAAGGTGTCATGTAAAAGCACTTACACAGCCATGTAATCCGCCAGACGAACGACGGTTTCGAACGTCGCAAGCAAGTCCTCAGAGTTGCATACAGCTCTCTTGTAGTAGGGGTACATATGACGGTGGCCGGACGGTATCTTGGTGCAAAGATTTCCACTGCAAAACGAAAGAGGATGGCCCAACATTTTCTATCACAAGTACGTTTGAAATATATTTTAATCCTTGCAAGATAATCACGACACTGCAAAGAAGACAAGCACAGATGAATAATTGTTGAGCTGACTGCGAACAAGTCGAACACTGCTACGAGATTTGTGCCATGGCTTACAGAAAACATCTCATTAAAACCAATAATTTTCCTGATTCGGTCCAAGTCCTGCACAACAGCCAGGTCCAATGGGAGAAAGATTTCAAACCAAAATCTGTTGGTTTGCCGCTCTCATGAGAGCAGTATCAGAGACAACCTAAATCATATGGCGCATACCAAGGTGCGCTAGCTCACGCTGGTGACTATCGCCCATGGGACAGCACTAAAGCTCAAAGAACACTTGCCAAGCTGCAACGAATTCACCAAGGCCCGCTAACGGACCTACCTACCCTTCCCTAGGCCTAGGAAGATGATGGATGAAAAAGGCACAGCTGTTGGCCCTCAGACAACTGTAGCCGCACACACACCCAAACCAGTCGTAATATCACACACTATGACAGGGTGTCTACCAAGTCAGCATTTTGAAATTCCCCGAGATTTCCGGGTTTTCCCAGAGTATTTTTGCAAAATTCCCTGAGTGGCACACAACTTTCTGCCACGTCAATACAAGAAGGTACCATGCCACCCAATGCTGTCACTGTCTAGTAAGCATGTGTAACATTTCGTGCAACATTTTTCTAAGCTTTCCAAAATTTCAAATTACTTCAATGCAGATTTTGAATGTGCCAAATGTGTACAATAGAAAAATTTTATTAAAAACATCAGCAACAGTATTTTGGTGTCGGCATCATTTATGACTGCAAACTGCACCATAGGTTTACATCTTTACCCAGTCAAAAAAAAGTGAATTGGTTCAATTGGTCATACCAGTTCATAGCAATTGGTCCTAAATGGAATGAATTGAAAAGCAACTGGGACGTGGTGCTTCAATGCGGATGACCAATTGGACCACGCAGTTGCGATTGATCATTCATATAGGTACACCACTTTCCGATTGGTCTCCCAATTGAAATGCTTGTCAGTCCAATTGGTAAACCATTGGAACAGTGAATTCCCATTGGCCTCCCAATTGGAATGCTTGTTAGTTCAATTGAATGCGCACACCCGCATGGGAAAATACTTTCCAATCGGAGGAGACCCTTTATTGGAAATATTCTAGTTGTAAAGAGTGTTGTAAGTGTTCAACTGGTTGACCTGGTAGAAACCATTTAATTACAACTGGCTGACCAACTGAAGACCAGTTCTCTTTGACTGGTCAACCCTATGGAGTGCCTTGTGCAAGTTCTGTGGAGTTGGCAATGAGTGAGGTGGTAAAATTTTGCAATATTTTTTTCCCAAAATCATAAAACACCTTACTATAGTACTATATCTGCTACAAATGTTTCTTTCCACTTCACATCTTCATGACACGAGTAGCCACCCCAGTTCAATCATACAAGAACACATTAAGAAAGCGGTTGAGCAAGCATTGGTTTAGTACTAACAACCCTTCCACAACCACTGCATTTGAAGCGATAAAGTGAGGCCAAAATGAACTTTATAAATTAATTTCTCATTACAAAATTTTGTATTGCTTTTCGACGAAAGCAATCTTTGTGTAGTTTAGATTTTCATAAAAGAGCATGCACTCACAGTGAAAGCGCTGCAGCACGTGCCATCAGGATCGTCATCACTAATGGACCGCCGCAGCGGGCACAAGTCGCAATGTTCACCGACGTGTTTTATACCCAGCCTCTTTGCAGTAATTATGCTGGCATGATCCATTGATTCAGCCCTTTTTATTTACAATCAAGGCAAGTATTTTACTTTTGAACCACCTTAACACCTGTATTGTTATCTTTTGAACATTTTGTTCGTTACACTAACTAGTGTTGGCTCGCGACTGCAGCGGACACGGTGCACGGGCGTAGCTAGCATGAAGTGTGGGAGCTACTGTACACGGTAAGTCTAGTTACATCGGTAACATTTCCATACTTTGTGCAGAGGTAACCACACTGGTCTGGAACACTCTAATGACGCACTCTGAATCGCAACATCGATGTTGGAATGCATGGCTGCTTAAGCAAATGCTCACCTGTGGACTATCTCAAACTACCCAATCTGGAAAGTGCCAGAGCGTGCAGTTACAGAGTTTTAGACTGGTGTGTTAACCTCTTTACTGCAGCCATGTAGTCTATTTTATCTATGTCTCATCATATTTTTCTTTCATGTAGCCTGGCTGCATGATTGCTGATGCAATGCGGAACAAAGAAATAACTCTGAGCAACAACAATATATCAACGACCCCCTTTCCAAAAACTGCAGCAGAACGAGCAGCAGTTCAACTACATATACCCTTGCTAGCAGGAATTGGGAGTTGTACTATAAATCTCGCTCTGTACAAGACATTTTTGCCGAACTATTGTCGTCTAATAAAGCCTCTTCGTGTTGAGCACCAGTTTGCTTTAATTTGATGACCATTTGCACATAGCTGGTTAACCAGTTGGAAACCAGTCTATTTTAACAGGGTGACCAGCTGAGCAGCTGTTACCTTTAATTGAATGACCACATCTATTCAATCGCTTAACCAATTGAGTACCACATACCTTCGACTGACCTTCTAGTTGGACACAAATTCTCTTCAACCCACAAACCCTTTAGAAGCCAGCTAGTTTCAATTGGATGACTACATCTATTTGAATTGATCAACCAATTGAACACCACCTAGTTTCAACTGGAGGACCATTTAGGATTAACTGGATTACCAGTTGCACACCAGTTCACTTTAACTGGTTAGCCATTTGGATCCCAGTTAGCTTTAATTGGATCACCAATTAATCCCCCCCTACATCAATTGGTCAACCAATTATCCACCAGTTCTGTCTAAATGATTATAACTAATTGAATATGAATTGGTTCACCAATAATATATAATTGGCATGTTTCCAACTGGTGGCCAAATTCCAATGGGTTGAAAACCAATTGATGTCAATTGGTATTTTTCCAATTGAACCACTTGAACTTTTTTGACTGGGTACCTATCTTCGACCAACACTGCTGTGGTTCTTCAGCGATTGATTGCATGATGTTCTGATTTCATATGAAGAGATGAGAAAAGGTATCACAACAACTAGCGCCAGGGGTGGCGCCACGCAGCCAAGCACCTCGGTCGTCATACAATGACCAGCGTGTGCGACTACACTACAGCGGCTGCCACACCAGCACCCCCTGCGGATGATCTCATGTGAACCTATAGTGTTTCAGAACTTGATATTGCTTGAAACATGGGTCAACGCAGAGCGCCTCCTCACAGTCCACACAAATAAAATGTGTTTGTTCTTTTGGAGCAACGAGTTGCATTGGCACACATGGGCACCTCTGCGTGTGGCTGCCTTAGGCAGAGTAACCTCAATAATCAAGGAGAAAGAGAATACCTCGTGAGCGCCGATGATAAATGCGCTAAAAGCTGCCCCAATAAAGATGAAAATCGGCTTCCACCACCCCTGCAAAAGCGTACGATAAAGATAAAAACCAAGTGTCGCGCACTTATCCGTTGCGATCACGCGGGGAAACCAAAACCATGACAGGGCCATCGGCCGACCGCGCGACATGGTGATGCTAGGAATCAGTTTTTATTTATTTATTTACTTATTTACTTATTTATTTATTTATTTATTTATTTATACAACAATCCCTAGTTGGGACCTTGGTAGGGCAGAAAGATGAAGAGTGCATGTTCTGGTACAACAAAATGTGTGAAACAAGTGGTAGGCATAACCATGTCCCATAATTCGCATGACCTAAAACTGAAAGTGACTTCATAACATGTCCCATAATTCGCATGACCTAAAACAGAAAGTGACTTAACAAATAAAACGCGGTTACACATTCGAACTTACACGTGCACATGTATGCAAATACATATATAGCAATCCTCAATGCAGTTATGCACACATGATTGATTGATTGATATGTGGGGTTTAACGTCCGAAAACCACCATATGATTATGAGACACACCGCAGCCGTAGTGGAGGGCGCCAAAAATTTCGACCACCTGGGGTACCTTAACGTGAACCCAAATCTCAGCACACGGAGTTATTGGCACATAGGAACAAAGTACCGAGTGCAGGTAAATAAAATAACAGACGTGTCAAGAATAAATGTGCACATGTACTAACTACACATGAGTAAATATAAACTAAATATAAATAAGGACCAGGTTCATGAACACTGACACAAGAAGCAAAATTTGCCAGTGAAGACTACGACACTTGCTCATTTGTTAATAAATTCTAATCATTCACCGTTCTGGGGAAAAAAGAATATTCAAATGCATTATTTCAGGTTTCAACTCGGACATGAAACTGGAAGCTCTCTATGAGCTGCTCCTTTTCCTAGTGTATAACTATTTTGCCCTGTACCTCTTAATTTTCATTCTTTTTCTTTTAATATAGTACCGCCAAAGTATTACGATTTCATGGTCGGGGCCTCCATAAGAATGTTAACACTTAGTACTATGATGTTTATTATATTTTTTTTTGTTTCATGCTTCTGAAACCACAACGAAAATACTTTATGAACACTTGCAGAAACACTTTAAATGTGTCTTTTTTTTTTTTTTTACCTTCCGGTTTCGTAGCAGTGTACAGAGCCGACATGCCCTTTTTTCTTGGTAAATGTGACCTTTTACATATATTTCGCAACTTCCCTCCCCCTTATGTAATGCCCCATCAAGGGCCCTTAAGGGTTAATATATGATGATGATGATCATTTATGAAAATATGGAAGAAAAGTGGTCCAAGTATCAAACACTGCGGGACACCAGACGATGCTGAATCTCTAGCCAAGCAGCGTCGATTAAATGAAGCCAGTTGTAGACGACCAGTTATGTATCGTGAAATCCAAGATGTTAGCCCAAGGTTTTGAAGTACTAAGTTTAATTAATAAAGCAGCTTTTTATGAGAAATCATATGAAATGCTTTGCAAAAGTCTAGAACAATAGCGTCAGTTTGATGACCAAATAGATGTTGCACATCGTGTATATTTTCTACTAGTTGAGTTTGTGTAGAAGCCTCTCAAAGAACTCTGTTGAACCTCGTCGAAGAAGTTTTGTTCTTTGAGAAATACTGAAATGTGTTATGCATTATATGTTCCATCAGTTTGCAAGCTGTTGAAGTTAGTCATATGGGACAGTAATTTTCAACAGGAGATTTGATCCTGTTTTTGTGTAGCAGTATAATCTTAGCTATTTTCCAATCCAGAGTGACCTCGCCCTCCTGCAAAAATTTTGAAAAGAATACATGAAGGTACTTAGTCATCCATTCTGAAAATAGCCTTAAAAATTCGTTGGGAATGTCATCGGGACCGCACGATTTTTTTATATCTACATATATATCTATATATATCTACATATATATATATATATATATATATATATATATATATATATATATATATATATATATATATATATATATATATATATATATATATATATATATATATATATATATATATATATATATATATATATATATATATATATATATATATATAAGAGCAAGTTGAGTATTCCCTTTTGGCTAATGACAATTTCTGGTACTGGCAGATTAAATTGGGCAATAAATTGTTATCATAGATGAAAACAAATTGAAATTGATCATTGAATGCGTTCGCTGTCTTCAAGATCCCATGAGTAATGAAACTATTAACTTCAAGAGACGTGGAAGAACGAGACGAAGGGTAAATCGATCGGCAGAATTTGTCTGAGGATGTGGAGATAAAGCATGGCAGTAGTACATTATGGTAGTTTTGTTTATGTATTGAAACCTTACTTTGAAGTTAAAAAATTACAAGAGACATTTCTTGATTTTGACTATCTGTTGAAGAGCCCTTCTTCAATCTTTAAAGCTTTCTTTTGAGCTCTAGAGTAAGCCGAGTAATCCCGGGGTTTCTATTTTTTGGTTTCTTGACAATACGTGGTGCAAAACGGTCCATGCATTCTATAATAATACCTTTTCTGCGGTGCCAGAGGTTGTTTACGCTAGCATCACTGCTTGCAGAGGTGTTGAAGCGAAAAGACAATGGATACATTATTGAAACATCATTTGCTCTGAAAAAATTTGGAAAGTTACGAATTGATCAATGTTTGTTCATTGATACACCGGAGAGAGTTAGTCATACCAATTCGTGATAAGAAATGCCAGGATGAATTTCAGATGCAACACAAGATGCAGGACAGCCACGAATGAAAAACAAGTGATGCATGGATCTAGTTTGACCTTGTATCCTAGTGAAATCATCAACAATTTGCAATAACTCAAATGCAAATATGAACTCTATAATTGCTTCACCTATTTTGTTGTTTTGCTTCCTGGTAGTCAGCAAGTTCCAATCAATGTTTGGTGCTTTAAACTCGGCAGCCAAAATACCTCTATCTTCTTGTTTTATGTGAATGGTCATGAAACTGTAATTCAATTAAATTGTTGCATTCAGAGGAGAGTGGCCTGTAAATAATGCCAATAACGTACTTAACATTTCCGTGATATAAGTTTAACAGAAAAGAGCTTTAACGTTAGGTGTATCATAATGTTCAAGGAATTTTCGAAGAGCCACCTTCTCCTTTTTCTTGCTCTGCGATCTTTCCTGAACACATTGTAATCAGCTGGGACAAATTTGCTGTCGAAGATCGAATCATTTAGCCAAGCTTCAGTGAATAGAAGAAAATTTGACAGATCCCGCGTACCTGGGAATCGACGTTATGCAAAGCATGCGGAGGGAAGGCTACCATGTGGCAAATTTTTTTTTATTGGGCGACGCGCCATGAAATGAGGCTAAATATATGTACAAATATTGCACGTACAAACGTAAGTTGAAGAGTTGCCGATGTTTATCTAATTAATTGTTTGCCCTTGCGCAACGATGCCAACTGTAGCATGCATATTAGCGACACCAGATGCTGCTATGAAGCGCTGATGCTCCCGGGGATGCTGGCCCGCGACACCGCTACATTAATGAACTTCAGCGCATGGCAACTAACCACAATTGATGTTAACCCGACGTGATGGCTGTGTCCAAGAAGTTCATATGTAATGTTTATAAAATTGAATAGGCAGTTCTGTGACCACTATAAAAGTTTAATGAAAATTAGCGTCTATTTGAAAAGTAGTTCGGAGACCTAGCGTAGCTTTATGGTAAAATGCTTCATTGCCATGCACAATGCTTGGGTTCGATTCCAGCTGGGACCCTGACATTTATTCTTTCCATTTGTTGGGTCGACGCCACCAATGTCTGGTATTTCATAACTCTCCAACGTTAAAATAGCCCATGTGTGTCCTAGTCATTCCTGGGTGTCAATCATCTGTGGCACATACCCACATACCAGCAACACATACCCGCCCATGGGTATGTGCCACTGTCTGATGCCTTACCAGGATTGTGACAATATTCAATATTCGTCAAACCATTTTACCCTCCCATGAAAATTTTGGTTCACGCCAAGTTAAGTGGGTGACAACGAGAGCATCAAAACAAGCGGCTAGACGGACGGACGGACACCCTCGAAGCCGCCGAAGTTTTTTTAAAAAGTACAGGGATCGCACAGGGGTTGTGAGCAAGTATAATACCTTCCAGCTCAATACATTTAATATACTGCGGCAGTTCATGTTTAAAATTGAAATGGGGGGCCAAGGGCGCATTACTAGTCACCTACGAGGTGCTTTATTTTCATGACAGTGTTAATTTTCTAGTCATTCCACGTGTAAAAAGTACCATCGACACAAGTTTGTCATGAATGAGTTTAGCACCCCTTGCTCTATCTTATGTTGCACTGTGCCGAAAATTTTCTCGTGTCTCTCACACTCGCTTGGAGAAATCCTGAGAAAGAGAGAGTGATCTGCGTTTTAGTTTATAGCATTTTCTCAGAGTGGTTTACTGTTCACAATAATTCAAAAATCTCAGGATTACAGGGAGAGTTTTTTCACCTTTGAGGCCGAGCCTATGAATTCTTTCTATAGCTGGAGTTGGTATTTCCAGTCTTTCCAAGAAGATACCTTCTACAACTTGCTTTTATAGCTCCCCACTAGAAGTTATTTCTGCGAAATCTGTTCTCTACGTCCTCTACTTCTTGACTGAGCATGCTGTTGTGAAATAACCTTCTCCATGTCATTTACTTCAGTTATTATTTCCTGAGACTGGAAAGCTGCTGACCTATCCAGTTAATCTTTTCAGCTAAGGTAGTAATTAATCTTACTTTCAAATTTCTTTTGGTTGGCTTGGATATTTTTTCTACGGTAGCACTAATTTTATTTTGGCCAACTAATAGCTGCACCAGAAGATCTTTACCAGACGGACCGGGATTCAACTCAATGTCATCAGATACGAATAAGTTTATAACAGAAGTGCATAAAAATATGTTTAGCAAAGCGTGGGCAGGGCAGCAGCAATGAGAACTGGTTATCACTGCGGTAAGCCAATCAGCAATCAATAAACTGTATTACTTCCGCAGTTCTGCTTATTTTCGCAAGAATATAGCACAACTCGGAACACCTCTTGTGGTTCCTAGGAGGTAATAGAACCTCCTAGTAAGCATCCATGATTATGGCGCGAAACTTCAAATGCAGGGTCGAAAAAGATACCGGACACGCAAAACTTCAGCGAGTAAAGAAGAAATGTTGCTCCCAGTGATGTGTGCATATTCAGTGCGTCGGGCAAGTACACAATTGAACATATTGTAAATGGCCCGCAGAAATTCCACGACTTGCCACCCTGTTGCCATGTGTCCTATTTTGCATGCGCCGTTTACAACGTGAAGGCCACAGCTACAAATGTCGAGGATTCAGCAGCAGTTTTTCGCTTTACGAACCTCTTGCTTGATCTCGCGTAGAAACTTCATGTCGACATTTGGCCTTTCCATTGATATCTATGATTTTCGATCGTGAGAGTCCTTCTGTGGAGCTTTTAAATGCAGACACCAATTCTTCAGCAAGAGTGCGCCTAAAAAATCATGTCATGTAGCGCGTTTTCACGCATTCCTATGCATCTGCCTAAATGCGAACTAACACGTCCAGTCGTTCCTTTTGTGCAACCTTATTCAATGATTTATCAAATGCTATGACGAACAAGATAGCACATACTGCTGACTGGGCGAGTTATTGCATGATAAAAAATGAAACGTTTTTTGTCAATGTTTTTTTTTTTGTTTTTAAAACTTTTACTGTGATCAGCACAGTACCTCAGAGTTTTTTACTTTAAACCACAAAACGATACCGCTTTAGCACAGCTCAGTCTGAGCATGAAGAAAAGATGCTATTCAGTCAAGAAGGGGAAAAAACAGATGAGAGTGTGAGCGCTCATAATGTCGTTTGTTTTTCGTTTGAATGCATAGCAACTTTTCTTCACGCTCAGACTGAGAATCCCTAAAGAAATATCATTGAGGTAGCACGCTTGACTCATTTCCAACTGAAGGCACTCTTTCAAAAAAGGTGCGAGACGAAAGACAATGGTACAACCCATCATACCCATCATGTTTTTGCAAGTTGCATATTCTGAGCAGTAGCTGACGACGGAAGCATCATCAGAGAAGCTGACGCCGCAGCAGCACGAAATGATGAGTGCATCATGACAGCATTGAGGCACCAAAATACTTCCACAATAATGACCTCTCAATCACGATGAAACCAATATTTTGTTGAACTTGGGAGCTGGAAAACTGTAGGCGTAGTTCTGTAATGCCACCTAGGTCTTTTGATTTGGATCACTTTATGGAGCAGCGAAATTTTCATGTTGGAGCACTTGGGAGAAGCAAAAGTTTCTATTTTGGAGCACATTGGAACAGTAAAATTTTCATTTTGGAGCAATTTGGAGCAATTTGGAGCAGCTAACTTCACGT
This sequence comes from Rhipicephalus microplus, assembly GCF_043290135.1. Taxonomy (NCBI): domain Eukaryota; kingdom Metazoa; phylum Arthropoda; class Arachnida; order Ixodida; family Ixodidae; genus Rhipicephalus; species Rhipicephalus microplus. The sequence goes on from NW_027464590.1 coordinate 4,299,480, forward strand.
CCAGGAGAAGAAGCAAGTTGAGTTTACATTCGAGGGCATGAATAATTATTTTGGTGCGGTTGTTTCCTATGAAGAGCTTGAAATATTTCCCTTCACTTCAAATCTCATGAAGCCAGTCATTTTAGGAGCACTCCCTATTTCAGTTGATCATGCTAAAATAATGGCATAATTATGTTGGCCACTCTGAAAAAACTAGTTCAGTGATTATTATCGAAGAAAATAAACAAAGTACTGGTTGAATGAAACTGTACTTCATCAAATAACATTCTATGCACCTATGTGGTTATCAGTATATATGGTAGACAAGCGCTATGAGGTACAACACTAGACATACATAGTCGCAACTGCATTTCCCTTAGACGACTCCAAGGATATATATTTATTATTTTTCAGAACCAATTATACGGATGGGCTTAACATTGCATCATTTGTCTAGTCTCACAAAGCCAACCTCCTCCGGCCTCCATCTCTCTGTGCTGTAATTACACGATTCAAAAAACTTTGTTTTCCTTTTGAAACAACGTTTTCGTGTCTGAGGCATTCCGTCAATACTCCGAAATCCCCCTGCAGTGTTCTAGAAAGCAGTGCATAAAAAAAAGAACCTCACAGTGTACCATATGCATACGCGTAAGACGACTAGAAGGCGAGAGTCTCTTAGTTTTTATTGCGATATCAATTACAAGAACATTTTCCACCGGTATTTGCCATCGCCAGGGGCCTAGGTAAATTTTTGGGAGGGGAAGGGTGGAGTGCACCTTGATCTGAAGGGTGGGCATGTAAATGGTAATATTGGGCTATATATATGCCATGCCAAAAAAATATTTCAAGGGGGGGGGGGGGGGCACATCACCGGTTAGCTCCCCACGCCCCGCCTGGCTATGCCACTGGCCCCGTTGCTCTCATGTTTTGTGTAATATCCCAATCGATTACAACCGATAAGTGAGGGAGCAGGGGTAATGAACGCAGATAAAGCAAAGATAAAAAAGTCAGTTTCGTCACAAGGACGAAACTGTTCCCCCGCGGAGAACTGCAGACATCTGGGCATGGGAGGATCGTATGACCAGGTTTCACGACATCACCACACATTACCAGTGACAAAGACGCAAATACCCATCTCCTCACGAAAGGCTAAACAGAACGCAAGCGGTACACTTCAGACAATTACAAACAGATTCATACAGAAACCCTAGACTCATGCACGCCATGTATCCAGACATATACACTACAAACAGATGCACGTCATGTGGCAAGGTTGCCACCCTTAGTCACATGCTGTGGGAGTGTCAGGGCCTAATAAACAATTCCAACAGTGCCGATTCATCTCACTATTCCACCGCCAGCCTCCGCTCGCGTTGGAAGGCCGCACTGCTCAGCTCGAACCTGACAGCACAACTCTGGGCCGTCCAGCGTGCCGAGGAAGCCGCTTCGAGACAAGGTCTCGGAACCGCATCCGCGGTGGTTGCCCAGGCCCACTAAAAAACGCCGGACTCGAATCACCTGAATTCGACAAATAAAGTTTATGTTCTTCTTCACAAGGACAAAGCAATCAATGCGATAGCAACAACTTGGAATGTTACGCTGAAAACGGCAAGCAGATCAGAACGTGCAGCGTGCTCCTCATGCACAAACAAAGCACGAAAACAACATACACAGAATGATAGCAAACCGTTTACCTCACGACACTTAAAACGCTGTTTGAAACAAAAACAGTGCTCGAAATGTAGTCACAAGTACAGACGAGTGCAAACTAACAAATGTCCCACTTGTTATACTTCACTGTGTATGAAAAGCATGCTCTTTTCACAAACGGGGCATGTGCAGCCAGCGAAGTGACCTTTGTGTTGGGCCCAGCAACTAACCCAATTGTTCCGGTGAAAGCCGAAGGCACACAATTTTTCCTACCGAAGGATAAGCACACTCACAGAAGCATCTAGTAGGAGATAAGCGCTCGTTGGCGCATCGTGACAAGCTGGGCGCCGAGCGCCGGCGGTAGATCTGTATATATATACAGAGACTTACAGCAGCGGTGACGGCAAAACACAAGCGAAGACTGCCCATACAATTGAATAAAAGAGCCGACCTTCCACCTTTGCACGGAGTGCAGATGTGATAGCATCACCCCGTGTGCCAGGCGTGCCATCGATTGTTACTAAAGCAGAGAGGAACGCGCAAACCATCTTCAAAAAGCAAGAAGGAACTAGGAACACAAGGAGAGGGGGGCTTTGTCAATTAAGAACTTTGGGTGTGATTACGGGCACTCGTGCTAATTCGGCAGGCATTAAAGACATCTGTTATATCCTTCTATCGGGTACTCTCAATGCGAACAGACTGTTGGGTATAGCATTCCTTGCAAAGAGCCTAGTGAAACTAACAAATGGTATCTTTTGGACACTACGTCGTATAACTCAGATGAACGCTGGCTAAAGAAACAAACACCACTCCAATCACTGAAGCGGTTTTTACACTGTCAGTTATCTAAACGCGAAGCAGAGGTTATAGTAGCACAGAAAGTTTACGAGCATGTCTCGGGGTACTGCAAAATCTATCTTTTTTTTCCCCCAACGAGCACATGCATGTTGGTGTTTTAATTCTTTGGACTTTGGCGCTTGGATCCCGATGGAAGTTCTCAAATGCCTGCAAGAAAAAACTGGGAGTAACGTTTAAAGAACTGACATTTGAAAAATATTGTTACGAAGAAGCTTTATTCACCAAGAGCTGGTCTTGCCAACGGCTTAAAGAGCGCACAGTCATGCAGGCCAACGGGAGAAGCTCGAGAGTCCAACCCACAACAACCACGTTGTCGTCTTCTTCATTTGGGTGCCAATTCAGCTGTGTCGGGGCGACAGTTCCATACACGTATCATCACTCCGGCCCATGAGGCACCGTGTCGGTGCCTGTTAAATGAGTGAGTCGCCGTTGTAGGGCTCGAGACGAGAAACGTGGACTATTTCCGGTCTGGGTGCAGCAGCTGATGAGTTTGTGGTAGCGGCAATTTCGTAGATCACAGGTGTGACCTGACGAATGACTCGGTAGGGCCCAGCGTATCGCAATAGTAGTTTCTCGCTGAGGCCAACACGTTGAGATGGGAGCCACAGGAGAACAAGAGATCCCACAGAAAAAACGGCATCTCTATGTCGACGGTCATAAAGGGACTTCTGTGCTGTCTGCGACAACAATTACCGCGCGCCCTTATAGGACGATGGGTGGTCTGATAAAAGCAGTGTGTCAAAGGGCAGTAAGAGATGTCCGAAGAGTAGATAAAAAAGGGAGCAGCCCGCTGTTTCATGACGCGACGAGTTATAGGCGAAGGTTACAAACGAAAGAGCTATGTCCCAATCAGTGTGGTTGGTAGATATGTACATGGAAAGCATGTCTGTCAATGTGCAGTTTAGGCGCTCCATAAGGCGGGTGGTAAGATGTGGTGAAGTTGTGACGGGTAGCACAAGATCGGAGTAGATCATCAACCACACAAGATAGAAAGTAGCGACCACGGTCTATAAGCAGGTGAGACGGAGCGCCATGCTGGAAAATAATGTCGTACAGCAGGAAGTCGGCAACGTCGGTTGCGCAGCTGGTTGGAAGCGCTCGAGTGGTTGCATACCGAGTGGCATAGTCTGTGGCCACTGCAATCCATTTATTTCCAGTTGTAGAAGTAGGAAAGGGATCTTGCAAGTCCAACCCCACTCGATAAAATGGCTCTGTTGGAACTTCACTAAGTTGAAGAAGACCGGCAGGGGGAGTCGTACGCTTCTTTCGGCGTTGGCAGAAGTCGCAAGATGCGACGTAACATCGAACAGAGCAGTAGAGACACTTCCAGAATAGCCGTCGAATGCGGTCGTAAGTTCTGGAGACTCCTAGATGTCCAGATGTTGGAGCATCGTGGAATTGTTGCAGAACATTCTTTCGCAGGTGATGCGGTACGACGAGTAAAAGTTCCGCGCCGTCAGGGTGTAAGTTGCGGCGGTACAAAACGTTGTCTTGAAGCAGGTATCCGCTAAGAGAAGGGTCAGCATAATGCGATTGAAGGCGGTCAATGATGGTGAGCAGCGATGGATCTCGGCACTGTTCATCGGCCACGTTCAGAAAATCAGTGATGGCTAAAGCGCAGGCATGGGATTCCAAATCAGTGGAGCTGGGTGGATCAACGGGGTGCCAGGATAAGCAGTCAGCATCGCTGTGCAGCTTTCCAGATCTGTAAACAACCGAGAACGTGTACTCCTGTAATCGAAGTGCCCATCGGCCGAGTCTTCCTGTGGGGTCCTTAAGCGTCGACAGCCAGCAAAGCGCATGATGCTCCGTGATGACTGCGAACGGACGTTCGTATAAGTACGGACGGAATTTCGCAACAGCCCAAACGAGGGCTAAGCATTCCCACTCAGTGATGGAATAATTTTGTTCCGCTTGCGACAAAAGGCGGCTAGCGTAGGCTATCACACGGTTGGTGCCATTCTGTATCTGAGTGAGTATAGCACCAATGCCATGGCCGCTTGCATCGGTGCGAAGCTCTGTTCGAGCCGCTGGATCAAAATGAGCCAGAGCAGGTGGTGATGTGAGGGTGGTAATTAGTGACGCAAAAAAATGTTCTTGGTCCCTTCCCCAAGAAAAGGCCACATTCTTTTTGAGGAGATCCGTGAGGGGCCTAGCAATATCTGCAAAGTTGAAGACAAAGCGGCGGAAGTATGAGCAGAGCCCAATAAAACTGCAAATCTCTTGAGTAGAACACGGAACCAGGAATTCTCAGACTGCACGGACTTTGTCGGGGTCGGGTTGAACACCAGTGGCGTCAACAGGGTGGCCGAGTAGTTTAATCTACCAGCATCCAAATGAGCATTTCGACCAATTCAGTTGGAGACCAACGGAACGAAAAACGTCAAGAATTGCCGAGAGACGAGACAGATGGCTTTCGAAGGAGGGCGAGAAAATGATTACATCATCCAGATAGCAAAGGCAGGTCGACTATTTGGAACCGCGAAGAAGAGAGTCCACCATACGTTCAAAAGCAGCCGGGGCATTGCACAATCCAAAAGGCATGACCTTGAATTGGTAAAGGCCGTGGCCGTGGGGTGTGATGAATGCTGTCTTCTCGCGGTCGCGGTCGTCGACCCAAATTTGCCATTATCCGGATCAAAGGTCAAGGGACGAGAAATAGTTGGTGCCGTGGAGGCAGTGGAGCGCATCATCGATTCGGGGTAAAGGATAAACGTCCTTCTTCGTGATTCGATTCAGGTAGCGATAGTCGACGCAAAACCGCCAAGTGTTGTCCTTCTTTTTAACTAAGACCACAGGGGATGCCCAAGGACTCGATGAATGCTCAATGACGTCTTCACTCAGCATTTTCGCAACCTTCGTCTGTATAACTTGGTGCTCAGCATGTGACAGGCGACAAGGGCGTTTGTGGAGTGGACTGGCATCGCAAGTGCCGATGCGGTAGGTTACAGCACTTGTGCGGCCCAGGGGACGGTTGTCGACGTCAAAGATATCCAGGTAAAAAAATAGAACACCCCGGAGCGCTGCAACTTTGGAAGGTAAGAGGAAGGTAAAAGAACTTTCGTTTATGTACTCTTATATGAACGTGACGCTAAAGAATGATCACAGATTTAAGGACACAATCTCAAAAAACTTAAATGAGAAATTTAGTCGAAAATACACAGATACCAGCAATGAGTGCATAGGTGAGAACGTTTGCCATTGCATCGCCAATAATAACAATCCTTATATAATAACAATAATAAGAGGCACGACATACCCCGGCAAGCTTCTGCTGATGGCAGTTCTAGCCTAACCAGACCTTCAAGCCAGGCCGAAATCGCGACTAAACGAAGCATGCACAAATTTACCTACATGAGTAATGTACAGGTTCCAAATTCAGATATGCTGTGTATGCAGCCGACATTCAAATAGTTCATGTACCAACATGGAAGCTAAAATATGCTGTAGTCAATGTGAAGGAAAAAAATGTCCTCGTTCTTCTTCACACCATAGGCTCCCACGATTATGAAAACTTGTGTAACGGTGAAATTGGCGAGTTCAAGAAGAGTTAAACAACATGAACTTGATGTCGCCAAATGACACAGGGGCTCAAACGCCCTTGCTGAACATGTAGAATCTACAAGCCATCAAACTGACTGGTCAAGCGCACATGCTGTGGTAAAAAAAAAAAAGTTAAGCCAGCAACATGCCTGCCCGTGGAATCCCTGCACATACAGACAACTTCCCACATGCTGAACAGGAGGAGTGATGGGACACTTTTGACAATGTACTCTCAAAGCTTATGTCATGTACTTAGGCGTACTTAAAGGGACACTAAAAAGCTAGAAACAATGACGTGGTTTAGATTAACAAACTACATTCTGAGAACTTTGATGCCTTTTTTTTCACTATCATAAGAAGAAAATAAAAGTTGAAGTTTCATTCTTAAATTTTGTTCATAAATATCTGCACATGAAGACCTATTTCAAAATGCACTGTTTGTCTTTTCATGACATAGGCCTGAGGAAATTTTCTGCAACTTCGTATGCTAGATATATGGCACCTACAGATGATAATGTGCTTCATTTTTATTAGGTAGCAGTTATGTAGGACCCAGTACGTCTTCAAAATCTATGACATCACAGAGCGCTTGGGATAGGAATCTTAAGGTGGCGTCTTCCCCCGCATTTTTCGTGGTGCACATTCTCGCTTACCAAACGTTCTGCCATGGTAAGAATGGTGTTTTAGAGATTGTGAAATTGTACTATCCTAACATGCAAAAAACAGTTTTGCTCTTTAATATCTTTTTAAATACGCTGTGCCTTTCTTATGGCTTTTATTGTGAACAAGCCTCTCACATGAGGTGCCGAAATGTCAGTAAACTTTTTTTTTAGTGGTGTATCCTTTTGAGTTTGCACTAAGAGGTGACAGTTATACACTGCCTTTATTTCCCACCTCTTCTAGAAGGAGCGACTTTTTAAGCTTTGATCAATGGTAATGCTTATTTTTGTAACAAACCCACAGACTGCAATCAGTTTCCATGACCTGACTAAGTTTTTCAGAAATTCCGTGACTTTTCCAGGTTGGTAGTAGACACCCTGCTAAGTGAGGCTCACTCAAGGAATATAATTGATTTTTCAAACTAATGTCAGTGACCAACTGCGGGCCTTCGAACAGGCTTGTGAAGCAGTGAAAATGGAAGATCTAAAGCCAAGTTGGAAAAAAAAAACTTTCAGTAACGTTGCTACCTACCACCTTGGAAAATTTTGCAAGTGCTATCTTGTGAAGAAAAGGCCTGTGATTGCTGTATATCCTCACAAAAACTTCTCAAGCAGCACATTGCAACACCCATCTGGCACACTTCGACTACGTTTCTGCCACTGGGCATAACAACCAAGGCCTTTGAAGGAGGCATGAGAACCAAACAAAACTATATTCTGCCATGACCTCTGCCAACAAAACTGCAGTAGACACAGTCATAGAAGCTGTTCTGATGGCACATGTGTGGCCAGCGCACCAAGATTGAACTAACTGACCACTGCAAACAAAACCATGGTTCCTTACTACAGTGATGAAAGCGACATTTTCTTTTTTGGAGAAGATTCTGGAGCAGAAAAAATGGTGCTTTGGAGCAGCCTCAAGTGTCTTGAGCAAAAAAATGCTACAGATTAGGGTTTCTATTGGTGTTTTTGGAGCAGATGCATGTTCCTGACAACTCCTCAAGTCTAAAACATCACTTAAGCATCTAATAAATATTCATATTTATAGCTGAACCCCTTTAAAAGAGACACTGATACAAGAAACAAACAAGTATGAGCGACACAAGTGTGCCTACAATAAAATACAGATTGTTATACTAACAATTTGTAATGCTCCTGATGACCTAATAAAATCATTTCTGATTCTGAGAAGAAAATGAATACCAGGTGCCCTGCTTATAAGACACGTCTCATATAAGAGACAAGAATTGCTGCCCAGAGCATGTCGCTTATATAGCGGTTTAACTGTATAAATAAACATGCAGTATGCTGGTATGCAGCTAGTATACAAGCAGTATAGTTGGCGTAAATCATAGGTGGAGAAAATGGGGTCAAGAGAGTCCGGACTTTTTTGATGTTCAGGCTAAGGAGGACACCCCTAGCAAGTGTCCCACTTGAGATTTAGCTTTAGTACGTGATATAACCGAGTTGCCAGTTAAGTATAGCACAATAGGCTTTTAAAATGGCTTTTTATCTTTTAGTGCGTGCCTGTGTTAAGTGCCCCTTAGCTGTGTGAACTATGGAAATTGAAAAAAAGGTGAAAAAAGAAAGAGACTGAATTGAAAAATGCAATTGCTCGAGCTCGAACCCCATGCTCATTTTTCTTTTAATTTTATTTGAAAGCAGGATTTAATTCCTTTATATATAAAAATACAACACATATTAAAAATATGAAATGGACACCATGGCCTGATATGTGTCACCCCTTGAGGTTTTTCTGGGTTTACGCCACCGAGTAACATACTAGGATGATAGTGTATACAGCTTGCCTATGGTTTCGCTTAGGCTCACGGGATGGTCCCATGGTTAAACTTCATCATTCTTTTTAGTTTGCCAACATCCTTTCAAAGCAGGTTTGGAGCAGTTACTAGCAATTATTGTACTTTGAAGCTGCATGAAGAAGCATTTCTCTTTTAGAGCAGTTTAGAGCAGTTGGAGCAGCACTTCCATCATTGCTATACCTACCACACAGCTCTTAAGGTATCGAAAGTTGTAAAAAGGCACAAAGTGCTTTCCTGTCCTTCACTTCAAACTATGGTGGTTCATACTTCAGCTCGTAGCTTTTGTAGCTTCCTGCCACCCTCGAAGCTTTAAAGCAGGCATTCACTTGGGAGTCGTCTCATTGCTGTATCTTTTTTTCGTATTACCCTCCCCTACAAACCATAGAACAAAAATTATAGAAAAACGATGCCTGCAAATCGACATGAAGGCTTTACACTACCGTGAACCTGTGCAGTGAAGCCAACTTATGCACTAAAATCAGCACATAAGCTGCAAACCAACTTTGGCTACCCATTGTCTATATACTTTATTCAAACTTATAGGTGATAAAATACGGCACCTTCAGTGCAGCCAAATAAGCATAAGTCAGTGAGAGTGATGTAAAAAATAATGCAGTCGCTTTTTGGACCCAGAGAACAAGTCATTCCCAAAACTTGTGGTCTATACAAGAAATTTCACTACAACAAACTTTTTATGCACACCCTGTTAGCTTTGTTGTGGATGCAACTATAACAAAACTGAGACACATACAACACCAGCGATACAGGCCTAGTTGCTGAAAAGACGGCGGACCACATGTCATGCAGGACATATTCCCGACGGTAAAAAAGAAGCTTACCAGAAGTCATTCAGGACTGCAAATGCATCTTGGAACAACATCAAGGGTGTAGTGGTCCCGAGCACAAGTGGAGGGTTCAGTGGCAGGTCTTCCCTTGGCCGTCGCAAGGGAGGGTTCAGTGGCACGTCTTGTTTTGGCTGTTGCAAGGGGTGGCATTCACCAAAGCTGTGACATCCGGGCACTGGGTGTAAGAGCCCAGAAATTCCAGATCTCTGGGGCCCCTCGCTAGCCTCAGCTTTCTGCTCATCACCTCCCATGCTAGAATCGTTGTTCGTAGGTGGCTTGCGGTATGATGGCATCGTCAGGGAACTTGTGGTGTTCCAAGGACTGAGTGCAAGACACAGAAACAATTCACAAGCAGAAAAAGTACCCAAATGGCATTATGAATTTCACATCAACATTAGCCACAATGATCAAGCACACATGCTTCCCAACTGTACTGGCTGAACCAGTTAATCTTTACACAGCGATAAACTTCAGCGTATGCAATTTGGTATGAAACAGACAAACACACGGACAGGACAAGTGCTAACTGGCAATTATCTTCATTGTGCAACAGTTTTCCTAGATGTATTCGCCCCAAGATCGAAATGTGTCAACATCAGGTGGCCACTGGTTAAAGCGTGCCTTGTGTGGATTGGTCTTTGCATTGTCTGCTAGCCATGTAAGGCTAGCATATGTGTGCACAATATGTTCATCCTCAAAGGGCGGCTCATCCCGCTATGTTAGCACAAGCTCAACTGCTTGCACGTTTGCCTAGCACTATCTATACCAGCATTTCGACTTGCTCGCCTGTATATGCACTGCAGTAAGACCAGTATGTGCCCTCGCCGAGTACTGGGTGTTGTCGTACCTTCCATTTGCCAGGGTCATGTCGGTAAAGGTCTCGCTTTGTCGAATGTCTTGAGGGAGTTGGTGCTTCCTAACAATCATAGTATTTACGCGAAAAGACAAAATGGAGCTGCAGAACCACACATGCGATGTCTATTCTGTGTGTAAGTTTTCTTTATTCATGTTATATTATGATGATTTACATACCACTCTGTCATTGAAGCACTTTGTACTGAAGTGCCCTTGGCGTCATCTTAAACATAAGGAATATTAGATAACATATTAGTGAGTCAGTATTAACAAGGACGAAGAAAGCAGGTTGACCAAATCTTGCTTATTGTAAGTGCGGCGCTGTTGTGCTATTTGATGATGCCATAAGCTTTGATTTTACTAGAGATACTTTTTGCATTGCACGGTCCCATTACAATGAAATATTTGTGTCAAGTAAATTCTGCCACTTCAGTACTTACATTGTCCTTTAAAAAGAATAGAAGTACATGGCCATTGTTCAACATGAGTCCCCAGGCGCATTTTGAACGTTGTGCGAGCCCACTCGTCTGCTAAGATTTGAGTTCACTTTAAAGAATCGAGATGGTAAAAAAAATTGATCCAGATGGCATGCCTAGGTTATATCATATAATGTCCCGCAAAACACAGTCTTTTTTTACATTATTTTGAGTGCTTTTGTGGCATTGTTATAGGTTGACTCACTTGAAAAAAACCTTTGTCTTATCAAATAACCAAACATTGCTGTATCACTGTGTGTAGATAATCGATTGAACAAAGCTGTATGTTGTTACCTTTTTGCATTGTCATATTCGTGGTTACTTTACCTCATTGACCAAGAATTAAACAAATGACGAATTCGGTCGCACTACAGTGATCACGTGCGAATATCGCTTTCAATGACAGATTGTGTTCCTAACACTTGGCAAGCTTTGTGCATTCATTCGGTAATGGGCAACATACATATTACAAGTAGGCTGCAGTCAACACATTTTATTCTCCAACAGTCAGCTTGCACCGCTCACAAAATGCGCACCACCTATCCACACTAGTGTGATGCTGGTGCTGCCGCTTGTACTCTGATCTTGGGGCGAGTACACAGTACAGGAGGCATGCGCCGCACACTGCGCATCAATACCACAAAAGTATGTATACAGAATAGACAGGTCCAATGCACTCAGTTGGTGCTTTTCGAACATGCATCGCCAATGTGACAAGATTGTCTGTTTTCCTTCCTGGCACATAGCTTAGGTTCGGTCTATGCATTACAATGGCAACTTAAAACGAGCCCCGTTTATTGTTTTTACCAAGCAGAGCAGTCGATCATTGGCCATTCAAGTTGCTTGCATCCCTTGGCATACTGATGAAAAGGGATGGAAAAGGGTGGTTGCAAGAGCTGCACGTATTGACTGTCACCCGAACAATACAATCACAGTTTCATACCATATGGTTCCGGCCACTTGACATTTGTCGAAGAAAGCCTGTTGTTCAAATACCAAACATTGCCTGTCTCACTTTATCATACAAAAGTTTCACTGCATCGATTTCTCACAAAATCAGTTTTCCTTTAGCTTCACTTAACCACTAAAAGGACCGCTGGGCTAGCCGGTACTCTGTATCATGGGGCTTATCAAAGGACTAAAGAAGACGCAAAAGTGATTGATTGATTGATATCTGGGGTTTAACGTCCCAAAACCACTATATAATTATGAGAGACGCCGTAGTGGAGGGCTCCGGAAATTTAGACCACCTGGGGTTCTTTAACGTGCACCCAAATCTGAGCACACAGGCCTACAACATTTCCGCCTCCATCGGAAATGCAGCCGCCGCAGCCGGGATTTGAACCCGCGCCCTGCGGGTCAGCAGCCGAGTACCTTAGCCACTAGACCACCGCGGCGGGGCGATGCAAAAGTGATGCAAAAATGATAAAATACTCATATTTTCTGCCACCATGACTTGTTTCTTTGCACTCATAATCAACATTCTAGAAGGATCACCTTAGTGTGGAAGATTACCTTACATTCCAGGAACACTACTCCTTGTTTTCGAATCAATACAATCTGTAAAATGACCCTGGTATTCTGTGCTGTTACATTTAATACCATATGTTGCTTATCCTTGATGTAGCCATTAGCCCCAGCTTCAATAAAAGCTATGGGAATGGTTTTTAAGTCAATCTTTGTCACATAAAAAGTTAAATTTTGTAGCAGCTGCCCAGAGTGTTGTTGCAAAGACAAGAAACAACAAATAGACTGAGTCAGTGCTGGATTGTAATTACAGCTGCACAAAAATTACACCTGGAATGCATCAGAATGTCTTGAAAAGCACTAAGGCATCAAAAGAAAGGAGTGAAAAAACATGGAACGAACCGATCCGAGATATTTCCAGTCTGATATGACTTGGAAGTTACAGTCAGCAGCAGGGAACGTAAATCATCGCAAAACACTGTAGGTATCTCTACTGAGTGTTATTATCCGAGAGTTCACATAAAAAAACGACGATAATTATGAGAGAGGGCTCTGGAAATATTGACCATCACTGACCACCCACCATTTCATCTCAATAGAACATGTGATCACCGCAGCCAGAATCGAACCCTGGACCCGCAGCCGAGCCCCGTAACCGCTACTTCACTAGGTCGCACGCTTTTTCACACCACAAAATGTTTTGCTGCCAGAACACTTAGGCCGCAATGAGAATCGTCATGTTACAGAAAATAAGTAACGGTTATTACTGTTTTGTGTATTAAGTAATTGATTACAGCTGTCGAGTACAACCACAGAAAAGCAACTCAGCAATTACAGAAATGTAATTTATTACTTTCACATCGCTTTCCTTCAAAGTTTTATTTCCATAACGTAATAACGCAAGTCTACTCGAACTACAACAAAGTACTGTGGCTTGCATGGTAGAGAGACGGCTAGAATTGTGAGTGAAAGCTGGGAAGCTTGGCGGGTTATCTATAAAGTCTTAATAAAAGTCAGCAAATAGTGATTTTTGGGCTGGCCATTATAAAATCTTTATTTTACCAGAAAGAACAGGCAAATGGTCTCAGCATGATGTACTGAATGACATAAGCGACTTTTTACTTTTTAGAGCATACTTTGGAGCAGGAAAAGTACTACTTTGGAGCAGCAATAAGAACTTTCGGAGCAGGAAAAAATGCTAGTTTACAGCAGCTACTAGTGGCTTAGGAGCAGATAATAAATTTGCCATGCATTATTAAGAGTTCAGAGCAGTGTCGAAGCAACTAGTAAATATTCTTTGTTATGAAATGTATTTACCAGACAACAATCGAAATAAATTTGATGATGCGAACATTGGAAAGTTGTCAGAAATGTGCCGCAAAATGAGCTACAATTTGAAATACTAGTATTTGGGGCAGATATCAAATTAAACCAGAAAAGATAAGCGCCACATTTTAGAAGTAACCAGGGTCCCATATAAGTGTTGCTGAATGATAGATAATAGGTATGAGGTAAAAGCAAATACGGCTCATTTTCACATTTTACCACACTAGCCTACCTATCCAGCTGAGAAAAAAAAGCAGCCAAATGGCCTATATAGTCAATATGACAGTTCTGTGGTACAAGTGGGAACAGAGCCGATAATGCTGCACATTAGTAGCACACTGAAATGAAAGCACACTGATTCTTCTTAAGGAATTATGAGTTGATTAAAGAGTAAAAGTTTGTCACTCTCATTTTTTCAGCGCCATTTCAGGACAGCTTTGCAGCATTTCTCTTTTGGGGTAGTTTGGAGCAATTAATGCAGCACTTTCATCCCTGCACGATGGAAGCATAACGAGGGTACCTCCTTGAGCCGGCAACATGGTGCCCAAATGACACTACTGTGTTGCAGGGAACATGTCTTATAAAACAGGCGAGCGTTTCAATTGATCACAATTTTTTTTTTTTTGTGGCAGCAGTGAGACCCACTCTTTCTCCATGTTTGTGGCGAAATTGCAACCAGGTATTGCTAGAAAGCACAACCCTTGGAACCGCAAATGAGCCGGCCCAGCAAACAACCAGCCCCGATTACTTCGAAGAATTTTAACTTCCTTGCACCCCCGCCTTTTTGCATCATTTGTTAATTCAAAAACACACGTAATTCAAAGATTTTTCATGGCCCCAGAGACTTCGAGTTAACAAACGTTTAATGTATATAGATAAACAAGCAGAAGTCGCCGCTTTATTGTACTTGCTTTTAAATCATCCATTGATTGCTTTTTACATTTGGAATGGCCAAGGGCTACATGCGGAAGTCGTCTGATGATGATTTCTAGGAACGATTTCCGAACTTGACTCAACGATGAGCTGCATACACTTTCCAGATGTCTTTCTTTTTCTGCAACGCACAGCCTCGTTGTCATACTGCATTTTTAGTGTAACTCCTGCCATATCATACTATGCAAAATGGCAGTACATGCAAATAAATGATAAAAGGTGCAAAGAGAAGCAAAAAAGATGCACACATTTTGCTGCCACCACAACCTGTAGCAACCAAACTAGGGATCGAGAAATTTCATTAGCTTCTTAGACAAGGACGGCATGCCGACATGTCAAAGGGCTGTGTGTGTGTGCGCATGCACATTTTTCTCTGTCCACATTCAGTTGCACTAGTCAAACATGACACGCTTTACTACAAATTAAAGCTTCGGTAAGCGCGCTTCTGTAAAAGAAGCCATGTGGATGCTCTTTGAAAAAAACCTATTCACAAGATCTCCGTTTACCTAAACCATGATGGTGAGTACTATCACTGAATAAGTTGCTCGATTCACTTGATAAACATGCCTTGTTGCAAAACAGAAACTGGGATGGGCATGAGAAAGTTGCTAAGGTGCAAGCTCTGCTTCTACAAAGGCAATCCTAGTGTCAGAGTTTGTGCACACAGTTTCTGCAAAGGGAGCCATATATGTAACTCTCCCAAATGCAAGGCCCAATCAAATCGTGAAGCTGCCCAAGCATGCACATCTGTGGCCAAAGAATACAGACATAATTGTGAATGGGTGCATATAGGATGTCTCAGCAGAGAGACTTCATATTAGGTAGTCCCAACTGCTACTTCAAGTTGACCGTAACTTCTCTTGGTTATAGTCTATATGGCAGTGTTGGATGATTTTGCCATTCCAGCAATCTCAAAAGCCAACCTTTCGGAGCAGTCTTTCTATTTTGTAGCAGAGATGCCACAGATTCAATGAAATGTTTTTTTGAGCAATTGTAGCAGCATTGCCACCACTGAATTTAGAATTAAACAAAACGAATATTATAACTTATCGAACTGAGGAGCACTTGTGCTTTCCCGACTTTGTTCCACTAACCAAAATAATAAAAGAAACTTAAGTCACAAAAATTTTGTGAACCTCCGTTTTTATTCAGCGGCTACTGATTCATCAATAATGGCAATGAAACTCATTTGCTCAACTGAAACAGAAAAAAGCTTCCATGGACACTAGCACCACATTTCCATCTAGTGGATTTACAGGAAACTCAATGCTGTTGACAGCTGCCACAAAGCGAGATCTTTCAGCGTTTCATTCAACTACAATAACTTATTTTATGTTTTCTCCCTCGCATCGCTGTTTTTGTTGAAAAAAAAAACAATCCTCAGAGTCGCTAATTCACTGCCAGTATTTTACACAGAGTCAGTATGTGGGTAAATTGCAGCAATGTTACCTTGTAGGTCTGACTGATAAATAGTCGGTCTAGGTGCCCGTGTAAGTGGGTATAGAGTAGACGAGGTGAAGTACATGATTTCTCACAGCGTGAAAAAAAGTTGCCAAATTTTCGGTGCCATGCATCGTTTTCGCTATTTTCTGAGATCGAAAACCACAAATCAAGAAGCAGTTGCCCTACTGGCCATATAACAGATTAACCAAATTAATTGAAACATCAAGAAAGAAGTGTAAATTTAAGGGCTCATTGTTTTGTTAGATGTCACACGTATCACATTTCGTTTTTTGTTGTGAAAGAAGGATAAAAGGGAAGACAGAGAGGTTAGCAGTTCCTTGTGGTAGAGCGTGCACAAGGAGGGCTCACCCGTCTTTAATGATACTCAGCCATGAAATAACTATGAGAGCGAAGTGATCGAAGCATATAAAATGCAAAGAAAAAAAAACATGGTTCTGATTGTGTACCGTCCACAGAGTTATCACGAAAAGAGGCTGATCACCTGTTTAGAGAAATGTATCATGCTCTGCGTTATCTTTATGGTACTTGCAGAGCATCAGCGTGTTAGTAATTAATCAGATGGTCTTATGCGCAGTGTTTTCATCTGTACCAGTTGCATCACGTGTGTGTGATATTCCTTTCCAACCCTGTTGCTTCATTGCTAGTTCAGGAATCCTGTAGTACATTGTGTTATGAACTTGTGCAACGGAATAATTCACGATAATAAATACAGTTCAGGTAAGAGGTTGATGTCTAAACGAAAAAAGATATTTCACTTGAAATCTAAGAGGCATCATTTTCTTAATTTCTCATTGTCCACTGTTTCAATAGACCCCTTACTAGGCCAGAAATCTAGTAGACTCTCGTGAGCAATGCACAAAAAGCTCTTGGATAAAGCCTCTTCGCTCAAGTACAGCACTGCTGCATTATACATGTTGTAGTTGTCAATTTTCTTTACAATCAGTACTACTGGTAGAATTTCCAGTTAGGGCACAACTGGCACCCCTTGCTTCCAATTTAACTAGTTATGGTTTTCAACCGGGCCAACTGCTTCTAGTTGAACTGGTCGTGGTTATCGTTGGTGATCAATCGAGTTATAATTGGTACCAATTAGCTGCTAAGTGGAACCAGTTGCAGCTGGTATCAACTGGGACCAATTAGTTCCCAACTGAGATCAGTCGACACGAGTTACTATCAGCTGAAGCCAGTAGGATTCCCTGTTGCACATTTTCACTCGGGGTTGTGTATCGGCATCCTTCAAGGCTGGGTTTGTCACTCTTTCAAACGATATGCTAGCCGCTTACCACCATGAATCCTGTGAAACATATGCAAACACAGTATAGGCACAAAAAAAAAGCACTGCACATTTCTGGAAGCAATAAACACACATTGATCATAGCCACGTACCACGGTGGCACGGTTTTATGAAGAGTGTTCGTTCTCAGTCATGGTGATTACATTTTGACTAACGATAACCGGGTGGTCAATACTTCCCCGGAGATATACTGCGGTACAACTTGAGATTGGTACCTTCCTTCCCCCTCCTCGCTCTTTTTTTTTTTTCATATGCATACTCAAAAACAAAGCATTTATGAAACGTTTGCCAGTTCTCTTCTAGTAAAGTCCAGTCCTCGGTAATTTCAAGCTGACCTTATAGTTTCTGCTCCAACACTATTGTCTGAATTCCACAACTATCAGTCTAGATTCGAATAAATACGGTATGTGGGTCCCCTTTCAGTCTAAAATGCATGGAACATACCTTGTGCCCTTAAATAAAGGAGTATGACAGACAAATGGCCCATGCATTTCTTTGAAAGCAGCTGCCAAATATCTCAATTGATTAATCAACAAAAATTATCAATGTCGATTCACTATTTTGTTAACCTGCTTAATCAAACGGATCATTGGTGATTCACGCTTCGAATTATTGATTTGCTCCTTGTGTCAGCACCTCCTATTAGTTAGTTGAGGCTTTCAGATTAAGTTTGAATTTTGCTGCCGTAGAAACTTGGCGATTGTTTAGAGACTCATGCGAACCAACAAGCGTGTGTTGTTAAGAAAGTAGGCACGGCTGATGCACTTGAGAGAAATGCCTGGCGTTCATTCTACTTCAACAATAAACCCAAGCCAAATACAAATGATGACGTCATCTTCGTAATCAGATATTGTTGATTGGTGTAAGTGCTCAGAACTTATGCCAGCTATTCACTGGAGAGCTGCTGTTTGAAGTCTAGGAAGGTTTGTATGACCAGAACTCAAGGCACACCGCATGTATAACACCATTGAGCTGGCCTTTTTAGCCAGTTTTAACAGTTCTGGTATCACTTCACTCAATCAATTCTCATTTAGAGGACTGCATCCAGTTTCACTTGAATGATGGAAACGATACGCACACCTTTTCAAACTGTTTAGCGACCGCACACCTAAATTGAGTGAGGACACAGGCGACAGTCCCTCAGCTTGCATGAGCATCTGCAACTCAGTGGTTGGCTTTGACCTCATCAGCAGTGTACGCAAAGCTGTAAACTTTTTTACACAATCTTACTCGGGCACGCTGCCGACACAATAGGGCTTGTCGTACTTGAATTATTACAGGGCATCACGTAATGGAAGAAATGGCCATCTTCTCACTTGGACATCCTTCTTTTTCCCCATATTTACTAGTTCTTGTGCTGCCACCAGCTTCTCTTCATGCCAACAAGGCCACTCACATTAGAAGCAGCACTTAGCACCGATTCTCGTTTTTCTTTTTTTTTTCTTTACTTCATTGCACAGGGGAAGACGCAAAAAAAAATCCTTGGATGCATATTTTGGAATGCCAGCCTGCGCAGAGGCTGTTGATAATAAGAAATAGTGATGCCAGAAAAGGGGGTTCAATTCACTGCACTTAGACAAGCATTGTTCACATCCAGCACATCCACTTACTTTAATGTGCACGCTATTCTTATAAAAGAAGCATTGTGTGCAAAATATGTGGGGTGCACCCGAGTTCAAGGGGAATTTATTCACTGCATGATAATTACATGAAACAAAAAAAAAGAATTTAAGAAGTGTGGTATCCTCGGAATGGAAATAAAAAATCACATATCATGTGTCCCAATTTTAGAACACTGGCTAGTAAAGCGTCAATGGCTGCAAGAAAGATGTTGGTACCTCGTTTATGCTGATTAATGTATAACAGCCACAGAAAAATATTAGTACTAGCAACCAATTGTTCCATCAAAAAAATCCCCCAATGCAAGATTTACAATGGGCTGCTTGAAAGACCCCTGAAAGCAACACTATTGAGACTTTTTTTTTACTATAATCTGTAGCCTTGCATAACGTAATGCTGAAATTGAGTTGCAAGAGCTCTGATCTGCCATTTAATCAATGCTAGCATCATAGCTGCGTCCCAATTTTAGTACGACTTCAAAGTGCCCCATAGGAAATCAGCGCCCCACCGCAGGCGAATGCCTGAGGCCAAATGTGAGGCTGAACCAGCAGTCGGGGAACCCACTTCCTGTCAAAAATGAAACAATGCGGGTCACCTGGAGCGATAAGAAAAGCATTCCTGGTGTAAGCAGCTAGAAACCCAGCCAGACAACAAAGCAATAGGGGCGAGGAACAGTCGTGGTTTTGTATGCACCCCATGAGGATTCTGCAATGTCGATAATACTCGCTTCTGTGGAATATCAGTAGGAGTATACTCCACACTTGTGGCAATGTCACCGGCAACTGAAAATCAAGACGAGCACTCACGGTTTCTTTGAAACCAAATAATGTATCTTAACCCATTAGGAACGAGTGTACTTTACAAAGTACCCTTTCTTATTCTGGAATAAAAGTATGTAACACTATATTCTGATTTTGCTCATTGAAATGTTAGATGCAAAGGGTTGCAGCGAGATAATGTAAAGTAAGCATATCGAATTTGTCCTATTTTTTGTGCTCTATGAGTCATTCAACTTTAAAAAAACACGAGCCTTTCTGAATTTCTTTCAGATTTTACAATTTATGTGTTGAAAAAACGGACTGCTTGTGCATCGACAAGAACAAAGTAATTCCTGCACAACCCGAGAAGTGTATAGACTGCATAGCTTTGCTCAGAGGTGTGATCAAATCTGGGTGTACTTTTTATATAACAATGGGACTTCTTAAGAACAGACACATATTTAATCTTGTGCAGTGCCTTTAAAATTGCACTAGCCAATTTCCTTGAAGTAATGCTGTTTATTTTATGTTATCTGATACCCACGAGGCTGGGACAGATACCGCTGTGAATATGAATGAGCCCATTCAGGTTTCATTGTCGCATCTGACCCTTGTATAGACACTTAGGAGGAGGAGAATGACGACGGTACAAAGGGTGATGTGTGTCGACAATAAAAAATATGGAACCAAAGAAACATAGAGAGTATAGATTCTCTTTTGATCCAGAAACAATTCTGTTTCGTAACAACCAAAGACAAAGGGATAGTTTCTATGCTGCCGAACGACCACACAGTAGCTTATATGTTCTGTAACTGGGTGGCCAAACAGTGAAAAAAAAAAAAAAACGTCGTCCCCTAGCAACTCTCCTCAGCATCTGTAACAATGTCATGAAAGGGGCTGAGCTCTACGATCATGCTGCGAATAACTACAAACATTTCATGGCTGAGACACAGTGGTACAGGTCTACATTTACCCACATGATAGAAATGGCTGTAGACAACACATATGGGGTCTGCAACTGCACTCTATTTTAAGCAGATCCCTAGCTTACAAGATGACAATTGCCCTTCACTTGCATAATACACATCACTTGGCGTTGTTGTACCTAACGGAAGTTTCAAGAGATATACAGCGTCCGCTGAGCTTGCTATTACACTTGATCCATATATACAGACATTTTCACAAATCCTGCAAAACAACGCAGGTATTCCACAATACACTGGAATAGTGTTGCAGGAAGCATGACGTTACGCTTTCCATAAAGGGTCGGTACTACATTAAGCTGTATGTGCCACGATGACTTCGGTATTCGTTTGGCAAGGACCTAGCGTACCCTACATTCTTGCATCTCACCAGCTTTCTATCACTATCTCGACGGACCAGCGTACTTTCTAAAGCAAGTGTTATCCCTTCTGTAAAAACTCATAAACGTCTATGAAAGTTTGCACGTATTGTTGTCTATTGCATTTATTTAAATGTGCTAAATCTTAATAAAATTCACTCAGTACTTCCTTTGTGGTCCCCAATGGGTTAATGGCAACATTCATTAGTCATAATTGGTCAGCAGTGCCCATGCATGCAGGACTATGATACAACACAAGCATCTCGAGTTATCAAACGCTGTGTCAGGGGACCAGAAACTTTGTTTTTAAATATGCATCACAGCTGCCACTCTCATTAGAAAAGCGCCGAATGTAACAATTTTCTCATTCCAGGCCCTTGTTTTCATTCAGTAGCAACTTTACAGAATACCAGAAGCTTGATGGGAGATAGAGGACAGCTAATGCCAGCTGACACACTGAAGGTGGCACACATATTGTGTTTTAATGCAATGCAACTGTCAAGGAAAATCTGCGAGTGACGAAGTCATTCTATACAAAGACCTTGTGGAAGGAGCCAGCCACTAAGCATCAAAAGAAAATGAACGACAATGTGGTAGAAATATATATCTGGCACTTTGGACTCACCAAAGCTTTCTGGAGACAGACTCACTTGCACTCCCGAAATTTTCTTACACTGGAACTGGCGGCTCGGTCCCAATGAGTCGACTTGAAAGTCCGGTGTTAGCCTAGAATTAATTTTTCCGATCATGGTGTCAATGTTTTTGATCTCGCATAATCGCGGTGCTATTCTTGGCCGCTTTCGATATGGTGCTTTCTATTACAGGTTATGAGTGGCTGCAATCCAATAAGAACATTTTTTTTAAGAGATCTTTAACAAGAATTTTTTTCAGAGAGTTGGTGTGCTATTCTATGTATCCACGTAATTGACACCTCTGGTCAATAAATATCAATATGGTGATTAAACGTTAACGCTTTTGAATGTCCATGATTGAACGTGAATAAAATGAAAGTAAGGCTGATGTAGTAATGCTGAAAATGCGTAGATATAGTAGATCGGCAAAATAAAGTAGAACTCACTTGAACTCATCAAAAAGTTCCCAGCCACACACATACAAATATTTCTGTCAACCAGACTAACTGCTGGATCCGAGTCTGAGCAAGTTCGAGTGAGTCGACTCGTAAGCGAGTTCGTGGGCGACATACATGCTGAGAAAGACTACCTCAGCTATGCACACAAACACACAGGAAACACCAATAAAGTGAATACTAAACATAGCCTGATCATTTCCAGCTAAACATGAGGCATCAATCAAGCAAAGAAAACCCTGAGCGACAGTCAGTATCCAACAAGTCTAGCTGTATACCACAGTATGAAGGACCACAAGACGGACTATCCTGCTTCTTCATGACCATGCACAGCCAAGGTCTCTTTATTATATGAACACAGAAAAGAAACTTGGTCGCCCCAGACTATGAAATTTTTTTTGTTTGACATGAGTGTGAGCAGTCTATGCCACTGACAATGCCCAAAGAAGTTGGAGGTGCAGGAAAGGCCCTGAATCATAGCCGTGTGCATCGAGAAAATACAATCAGTGGGAGGCATGCGTATGCACGGAGAACAGCAGAGTGATGTGGGATGTCTTTTCTGGCGAGTGCAGGGCGAGATATTTTTTTTAGGCTAGTTAAACCTATGTATGTTCTTGGGTGCCTGCACACATACAAAACTGAGATCAGTTATGCTGATGGAGAGGTGCATTGGCACAAGTAGATTTTGTGAACTCTGTCATAATTATGCAGTGCACATTAACGTATTTCAAGCATCAACACGACACAGCAGCCTCTTCAAGAACTTTGACAGTGAAAACACTCTAAGCAACCGCACAAGGCGGGGCGAGGACCAAATGAACGGTTATTTACCTCACAAGCCAACATTTCAAGTAATGCATGAATTTTCAGCACAGAACCAGCACAAGGATGAAACAAGATTGAAAAAGCAGTAATGTTGCATCCCTCTTTTTTTTTTCTCTGTCTTGCAGTTGTTTTTGCACTGAAAAAGCAGTACTGATGCGTCCCTCTTTTCTTTCTGTGTCCTGCAGTTGTTTTTGCACTAAACATTCATTGCTATTTGCCCCAAAAGAAAATGATTAGGCATTGGTATAGACATGTGTTATGACAAATGGAATACATCTGCCGATTTCGGGAATAACATTGCATTATTTACACAGCAAAAGCACAATCGTTTCTCCTGCGTACAGTTGGAGCAATGTTCACAGATGAATCATTTGTTGAACAACCGCCCATATTTTTAATCAGAACACACGAGCATCTATAATAATAATAGTTGGGGATTAACGTTCCAAAACCTCCATAAGATCAGGAGAGACGCCGAACTGGAAAGCTCCGGAAATTTCGACCACCAGGGGTTCTTTTAACGTGCACCCAAATCTGAGCCCACGGGCGGGCCTCAAGCATTTTCGAACGCGCGAGCATCGATCGCCGAGTGAACACGCACCGCATGCCGCAACAGCCTGGCAGGAGGCAGCCACACAGGCCTATTCATCAGGAACATTCTGGTTCATTTAGCCGCTGTGCTTCGTTACGGCCGTTTCACATGACACACGAAGTAGCGATTTCTAGACTGTGAATTGGCTCGCAGCAAAAAAAAAAAGGGGGGGGGGGGCAGTTCGCTTCCACCGCAGCGGTCAGCGGGCTACCTACAAACATGTTGGAAAATTTTCGCTCTCATCGCAGCAGCGGAGCAATTTTTTGATCGGGACCCGCGAAATAGCTAATGCCGCGCCGGCCAAGCCATCGATATTCCTTGTTTGTTTGGATAATGCCCGATTTCACCGCATTTCAAAATGAATTTAGACTGCGGAAAGTGTTATTAAATGACGAAACATGCGTGCTCTTCGCACAGATCGCTACATAGGAAAAATTCTGCAGTGTCATTCATCAAAGACCTGCGGCAGAAATGTTGCTCGTCGCGACAGTCGCAGAGCGAAAATCGCGGAGCATTGGCAGTTCATGTGAAACGAAACTTCCATTGGCGGCGGCCGCGAAAAGAGCGAATGGAGCGAACGGAAAAAATAGTTTTTCTCTGCAATCGCGGCATGTGAAACAGCCTTCTTAGGGCGCTTATATGGCCGATTGACGCACGCGCATTCAAGTTTTAAAAATGACCGGCTGTACATCAAACAATTTCTAAACAGTGTGGGGGATTTTCGACGAAGCTGTACAGTGTCCTAAATAAGCCAGGCAAAATGTGCCCAAACACACAGCTGCTTTCGTGATAACACTTCAATCGAGAGCGGCTGCCAAAAACGTAGTTGCAAGACTAGGCGCCTGATCGGCCACGACTACTCGTTTCGCAGCGGCCACGCATATGGTAGACCGCTGAGCCACGGCTTGGCATGAGACAGGCTTCCGCTACACCGGTGAAATCGGCGGATTTCCCTTTCTAGCAGATCTGATACGCAGCACAACGTGAAACTGCGTTACTGGTGCAGAACGATATCCAGCAACGCAATATGGCTCCCAGCTGCTACTCGACCGTATAATCGTGTATAATCGTGATAGAGACTGCCTTCGTCGAAGCATCTAGCTCAAATACACTCACGGTTCTTGTCGCTGTCTTTCGTGCCGCTTTCGAAGAGCACCGAGACACCACGAGCGTCTCCGCCAGCCAAGAAACACGCCGCTCGTTTCGAACTCACGAGCGACCAACTGCGTTGTGGAAACGAGGCATTGGTTGTAGCAAGCACGCGAGCTCCTATTGGTCGCCGCTCGCTCTCGAAACCACAGGAAAGATAGTAGAACGAACGCAGTGCCGACTGCCGGCCTGCATAATTGAGCTTGAGGGTCACCACTATAGTGAACTAGAATAAACCAACCACTACTAAGACCAATGCAAGAGGGAACGCTTCGCCGTGGAGCACGAAAGAATCGTTGAAAGCAATTTAATGAAATCCACGCATCCACAGAGTTGCTGAAGATGGATAAGCGAATAATTTTATTTTGTAGATCGCAGCCTTCTCCGGGCGTTTTTTTTTTTTTTTTTTTTTTGAGTGGCGTCTTTCGTCACCGTATCTCAGCGTTCAGGCCGCCTATCCTGCCCTCTCAGCAACGTGCCCAGGCCAAACCTGGCTCACACTCACCTGGCCTACCTGTCTTCTCCTACTGGCGGCTTCACGGACCCGCCAAGGCAGAAGATCGCCACCAACACAAATGTGAAGGGTAGCGCAGGAGTCAGGAAGGAACAATTTCCATTGAAATAATCTTTTTTTTTTTTTTCTTTGACATGGGACTGTAGAGCGGTCCCACGAGGGGCGAGTACTACCGAATGCTTGACATCAATTTGGGAACATAAGCACGATACCGGGCATTCACAGAAACGAGGGACACAGGACTTTATTGTGAGCGTCCGGTTTTACGCTCTAGTATTCCCGAAACTATGCAACATCTCGGCAAATTTTAAGTTGTATTGAAATGTTGGGTATCCAAACTTCGCACTTTGAATTTTACTGATGAGTACAATCGTTCATGTCGGCTTTATGTGTCCAAGAAGTTGAAGAAGTTGAGTTTTTCATTCAACAAAACCTTTTTAGAAAGTGTTCACCTTTGACATTTCTTTTGCACCGCGTGCATTCAATTCGTTCACATTATCCTGTAGAAAAGGAAGAGGGCCACGGAGGAAAGAAACAAAAATTGGCAGCATATCCACGGAGTAAATGATAAAGAGTGGGGCGAAACAATCGTCCGTCCATTCGTTCTTGCTTCCGTCCATCCATACGCCCGTCTGTGTGACCGTCCATGCTTCCATCCGCCCGTCCGTGCGTCAGTTCTTGCGTCCATCCCTGCGTTCGTCCATGCATCCGCCCCTGCGTCCGTTCTTGCGTCCATCCATTGAACATTCCAAGTACCACCATATCGCATCTTTTCATTATATATTCCCCATATAGAAGCACCGCCATCCAGCGAACATTCCAAGGACTAAATGAGAGGTGGCATACGCACACTTTCTTACGGCTCGCGCTACGGGTCTACTTCCCACCTTTCACCACCTCGAGTTAAGGGTATATACTAGTTCACTGTATTCATGGCACTGCGCGGTCCAACGCTCGCTAAACCTTTCTAAAACCAAGGAGGTTCCACCCAGCGAGTATAACGTATCCTTTTCCTGTCAGATCGTGCTCAATTTACATGCCAATGGCTGCTAATGGGCAATGAGAGACAGAAGAATTCGGCTTTTACTTTCTTACGGCTTGCGCATCGTATCTACTTCCCACCTTTAACCACCTCGAGTTCATTCATGGTATATACTAGTTCATTGTATTCATGGCACTGCGGCTCAACGATCGCTAAACCTTTCTAAAACTAAAGAGGTTACACCCAGTGAGCATAACGTAGCAACCCTTTCTTGTCAGATAGTGCTCAATGTACATGCCAATGGCTGCCAATGGGGATCACAGCGTGCACGTTAACTAAAAGCCGAATGCTCCTGTTTCTCATTCCCCATTAACAGCCATTGCCATGTACATTGAGAATTATTTTTTATTGTTCAACAACGCACATAAGAAATCTCTCACCGGGACCACCTTGGAGGTCATAATGTTATACTTGTTACATACTACAACAGCTACGAGGGACGAACGGGTGTTGTTATAAGGAGTTCCGCCCCTAAATAGTAGTAGTGGTAGTCTTTATTGTACAAATGATCTTCGGCCCAATCGGGAGCATGGCGCAGCGTCAGGGAAGTGGGAATTAGGAAAGACCATGGTACAAACAGAAGGGTTGCGGGCACCTAACGATAAACTGCACTCTCAGTAGCCTCCAGAAACAGGCTGCAGAGAGCCCGCAGGGTTAGGCGAATGGAACAGGAAGTCGTTGGGGGTGCTCGCAGGAAGGCCTTGTAAGCAGGGGTGATCATTAAGCGTGCCTGCGCCGACGCAGCACGCGTAGCCTCTACTAGGCAGCCTACATGATCGCCTGTCATGTAGGCTCCCTAGCCTCTACAAGCCCACCCCCTCAGAAGCCGCTCGCGTTCGTGCTCATTTCCCATGAGGCTCCTGCTTCATTTCTTGTTTTGGTGGGCTCGTGAACAATAATGAAAACTGACGAGCACCAACCTTCTCGGACGCCGCACCCCCCCCCCCCCCTTCCGTTCCCAACCTGTTTCTTTACAACAAAAGCTGTATATGGCTAGGAGAAACGAAAAAAAATCACAGCATACCAACGGAGTGAATGATGGCGAGTGGGGCGAAGCGACCATCCGTCCGTGCATGAATTCGCTCACGTTGGGAAATGCAGACGGCACACAGCTAACACCGACGAGAGTGCAAGCGTCTTCAACACGCCCGCAGCTCTCCTTCGTCTATGCCCCCCCCCTCCCCCCCAATTTAACGATCTGCCACGTACGGCGACTATCTAGGAGAGGCACTATTTCTCTCTCCGCGCACTCAGGCAAAACGCGCGCAGCAGCCAGTCGGATTGTAGCGGCACTTCGGAAAGTAGCGGCAGTGTAACGCCATTAGGAAATCAGACGAGAAATAGTCATCCATTTCATTTGCCTTATTCTCTTTATCGTCTCTTTTTTAACCCACCCTCCTTCTGGCTACGCGCATTAGGAAATCAGACGAGAAATAGTCATCCATTTCATTTGCCTTATTCTCTTTATAATCTCTTTTTTACCCCGCCCTCCTTCTGGCTACGCGCAATACACTGGATCACCGGCCTTCGAATTGGACAAGGTCTTCCAGGAAGCAGAGGTTCAGACCATCTTAAACAATCCTAATTGGAACTCCAGCCCGGGCCCGGATGGCATTACAAACAAGACAATACGCAATTTAGACGATGACTCTGTCACCTACCTCACCAAAGAAATCAATCGTATTTGGGAGATGGGGACTTTCCCTGAGCAATGGAAAAGGGCGTAGGTTATTCTCATACCTAAACCCGGCCGGAGTCCCAGTTTTAGCAACCTACGACCCATATCACTGACGTCCTGTATAGACTAGATCGCCGAGCATATCATCAACGATCGAATCTCAAAGCACATAGAGAAGACTAACCTGTTCTCGTACAACATGGTAGGTTTTAGACCACACCTATCTACTCAGGACGTCATGAAAATGCTGAAGCATCACATCATAGATCAGGAGACAAAAAACGTTAGAGCTATTCTCGGTCTGGATCTTGAAAAGGCCTTTGACAATGTCTCGCACTCCCACATACTTGCCCCCATCTCTTCTCTCAACTTAGGAGCGAACTTTCACAAGTTCACCAGCTCGTTCCTCAAGAATAGAAAAGCCACCAAACAGCTTGGGGATCTCAAGTCTGAGCCCTACGATCTCGGTTCCTTCGGCACCCCGCTGGGCTCAGTTGTCTCCCCACTGCTTTTTAACATTGCAATGTGCGGCCTTGCTGCAAATCTCTCAAACCAAGAAGGCATCAAGTTTGCCATCTACGCAGACGACATCACCATATGGAGTGTTGGTGGCTCGGAGGGCTCTGTGGAGAGCTCTCTTCAAGAGGCCGTAGACTGTGTTGAAGTCTACATAAATGAAATGGGCCTCAAGCTCTCGCCAGCAAAGTCCGAACTTCTTTTATATCGACCCACGAGACGGGGACCCAAACCCAAAAACTGGCAACCACTGGCCGACATCGACATTAGGCTGCACACGGCATCGGGGCAGCGTATTCTAAGGGTGGACTTCATACGCGTTCTGGGCAAGATTATCGAGGCTAATGGACAGAACGGCCGCACGATCGACAGTCTGACTTCTAAGGCAGAATGGGTCATCCTACTAATCTCACGCATTCCGAACAGTCGGGATGGTCTTCGAGAGCACAACCTCCTCAGACTATTCCATGCATTCTTGATGAGCCACATAAGCTATGTCGCATCGCACAGGTGGCAACTCCATGAAAGAAATAAATTGAACATCCTCATAAGGAAAAGCATCAAGAAAGTTCTTGGCATTCCTATGCGCACAAGCACTGAGAACCTTATGAAACTTGGAGTCTACAACACGCTTGAAGAAGTTATCGAGTATCAACAAACGGCACAGGTTTCCAGGCTTTCGATCACACCAGTGGGGAGAAAGATTCTGGTTGACACTGGAGCCGACCCCCTGACGCTCGAAGTGCAAAATACGTTACTCGATGATTATATACGCTCTCGCATGAAAGTGTGCCCCCTTCCACGAAATATGCATCCACAGTACAACGCGGGTAGGCGTGCCATTCGAGCCTCCTCTCTTTTAGCTCAAGCTCACAAACACTCGTCTGTTTCATGCTTTGTTGATGCCGCCCAGTATCGCGTTTCCGCTCACTTTGCGGTAGTATCAGTAGATACTAAGGGTCAGATTTTATCCTCGGCGTCGGTTCGAACCACTTCTTAAAAAGCAGAACAAATGGCCATTGCACTAGCACTCCTGGATCCACAAAGGACTGATATTTATACGGACTCTAAATCCGCTGCTAGGGCCTTCGCTTCTGGTTCCCTGTGCAAGGAAGTTTTGAGAACTCTCGTTCAAGAGGAACTCACCCACCACACAATTATTTGGTTCCCTGCTCACCTTGGTTTGAGGGTCGGAGGCCTTCCCAATGTCAGCGAGCTAGCCCACTCCAAGGCGCGTGGCTTCACTTACCGCGCCGGGACTTGTGCTTCTCAGACAGAGGAGTCAGCCCCCAGCCTTCATTTTAGGGACATTTTGACTACCTTCAACGAGATCACGAAGCATTATCAATTAGGCCGTAGGTCCTTTCCATTGCCACACGAAAAGTTGTCTAGGCCACAGGCAGTCTCTCTTCGCATGCTTCAGACGGGAACATACCCTAACCTCGTAACCTATAGCCATTACTCCGATATTTCAGAACTTTGTCCGGACTGCCAGAATCGCAGTGATTTTAACCACATGTTCTGGAGGTGCCCCTCTTTACAAAGAAAAAAGTGAAGAATTTTCTGAGAACTCCTTTCATTTAATGCTCACGAGTCCGGTTCTCATACAACAACTCAAGGCTGTCCAGAAGGCCCACGATGCGGCGGTGAGGCTGAGCCTCCCCGTCCCAACGTGGGAGTGGCCCGCGATTATACCCCTATAAAACGGGGGTGGAATCCTTCAGGACCTTAGTAAAAGTTTTTCATCCATCATCAATCCATCTCTTTTTTCGGACACGCTTGACAAGGTTAGACTTAGAGGAGCTTGACCCCTGAAACCATCCGGCAGCGTTGTCATGAGCGGTCTCCATGGCTGTGTTATCAGTTATCCGCAGCGCCGTACCTAAGCACGCGCGCCATTGGCTGCGTTCTGAGTTAGCTCGCGATACCAAACGCTTGCAACAACGCGGCGTTGCGGCGTCACTAGACAGTTATAGTTTACGGTTAACGTGAAAGCAGAGGTTAGGAGAATGGCGTTACCGTGCAGCAAACAACGTTCGTTGTGAACCGCGTCTTATAGTTTAGCGGGATAGCACTTACGTGGTTTACGTGCCCCAGCTAGGGTGCCTTGATGCCCGCGCGCTCCGCTGAGGGTGAGGACGCCCGCGTCGTCTGCTACGACCGCCGCCATTGCGCCTCCCCACCACAACTCGACCGTATGCGAAGCCCGCTACGCAACGCGCGTGTGGTGCCCTGATACGCCCGGAAACATGTGCAAGCTAGCGAGCTTTTCTTCTTATTGAAGCTTGGACATATTTTAGAGTTAATTTTGCCTGAATGCATGCAAGGAGCGCATATTTCATGTAAGCTGACGGCTTGCGCATGACTTATGCGCTAGAGGCTGACGCTGATTCTTTTATGTTGAAAACAAATCCCTACGCCGGTTACCACAGAGGGGATTCTAAATCTATATCGGTGGTGTCGTTTATATGCTTTCTTTGTTAGTGTTAAATATTATCTGAGGCTTTTACGTTCTAAAATGACGCCTGATTGCAGGACTGCAGCAATTTGAACAATCAGTTTTTTTTGCCTGCACTGACACAGTACATGGGTGTACTCTGGTGTTTTACGTTATTCAAAATGAGACCGCCGTAGCCTAGATCGAAAGCGCGAGCCTCGCGTCAGCAACCGAGCACCGTGCCCACGGTACCACTGAGGCGGACGCCTTTCTTATTGCATTAACTATTTCTCCACGATCTTCTCATCGCACAACTTGACTTGTTTTTTTTTTCGACATAGCGTGTTCATTCTACACAGCGGTGCCCCGTCTTGTCTTCATGCATCTTCTTTGTATGGACGCTTCGCGAGTACAGTTTGCATAAGCATTTGCGTATGATCTCTGATAGCTCACAGTATTAATAAATAAATTATTTACTTAAATAATAATGCGTGCTGAAAGAGTTTAAATACTGACGGTGTGTGTGTGTGCGTGTGTACACGCCTGCCGTTTCCCCTATTATCATCCAGTGTAGAAATAATTTATTTTTGTGCATTAATGCAGCGCTGCCAGGAGCAATTCAAATTATACGCTCCATGGCAGAATTCACTGAGTACTGTCACTAGTTGCTTCGCAGTGGCCGTAAATGATTAAAAAAACATCAATTGCATAATGATTCGAGACAGGACGAAAAAAAAACTTTAAGTACAGGAACAATGAAAAAAAAATTGAACTGCACACATTCTTACAAGGCTCATCACACCAGCATAGAAGGCGTACCTAAACCGAGGAAAAGATCGCAGAAAGAAAGAACCTGCGTGGCTTTGTAATGGTTCGGGCGCTTGAACGGTCGGTAATCGAATTCCGGCCGCAGCGGCCCCACTTCGATGGAAATGAAATGCCGGAGTTCTTAAACTTAGGTGCAAGTTACATAAAAACACCTGTTCAAAATTTCCGAAGTCCTCCAATGTATACCGCGTCTCTCGTGATCATATGGTGATTCCGGAACGTACACACACTCTTTAAACTTCATTGGGTACGACACCGCCGCTGTGCAAAGCTTTGTTCCCACAAATGAATATTACGAAAAAAAAAACAAGGATATCATCTGCAAAGAAACACGTGTAATGTATATTTAATAATAAAGTTCTCATCGCACATAGTGAAACCAAGAATGAAGGGCAGATACAGTACCAACCAAGATCAGCAAGCAATGTTTACGAAGTGAAATACGCGATTCATGCACACGAGAATCAAGCACACAGCCGTCAGCGTGTCTGTTGCTTACACGAAATTGGTACCGGTACAAATTATGCATGCGGAATACCGGCTGGAAACTTACGCTGTGAATGGATGATCTGTTTGTCGGATGCCACTTGTCATGTTTGATTTTCACTGTTGAAAAGGCCTTCATTTCGGGTCTCTTAGGAAACGATACAGCTTCCAGAGTTTTTGCAATGATTAGTGCCCTGCGGCACGCAATACCCGCTACGGTGACGGTAGCGAGCGCATTAAACCGGAGAAAAGCGAGCGCCAGCACAATTATTCGGGCGCAGCGAACACGCAGAAGTGACTGAGTGGAGTCAAAATGGCGGCCATGCCGCCGCTAAGGCCGAGGAGGCGGCACCTGCCCTTACAAAGGCTGACACCACTCTAGCGGGGGCGCGCGCATCGAGGCACTCTAGCCGGATGGATGGATGAATGGATGGATGTGGCCGTACCCTTTAGATAGGGCGGCGGCTAACGCCACCTAGCCGTGATACTTAGTGAACTAACCAATACATTTATCTTTTTTTTTCCTTTAAATAATGAAGTTGAGGATTCGTACTTCGCACTGAAGGGTTTAATTTTCACTCGTGCCTTGACTTTAGCCACCAATCAGATAACCTCCTTCTAGTTAAGTCTACCCGCTTAAAGTCTATTTTGCCCTCGCTGTCCCTAAATCCCAGTGCTTTGAAAAACTCTGCGCCATCATCCTGAACTATAGGGTGAAGCCCTTTACAGAACATTATCAAGTGTTCGGCAGTTTCTTCTTCCTCTCCACACGCACTGCATACTGTGTCGACCCCTTCGTATTTGGCCCGATATGTCTTGGTTCGCAGTACTCCCGTCCTGGCCTCAAACAGTAGAGAACTACCCCGAGTATTATCATAGATCCTTTCCTTGGCAATTTCCTGCTTAAAAGTTCGATAGATCTCTAGTGCGGACTTCTTAATCATGCCCATTCTCCACATGTCAGTCTCCGTTTCCTTCACTTTTTTCTTAGCCGATAGTTCCTTTTGGTTTGGCCACCTGCTGTTTTCTAAGTATTTACCAGTCAACTTCCTGGTTCGCTTCCTCCATTTTGTATCGGCATTCTTCATGTACAAGTAGCTGAAAACCTTCCTAGCCCAACGCTCTTCCCCCATTTCTCTCAATCGCTTCTCAAATTTTATCTTGCTGCTAGCTTCCCTGCCCTCAAATGATGTCCATCCCATATCACCTTGTACTCCCTGATTTGGTGTATTCCCGTGAGGTCCTAAAGCTAGCCTACCTATTCCACGTGGCTTAATTTCTAATCTTGCTTGAACTTTTGATCTCATGCACAAGACCGCATTGCTGAACGTCAGCCCAGGAACCATGACCCCTTTCCATATTCCTCTCACAACATCATACCTATTGTAATTCCACAGTGCCCTATTTTTCATGACTGCTGCATTCCTGTTACCTTTAGTCGTCACGTATATTTCGTGTTCCCTCAGATACTCGGTCCCATTGCTTATCCATACGCCCAAATATTTGTATTTATCTGTTATCTCTAGCGTGACCTCCTGTATTCTAAGCTCACTACCTTCGTTGTCATTGAAAATCATGACTGCTGATTTTTCCCTACTGAATCTAAAATCTAACCTATCTCTCTCATTACCGCAGATGTCCATCAATCTCTGCAAATCTTCCTTGTTGTTGGCCATTAGCACTATATCATCTGCGTACATTAATGCTGGTAGTGCCTGATCAATAAGTTTTCCTTGTTTGACTAAAGAGAGGTTGAAGCCCAGTCCACTTCCCTCTAATTTTGCCTCTAATCCTTGTAGGTACATCATGAATAATAAAGGTGACAGGGGGCACCCCTGCCTAATCCCCCGTTTTACCTCTGCAGGCTTGGATACCTGTTTTTCCCACTTTATAACTACCTTGTTACCTTGATAGACACCCTTTAAAAGATTAGTGACTACATGTTCCACGCCTAGTGTGTCCCGTATTCCCCACAATTCCTCTTGAACCACGCTATCGTACGCTCCCTTGATATCCAAAAATGCTAGCCACAGGGGCCTGTGTTCTTTTTCTGCTGGGACGGGGCGCCACTTATTGGATGGTTCATAA
The DNA here is from genome assembly GCF_043290135.1 of Rhipicephalus microplus. Classification (NCBI taxonomy): domain Eukaryota; kingdom Metazoa; phylum Arthropoda; class Arachnida; order Ixodida; family Ixodidae; genus Rhipicephalus; species Rhipicephalus microplus. The sequence goes on from NW_027464590.1 coordinate 4,333,611, forward strand.
GGTAAAGACAGTGAAAAGGAAAAGAAAACGAGAATGTTTGCCTATGCCACCGCACGAAACATTGTTACAGGTTTATTTTACTAATAATAAAAGCAAATGACTATAAACCGTGCACCGAACGCGAAAAAAATTATGTTGCCAATCTGTTTACTTCGATCTTGTAGTTAGGCCTAGACGCGTTCGAAATGTGAAGCTATCTCAAAAACTACGCCAACTTAATCGTGATACTTGGTCATCGAGGCTAACTGAAGGCAAGCGAAGCCACTTTAAACAGTTGTTTGCTGCGAAAAAGATGAATATTTCAACAACTATACGCCAAAATCGCTTTGAAGTGGGCGTCCGAGAGCGTCGTCATGTTTACGTACACTACGTACTCCTACTTACGCTGCCACAGTAACGTCGAATCTGAAAAATACTGCGCATACGGTAAACGGTATGGGTAACGTACGTATCTGTGCAAGCGCACTTAGATTCCGGGATGACTGCATGCCCGGAATTCCGGTGAGCCCGGTGTAATATAACTGTCTAATGTGATGATTGCGGGAGCGCACGCCAGTTTTCGCCGGGAGTTTTTCCAGCGGCACTTTGGCTTCGGCGGCGACGTCTGTCACCACCTGGGTTTCCAGAACAAACATTGTGATTATGGCATTGCGAAACACATTTAACCACTCATTACACTCATCCATGACCATGATAATGCAAGCCAAACGTGTGTCTAATCTCAGTAAGAAGCAGTCCTACATGGGTGAGAGCACATGGGGGAGTTGCCCATATAGAAGAACTTTTGCCCTCACCCATGTAGGACTGTATATATGTATATATGCTATTGTTTTTTTTCACATTTTTATTTGTACCAATTAAGTGGAAAGGGGTAGCCGTCGCCAAGTAACGGTGACAAAGACTCCTTCGTTTATTTTCTATTTAAATAAAAGAAACACGAACATGTAACCAAAATTTCGAAAGGTATCAGTGCAGTGTCGGGTTGAACCCACTAATGAACACCGGGGCCGAACGCTTCAGCTTTCGCTGGGTGACCATTTGTACGGAGCGCTTGGGTGGTGATTATTATAATATGCGAAGCATTTCTTGCGAACTTCGGCGACTTTAAGCGTATCTACCTATCTATATATCAAGTAGCTTACGACTTTTATCTCTCTTGGCTGTTTGGATAGTGGTATCAATAGCAAACTTAGTATGACATAACATGACTGTGTGATGAAGATAACTATCTAGTCATAACATGAAAATCATGACATGTATGTCATGAATGTCATGATTTACATTTCATAGTCCTGCAGCTCTTGCGGGGGTTTCGTTCACATGGTATGCTGCAAAACTGGTGTGCTATGACATGATTGCATGGTGAACCCAAGCGACAGACCCTAACATGAAAATTATGATATGCGGGTCATGTGGCAAAATGATTACGTGCCACGCTCATGATGCGATCGCGACCGCTTCGCCAGCGTCACGTGAATGAATGACGAAGGTATGTGACTTGTGCAAACATGAGAATAATGAGACGCGTGCCATGTAATAACATGACTACATGCCATGCTCATGATGCGCTGGCGGCCATTTCGCTAGCTTCACTTATACCACATTTGGTATTACGGGAAGTGAATGGATGACGACGGTATGTGACTGGTACAAACCTGATAATCAAGAGGTGCGTGTCATGTAAGAACACCACTACATGCCACACTCAAGGCGCCTATACACTTCGACCTGACCAGGTGTGCGCCAACGTTCGTTTCATTGCGTCACGCCGGCAATAACACGCCAGGTGCTGATATCCACCTAGTAGAGATCAGTGGATCTGGCCACTGACCTCCATTGTGGATCTGCCTGCCATATACTCACAGGCACGCTTTGCGTTGCTTTGACGCATGCACGTTTGAGCGCACACGGCGTCCCTCCGTCACGAAGAAAGGCAGACGCGGTGCTAACTAACTTCGTTGGAGCGAAATGCAGCATGTCGCATATCAGGACGGTACCCACCGAGCCGCGCCGACGGACGCTGGTCGTGCCGCTCGCGTTTCGCTAGCGGGGCGTCGCTGCGCCCAGCCTGCGCACGCGTCTACGATGCGTCGGAGTATATTGGGCTCTTCATGACGCGCCCGCTGCCATTTTGCTAGCTCTACATGTAGCGAATTTGGTTTCGCGGGAAGTGAGTAGGCGACGAAGGTAAATGACACGTCCAAACCTGATAATCATATTTTGCGTTTCATGTAAAACATGGCTACATACTACGCTCATAGCATTCTCGCAGCCGTTTCATTAGTTTCACATATACCAAATTTAGTATTACGTAACGCGAATGGACGACTAATGTAAATGGCTCGTCCAAACATAATATTTATGATATGGATGTTGTGTAAAACATGACTACATGGTACGCTCATAGCACGCTCGCGGCCGTTTCGCTTGCTTCATATATACCAAAGTTGGTATCAGGTGACGTTAGTAGATGACGAAGGTAAATGAAACGTCCAAACATGATAATCCTGACATGGAAGTTATGTACGGCATAACTTACCTCCGTTGTGCTGATTTTGAAGTGAGCTATCAATCTTCCTCATTCGTGTTTCGCATATCTTCGATTCCCATTGTACGGGTGGTCTGCCAATTTTTTCTATTTATTAGAGACGAGAGTCTTTCTTGGGGACCTTCGACGGAAAAATTTTTGTCTGTCTGTCTGTCTGCCATTTATCTGTTTGTCCACTCTTAACGGTTTCGGGTACTCTAAACAGCACCAGCCAATACCCCTAACGGCCGACCTTATCTGCAGCGTACACTAATGTTGTTCGAGGTTCAGCATTCATACTTGTGCGATTGTGAATTAAAAAGCAATTATTGCGTATATCTGAGGCACCATAACAACACGTATATATTCCTATGTGCGTCTTTTACTAGAAACGGCATACGTAATTCTAAGGACCATAGTGCTTATCACGCTGCCCTGACCATGCAACGCTTGCACGAAAAGGCAAGTGTTTCGAACGCTTTGCTAAGACGACACGGTGGTGGAACCTACCCGTCGCCTTGCGTTCTATACCTTATCGCCTCTTAGACGGGCGAGAAATTCTGCCCCTGGTTCAGATCAAATCACAAATGCAATGATAAGGAACCTCAGCGATAAGGTTATAGAGGCACTGACAAACCATTTTAATGACAACTATTGCCTCAAAGGGAAGATACCCGAGGAATGGAAAGTAGCCAAAATTATTACGATACCGAAACCCGGGAAGAAGCCATCCCTGCAGGCACTCAGGGCCATATCTTTGACGTCATGCATGGCAAAGCTTTTTGAAAGGGTTATTCATAATTGGCTTCAAAACTTTATAGAGGACAACGGCCTTTTTCCAGCCACTATGCTGGGTTTCCGCAATGGCCTCTCCACTCAAGACGCATTTCTCCTATTACAAGAGGACGTTTTGAGCTATATACCTACAGGAGGAGAACATCTAATACTAGCCCTTGATTTAAAAGGAGCATTCGAGAATATCTCGCATAAGGCCATCCTAACAGAATTAAACAACGTGGGATGTGGGACAAACACCTACAATTACATCAAGGCATTCCTCACAGAAAGGCGGGCATCGATAAGCGTAGCACAAGCCACGTCAGACGCTTTTGAGATGCCAAACAAAGGTACCCCTCAAGGAGCCATCCTCTCTCCCCTGCTCTTTAATATCGCCATGTTAGGACTCACGCGAGCTCTGGATGGAGTTCCGCAGTTAGGATGCACTCTCTATGCGGATGATATCACCCTATGGGCAACGCGTGGATCTCTAGCTAACAAAGAGCAGACACTTCAAGAGGCTGCAACAGCAGTTGAAAACTTTGCGAAGGCAAGCGGGCTCGGCTGTGCCCCAGAAAAATCTGAAATTATCAGGGTACATGGAAAAAGATACAAAACTAACGGAAGCATTGACATAAACATTGAAGGTGTCAAAGTACGTGAGGTGACCGTCGCACGTATTCTGGGTTACTGGGTTCAAAGTAATGGACGAGCGAATCATACAATAAACATATTAAAATCAGCTACGAAACAAGTTGCACGAATGATCCATAGAATAACTTACCACAAACAGGGCATGAAGGAAGGAGACACAATTAGATTAGTACAGGCACTTGTACTGTGTAAGATTACGTATAGTCTACCTTTCCACGTGTTAAACAAATCAGAAGAAGAAACCGTCGAGTCTATATTTAGGGGCGCCTACAAAGTGGCCATAGGGCTACCGGTAAGCACACCAACCCAAAAGCTTTTGGACCTCGGTATATATAATACATACCCTGAGCTAAAGACAGCGGTACTGACTGCGCAGAGAAATCGTCTAAGTCAAACGAAAGCGGGGAGAGAGATACTTTCTAGGGTGAGCTTTCCGCCATACCCCCGGAACATGGACGAGGTTCTTCTAGAAATCCCGGATCCCGTCCGCAGCAAGATCTCGATCTCACCGCTGCCCAAGAACATGGACGTAAAAACAAACAGAAAGCGCAGAGAGGAGAGAGTGCGATGGCTCCGAAAAACTTTAAAAAACAAATCAAATGTTTCGTATGTGGATGCTTCGAGGTACAATTTTAAACGGTCAGTTAGTTGCATCGGTACTTAGCAGCGACAACTGCATGGTGACATGTGCCTCAATGTACACGTCCTCGATCGCCAAGGCGGAATGCTTTGCCATTGCCCTTGCAATCAAAGCGCAGGAACAAAGAGATGAACCGCAGACAACTATCATTTCCGACTCGCAGGAAGCGTGCCGCTTCTTTTTAACAGGCCGCCTTCCGATAAAAATAAGCAAGTTCTTAGGCGGGAGCTTGACGAACAAATACAGAGTGATCTGTTGTCCAGGACACGCAGGCCTGGAAGGAAACGAAAGTGCTGACGCTTGTGCTCGAGGACTCACGAACTGAGCAGAGCTTCGACAGCACAATCAATCCTTTGAAACACTCCAGGAGGAAGCTATCGAGGAGGATAATGACCCATCCAGAATGGCCCCTCGCGAAAGTTTTGCTAACCAGCGAGGCATGCGACAAAAATACAGCGCCCCCCACAAATCATTAGAAGGGGAGGCGATTGACCTCCACCGAATTCAAACGGGAGTCTTTCCCAATCTTCAAAGGTTACACAAAATTTTTCCAACGCTGTATGGGCGTGCTTATCCGTGGTGTGGCAGCTCGCCATCGCTCTACCACATTTCGTGGGGATGCCTAAAACGACCACCAAATTTAGATACCTTTTTAGGTCAGTACGAGCTTTGTAATACTTTAGTGCAGAGGAGACGCGAGAGGCTCGCAATGGCGTGTGACGCGGCTCCGCGTCGGCTCGGTGAAATGACCACTTTTTCACGCGGAAAGGACAACAGCCAGCTGATAAAGTGCTGTGTGTGGTTGCGGACGTGCTCAGGATCCTGTGGCTACCATTCCGAAAAACTGTGAGTAGATTCTAAAAAATTTTATTGCGCCTTCGGTGTTCGGCTACGTTGTGCGTCTCGCCAACTCCACCGTTCGGCCTAGCACCGAGGCGGTCGGATCGGCGTTCGAGGCTCCAGGCGTCGGCTCGTAGAGCGTCTGCGGAGGCACTATGACGATGGTAGTGACTGTTAATGGTAGAGATGCCGATCAAGAAGAATTGGAAAGCTCGGACTGGGTGACGAAAGTGTCGAAACGTGTGGTGGAGCTCCAGGAGAGTCAACAACGGGAACGCGATGGCGCCACCAGGGCGGCGTCTACCGGCAGTGGATGCGGAAAAGAAGGCAGGACGATGCCGGCCCGCTTCAATGGCGACAAGCATGGTGTAAGCGGGAGACCCTCATATAAAGCGGCGGGAAAAAAAGCTCGTGGAGCGGTCAGTAGTGTCGCATCTACCGCGTCTTCCAAACGTGGATCACAAGGTTATTATCAGGCCCAAAGAAGGACTGACGCTCACCAGACACTCGGCACCTGTGATTGGTGGAGCAGTAAGGATGGCAGCAGGCATTCCATGGCAGAAAGGTCGGGAGGAGGACAGGATCGTTGTCAACGACAAGCAAGGAACATTGATATACAGCACGCCCAGGGAGGATGATACCAAGAAAATGTTGGACCTGAAAGTCATAAAGCTCGACGGCAAGGAGTACGAGGTGAAGACATACATGGCTGCGCCTGAAAGCTGTGGCAAAGGTGTGGTACGTGGACTTGATATCAGACTCTCTGAGAGAGAATTGGAACTGGCTTTCTCACACGAAGAGAATCGTCCTATTCTTGGTGTGCGAAGGATGGGCAACTCCACTTCGGTAATCATAATCTTTGTTGATGACTACGTGCCGAGATGGATGATCTGCTTTGGGACGCCGATGAAATGTTTTCTCTACATGAAGAGATATGAAGTGTGTTACAAGTGTGGTGAGCTGGTAGATCGATCCGACGTATGTGACAGCCCGCACGAAAAATGCAGAGGTTGTGGGGTGGCCTCCCCACCCAAGGACCATGAATGTACGCCGAGGTGCCGTCTGTGTGGCAAGGAGCACGTGACCGGAAACAAAAGGTGCAAAGAACGTTTTCGGACACCTTATATAGTGAAGAAGCGACAGTGGGAAATGAAGCTTGAAGAAGCGCGGGAGCAAGAAGAACGACGCAAGGCCGAAGAGGGCACGCAGCGGCACAGCAGGACAGACGGGGTTCAAGATCGTTCGAGGCGTAAATCGAAGCATCGAAGTAGATCGAGAGGGCGCTCGGAATCCTTCCCCCGATTGCCACCGCAGGAGAAGCCGGGAGTTTTTCACAAGGCATCCCATGATGGTGGGGATTGTGCTTAGGAGAAGTCAAAATTCACAGGACCACAAGTGGGTTGGGTAACTAAGGTCTCCCAGGATGCTAATACAGAGATGATTAATGCTCTTAAAGAGCAAAACAGGATATTACAGGAGCAAAATGCGGAATTACGCAAACAGCTTGATGAGATTAAGGCTCATCTAACCAGTAAACCAGGGAAGGCGTTGGAAACACCCCAGGTAGCAAACCAACCGCCTTTAAAGAAGAAGAGGGCTAAAGAAATTGAAATTGAAGAAACTCACGGAGCGAAAATTGAAGCGCTTGAGGTGGAAACAAAGTCATTACAAGGTATGCTCCAAGCTGTACTAGAACAGATGAAACAAGTAGGCAATGCTATTGAGAAAATAAGGCTGAATTTGCTAGCAGGGACCGACAGATAGAATGGCTATGCCAAGCGCTCAAGCTAAACCATGATGGCTCTGCACCCTTACAGTAATACGATTTAGCAGTAGAACCGCAGGGGTTTCTCGCGCAAACGTGCGGTTTTACAATCTTTTCTTACCAACGCCGATCGACCGGAGGTTATTGCGATCCACGAGTGTGGAAAAAATGCCAAATTAGCAGGTTACAAATCTTTTGCCGGGTCGGGTAATGATACCCAAGTTACGACCTTCGTAAAGAGAAACATTACGACATTGCAGCACGAGACGGGGAACTCGTAGATCGATCATGTTTTAGTCGAACTTGTGCCTCGCAAGCGCAAAGACAAGAGTCTTTTTATCCCGAATGTGCATAGTTCCCCCACCCAGGCAACGCAAAATCTACTTTGGTGATCTTTTCACGAAAACAAAGGTTATTTCAGCTACTATTAATTTTGGGCGACTTTAATGCGCATCATACGGCATGGGGTTATAAATTCACCCAGGTTAAGGGCAGAAATTTGTGAAACGAAATTCAACAACACGACCTCATACTTATAACAGACCCAATGCAGCCAACGAGGAAAGGAAATAGCGTATCTCAAGACACGACGCCAGATCTTACCCTGGTCAGCAGTGCCACCGCCGCCACGTGGTGCAATACCGGCGAAGACCTAGGTAGGGATCATAGAATTTTAGAGATTATCATTGCCAATGGCCCGCTGGTGATCAATAAGAGAAAAGTTAAAACTACAGATTAGGTGAACTTTAGAAATATCAGGTCGGAACAAGTCCCCATAAATGATATTAACGATTGGAGTGAAGGGGTGATCCAGTCGGTTCAGCACGCTACCGAAGAGATTGACGCTGGCGATGAGGAAGTTGTTGATAGACATCTTGTAAGCATGTGGAAGAAAAAGAAAAACGAAAAACTAGAGGAAAAAATCAGTCAGAAAAGAGGAGACGGGAATCTCCGAAAGGAAGTTGCTGCACTGAATAGAGATATCAAAAATTATGCATTGGAACTTACCAAGAAAAAGTGGGGTAGTATCTGTGATCAGATGGATAGAGAGATTGGCAGTGCTAAAACATGGCAGCTACTACAGCATCTATTAGACCCAGAGAAAACCAAGTTGGAGGCCCGACAGCAACTTCAAGAGCTTGTGTATAAATATGAAGGTCAGACGACGGAATTATTAAAGGAGGTTAGGGATCGATACCTCTGCTGCGCAGAATCTGAAAAGCTCCCTGACTACGCTGGTTCAGAAAAACCGGACCTAGACAGCCCCATCACGGTTGGAGAAGTCAGGGCTGAAATGAACCAACTTAAAACAAAAACGGCTGCCGGTCCGGACAAAATCAACAACAGAATGCTCAGGAATCTCGACGACGGCTCCATTTGTCAACTTGCAGCTTATATGCGAGAATGCTGGGACAAGGGAGAAATACCGCAAGCTTGGAAAACGGCCAATGTAGTCTTCATTCCTAAGCCAGGGAAAAAGCTCAGTCTTGAACATCTCAGACCCACTTCCATCACATCTTGCGTAGGAAAATTGATAGAGCACGTGATCCAAACAAGACTGACTAGGTTCATGGAAGATGAAAACATGTACCCTGATACTATGACAGGCTTCAGATCCCACCTATCGACGTTCGATATTATGCTACAGCTAAAGGAGGAGATAATAGACCAAAAGACTGTTGACACCAAAGTAATTGTGAGTCTGGACGTCTCCAAGGCGTTTGAAAATGTCAAACATGAAGCCTTACTTAAGAACCTTAGTGCGCTAAGCGTAGGCGTCAAGACATACAACTACGTGAGGGGCTTTCTTTCAAATCGTACAGCCACTATCAGCATGGGAAGGCAGTCGCTCGAAAACATTAAATTGGGGAACAAAGGGACGCCACAAGGGTCTGTACTCTGTCCGACCCTTTTTAATATAGCGATGATTGGACTTCCTGAGACGTTGGAAGGAATCGAAAATCTGCATCACACAATATACGCAGACGATGTGACGCTGTGGATAAACATGGGTAGTGACGGACATATTGAAAGCGCACTTCAGGCGGCTATAGATACCATCGAACAATATCTCGAACCACTAGGGTTAAAATGCTCGGCAGAAAAATCAGAGGCTCTTTTTCTACCATCGCAAAAAAGGAAAACACACAATCCCCTCGGAAGGGGTTGTGACATCGCTTTACGAGTGAATGGTAATGCTATTCCAACCGTAGACATTATTAGAATTCTAGGGATGCGCATACAAGCGAATGGAAAAAACACTGAAACTATCCGGAGACTCGAAGCTAGTGCGAACCAGACGTGCCGCCTGCTTAAGCGCATTTCTAACAAGAATGCGGGGATGAAGGAAGCCAATCTTTTAAGATTAGTTCAAGCTTTCGTGATAAGCCGTGTACTATACGTTGCCCTTATCTTAAATAAGGAGAGCAGAAAAAGATAAAATTGAAGCCATTATAAGGAAAGGCATCAAGATTGCGATAGGGCTTCCCCCGAACACCTCTACGGTTAAACTTCTTGGGCTGAGTGTCTCCAACACTTTAGAAGCCGCCATGATGTCACAGCACCAAAGACTTCTGAGAAGTAGAACCGGGAGGAAAATCATAGAGCGCTTGGGGTTCGAGCCCATGGAGTGTTCTAGGCGGACCGCTAGCCTACCCAAATCAACTAGGGTAAGACTGAAAATTATACCGCTGCCGAAAAACATGCATCCGGCGTTTCATGAAGGCGGACGCAAAGCTAGAGCTGCAGCTCTGCAGGCGAAACTTGAAGGTCGATCTGGCGTGCTTTACACGGACGCTGCAGAATACGAAAGAAAGAGAGCACACACAGCGGTAGTGGTTCGCGAGAACGGGGACCTGGTCTCGTGCTGAACCTCTAAGAACACAACCACCACAGAGGCAGAAGAACTTGCGATTGCTTTGGCAATAGCTCAAAAAGGCACACGAGTGATTGTTAGCGACTCTAAGTCAGCCATTAAAAACTACGATATGGGCAGGATCTCTGCTACAGCCGCCAAAATTCTAAGACAAGGACCAGTACCCACAGAGCTAATCTCACTAGTATGGTCCCCGGCCCATCAAGGTCTGAAGGGGAATGAGAAGGCGCACGCGATCGCCCGAGGGCTCACTTTCCGGTCGATCGACCCTGATCCGCCGCCTTCGCGCTAGCAGCCCCTCTCCACAAGAGACGAACTACGAACGTTTCACGAAATCACCGCACACTATAAACTTCACCGTAAAATTTATCCAGAGGCAGCTAAACAGCTGAGCAAAAAGGAGGAAATTATGTGGCGAAAATTGCAAACCGGGGTGTTTCCGAACCCTCACCTGTACAGTAAATGGCACCCTGAATTGTTCAACTCCAGATGTGCGCACTGCAACAGCACTGCGGGTTTAGGGCACATGGTATGGACCTGCCCATCCTACAATGATCCAAGTAGAAACGTAGAATCCTGGGAGGCCTTATTACACAGCCGTGACGCCGAAGAACAGCGTCAAGTCATCGGTCTTGCCCTGACCGCCGCCGAGTCCCAAGGGATTCCGGCCGATGGCTAGGGGGATGATTGCGGGCAGAGGCCGAAGCCTCCTCCCCCGTCATTCTAGAGGGGTGCAATAAACGTTATTTCTCTCTCTCTGTAATACTTTCAAGCAATGGGAGGCACAGCTCACCAGCTCTGACCCAGAGGGGCAGCTTGCACTTCTGCGTCACGTCAGACAGACGGCGGCAGCCAGTGGAGCCCTGGACTTGGGGCCCCACCCATCAAGCTCATGACCCCTGTCCCAAACCCTTGCAAATAAAGTTTTTCCTTCCTTCCTTCCTTCTTAAGCGGGCGCTCACGCCCGTCTAAGAGCCGTGCACTTTGTTTTCGAAGAAAACTGTCAGATAGCGCTCATGCCTCACGTGTGACGTGACTTGATTCGCTCGTTTACCTCCGCTGCACACTCAAGGCACTCTAACGCAGTGCCTCCAGAATGCCATTCACCGATTTTGTTGCGCAGAAGATCAAATAACTGTTTTGTTCACTCTTTCCACACGCAAGACTATTGTCTTCCGACGACAGTTGCAGATTAGCATGCAGATACGGGGCCAATTTTTTTATGACTGAGTTTAGAAATTTTCGTGGGACGCTGCCTTCTACACTCTAAAGAAAGAGCGAGTAAAAAGGGCGCGTCTTGTTGTCGCACAACAATAATCGTCATTTATATTGCGTTCCATCCTTGCGCAATTGCCCCATGCCTGGTACATTCCGGTCACGATCGACATGCCCGTTATCAAGGTTTACATTGCATTCTTGATAGGAAAGTGGCTAGCGCCGAGTTTTCAAGAAAAGAAGCGCACGCAAGCCTGATGGCGATTATTGCTGTGGGACAAAAAGCCACCCTTTTTACTCGAGATTTTTTTTAGAGTGTAGATTCAACTTTTTTTTTCCTTTCTCAGCCTTTGCCTCAGCGGGACGCTCAGGCATGGGCTGAGCGTCCCGTCGTATTCGTATGTTGCCACCTCTCGTTATTTCTTGAACCGGCCGTAGAGGGCGGTACTTGAACATACAACGAAATGCATATGCGCGGAAAAATGCAAATGGTACGATACTAGAGGACGTTACTTGTAATATGATGAATAATAAAAATCACAGCGTATACATAGAGTGAAAGTGGGGCGACTCGTCTGTCAGTTCGTCTGCACTTCCGTCCGTTCGTTCGTTCTTGCTTCCGTCCATCCAAGCGTGATTGCATCCATACGTTCATCTTTGAGTCCATCTGTGGATCCGTCCATTCGTGCATATGTCCATTCGCCCATCCATACGTACGTGTGTCCGTCCATCTTCTCGTGTATCCATCTATGTGCCCAACTGTGCGTTTGCCCCTGCGTTCATCCATGCGTTTCTTCCATCCATCCGTCCCTGCATTCGTCCATGCATCCATTCGTCTGTCCGTGCGTCTATCCGTGCGTCCGTTCGTCCCCGCATGCGTCCATCCGTGTGTCTCTGGGTCCGTCCAGGCGTCCATAGAGTTTCCTAAAATTAAGTGGAGGGGACTCTGGCACTGCGATCGTTCAGGGACCCTGGGAATGATGAGTAGTGCAGATTTGCCTAGTCTTCGTATATGTGGGCGGCGAATCGCACTTGCAGCTTCCTTTATTGCTGGTTTCGGTTTTATTAAAAAAAAGAATGAATTCTTTTTAATTTCGTGACCTGATTGAAGATGGTAAGCCTAAAAAAATAAGGTGAAGTGCAACCACTGAACATTTTTTTAATGCGAAGCATTTCTTCGCGAACTTCGCGACGACTTTGAGCGTATCTATCTATCTATCTATCTATCTATCTATCTATCTATCTATCTATCTATCTATCTATCTATCTATCTATCTATCTGCTTACGTTTGGGTGCTCCCGTGGTCACCCCTTTAACTTGGCGTCAACCAAAATTCGCATATGAAAGTAAGATGATTTGACGAATATGACGCGCTGATCAAGATATGGACCATGCCAAAGTCCCGTCGCGTACGTCGTCAAACGCTTCCCGCCAGACAGTGGCACATACCCACGGGCGGGTATGTGCCAGAAGTGATTGACACTTATATCTACACAGGAACGACGAGAACACACATGGGCAATTTTAACGCGTAAGCGCTAAGAGATACCCGACATCAATAGCGTCGACCGGACGAATGCAAAGAATAGATGTCAGGGCCCCAGCTGGAATCGAACCCAAACATTCTACATGGCAATGAAGCATTTTACCACAGAGCTACGCCAGGTCTCGAAACTCTTGTTTAGAAAAAAGGGGCAACGATGGACAATACTTGATACTCTACTACTTTTCAAATGGGTGCTAACCTACGTGAAACGTCACTGGTGGTTGCAGTGCTGCCTACCCAATTTTATAAACATCACATATGTACTCCTTTCATACAGGCGCCACGTCGGGTTAACGTCAGTTGGGGTTAGTTGCCATGCGATGAAGTTGATTTATGTAGCAGTGTCCAGGGCCAGCATCCTCGCGAGCATAAGCGTTTCATATTGGGTTCGGGCGTTGCTAATACGCATGTTCCAGTTGGCATTGTTGCGCAAGTGCAAACAACTGGTTGTATAAACTTCTGCAACTGTTCAACATATGTCTGTGCGTGCAACAATTGTACATATATTTAGCGTCACTTCACGACGTGTCGCTCAATAAAAAAACTGCAGCACGGTCACCTTAATTCCCTCCGCATGCTTAGCGTAAAGTCGATTCCCAGTTACGTGGGATCTGCTGTTTTTTTTATTTTTGTTTCGTGAGAAAATAGCTTCAAGCCCCACAAACACACACGGAGCCAGAAGCAGGCCGAAAGTACGAAGATTAGACAAATATGTGTACTACCCATCATTCCTATGCTCGCTGAAGCGCCGTATGTTGCAGCTCCCACAGACACTAGCGCCAAAGTTCTCTCTAGTGTATATTTGGAAACCATGCATGCGTCCGTCCCTGCGTTCGTTCATGCATCTGTCTGTCCGTGCATCAGTAAGACAGACAGACAGACAGACAGACAGACAGACAGACAGACAGACAGACAGACAGACAGACAGACAGACAGACAGACAGACAGACAGACAGACAGACAGACAGACAGACAGACAGACAGACAGACAGACAGACAGACAGACAGACAGACAGACAGACAGACAGACAGACAGACAGACAGACAGACAGACAGACAGACAGACAGACAAAGCCAGCGGATGATTCACGGTTTGCCGATAAAAAGTATGATATGCGCAAGGTGGCGGAGGCGCATGCTTGAAGACGGAACCCCGAAGTGTGATTGCGCGAGAAAATAGGAAGGACGTCACACGAAGACGATAGCCATCGTGCGTTCGTCGGTGGTGCCGTATGCTAGTGGGCGTGCATGGTGTAGTAAAATAGGCCGTTTTGGCACGCGCGCCCTTTAAATGGGCCCTGAAACGCTTTTTCAAGTAACCGCGGAATTAATTCACTGGAAAAGCTTATTGATTGATATGTGGGGCTTAACGTCCCAAAACCACCATGTGATTATGAGAGACGCCGTAGTGGAGGGCCACGGAAATTTCGACCACCTGGGGCTCTTTAACGTGCACCCAAATCTGAGTACACGGGCCTACACCATTTCCGCCTCCATCGGAAATGCAGCCGCCGCAGCCGGGATTCGAACCCGCGACGTGCGCTTGAAAAGCTTATTGCCTTACGAATTCAAGTCCACAAAAATTTTAAGAATTTGTTCAGTGCGAGTGGAGTTACAAAGGTTTGTCGCATGCTGCAATGGCATTCTCTCTTCTCTGGTCCTGACGAAAGCGCTGGAAGCTAAGCAGGGAGGGATGGCAGGGCCCCAGAAAAACATCACACGCGACTCGTGGCCTTAGAGCCCTTTTTTCTTGTTTTTTCTTTGAATGTGCCGCTTTTTCAGTGTGATCACGCGCGCACGCGTGAACAAGTCGCGGCGATATCTGTAACGAACGAGCGCGATATGTTCAAATCAGCCAATGGCTGATAGATGGGTAACTCACGTGTAATTTTTGGGGACATTCGGCTATTTGTCGAAAGAAAAAAAAAGCAATTTTTAGCTGACTTTGGTAATTTATTGTGAGTTCCAGGCCACGTGCTGTGCTATATTATTTGGATCGCATGTTGTCGGGAGCCTCTACTTGCGATTGGCTGCACTTTTTGACCATGCTCAGAAAGTGTTGCAGGGCCCCTTTAAGGTCGGCGGATGGACAAGGCTGCAGAGCGGCTTGCGCGCAAGGCAGCGGCGGCTCGCGCTCGAAGACAGAACCCCGGTGTGCGAGCGCGCGAGGCAGAAGCGTGTCGCGAAGCTTCGCGGTGGCGCCGACAAGATTCCGGCGTACGAGAACGGGAGGCACAAGTGGCGTGGTAACGGCGTGCGGCACCAGCTTCGCCCCACTCTCCATCATTCACTCCGTAGATATACTGCCATTTTAAATGCGAAGTATTTCTTAGCGAACTTCGGCGACATTGAGCGTATCTATCTATCTATCTATCTATCTATCTATCTATCTATCTATCTATCTATCTATCTATCTATCTATCTATCTATCTATCTATCTATCTATCTATCTATCTATCTATCTATCTATCTATCTATCTATATATCTATCTATCTATCTATCTATCTATCTATCTATCTATCTATCTATCTATCTATCCACCTATGACATTTAGCTCTCCTGGCCGTTTCTATATTGTTATTGATACGAAACTTGGTATGGAATAACATGACTGTATGGCTAGCATATTTGACTAGTCAGAACATGAAAAGCTTGACATGCAAGTCATGAATGTCATGATTTACATTTCATAGTCTTGCGGTGGTTTCATTCACATGACATGTTGCAAAACTGGCATGGTATGACATGATTGCATGTCGAACACTAGTAACAGACCCTAACATGAAAATCATAACATGCGTGTCGTGTAACATGGCTACAAGCCCCGCTCATGATGCGCTCGCGGCCATTTCGCAAGCGTCACATATACCAAATTTGGTATTACGGTACGTGAATGCATGACGAAGATAGGATACTGGTGTAAACATAATAAACATGAGATGCATGTCATGTAACAACATGATTACATGCTACGCTCATGATGCGCTCGCGGCCATTTCGCTAGCTTAACATGTCCCCCGCCGCGGTGGTTTAGTGGCTAAGGTACTCGGCTGCTGACCCGCAGGTCGCGGGTTCGAATCCCGGCTGTGGCGGCTGCATTTCCGATGGAGGCGGAAATGTTGTAGGCCCGTGTGCTCAGATTTGGGTGCACGTTAAAGAACCCCAGGTGGTCGAAATTTCCGGAGCCCTCCACTACGGCGTCTCTCATAATCATATGGTGGTTTTGGGACGTTAAACCCCACATATCTATCTAGCTTAACATGTACCGAATTGGGTATTACGTGACGCGAACAGATGCCATAGGTAAATCACACATCGAAACATGATAATCAAGACATGCGTGTCATCTAACAACATGGCTACATACCACATTGCTGATACGCTCGCGGCCGTTTCGCTAGCTTCTCATATGTTTCACGTTTCGCTAGCTTCACATATATCGCTAGTTTCACCTTTCCTTTCCGCTTGGTGGTGCGAAGTCGCACAAAAACAAGGAGAAAAGTTAATAAAAGATGTCGCTAAAGCCGATGACCGTGCAATACTTGACTGTTCGTGGGAATTTCGTAATAACATGCCGCGCTGCGTTACAACCCTCTGGGATGCTCTGAACGACACTATTCATTATTACATTGAAAAGTGTGTCCCATCCAAATATGTTTGCACTAACAAGAATAACCCGTGGATGACAAGAGAAATCATTCATTTACACCGTAGGCTAAAACAAGCCAAAAAAACATAAAAACAATTAGTGGGATATTTCAATTAAAAGTCAGCCTTGCTTCCAAACTCTCCGACGTGAAAATTAGGTATTTCACTCACTCATTACCTGACAAAAAGCCCTGAAAAATTCTCGCGATATTTAGAACAAACGGATGCTATGACCAGTCAAATAACTGTTGATGGTTCCATCGTAAATGATGTGTCGGTTGTCGCTGATCAGTCCAACAGATACTTCTGCTCCGTATTTTCTGCTCCCCAACATGAATCACCACATGACCACTTTCTTTCAGTAATGTCTTCCGTGTTCATAACTTTTGAGGGTATATTTTCTTTGATGCTTAACCCGAAAAACAAATCTCCAGCTGGTCCAGATAATATCCTCAACACGTTATTGCGTAAATATGCCGAACCCTTTGCGCACGTTTTAACAAACGTTTTTCGCCTCTCCTTCGAAAATTCTTTCACTCCTATTGACTGGCGCATGGCACGTGTAGTACTGGTGTTTAAGAAAGGGGATTGTCTCAACATTGCAAACTACAGGCCTATTTCCTTAACGTGTACCTCATGTATGTAAGGTATTATAACACATAGTCACACATTACATCACATCATTTTTTGAAGAAAACCACCTGCTGTCGTCATTATCGCACGGATTTAGAAAAAAAATTATCGACCGCAACGCAGCAAGTCACAACAATTCATAAGTTCACGTTGTCGCTTGATACGGGGAATCAAATTGATGCTATTTTTTTAGATTTTAGTTAAGCCTTCGATCTTGTCACGCATAGCAAACTAATTTCTAAATTACATATTTTAGGTCTACCTGTTAACCTCATTGACTGGATCCGTTCTTACCTTCACAATCGCAAGCAGTATGTTAAAGTAAATGACTGCATGTCTGGTATTCTACCAGTATCATCAGGAGTTCCTCAAGGTAGTGTTGTGGGACCTATTCTCTTTCTAGCGTATATAAATGACATTGTTAAATGAATAGACACATCACAAGTCCACATAAAGCTTTTTGCAGATGACTGCATACTTTTTAAAACGATTACTGCTCCGAATGACCAAAAATGTCTGCAATCCAACCTTTGTGTCATTTCTATGTGGTGTGAAGATTGGTCAATGAAATTAAATAGCGATAATTCGGTTGTCATGCATTTAACAAATAAGAAACACCGTTTTAATTACACGTTTTTTCACAACAACTATCCATTGCCTGAGGCTAACGAATATAAATATTTGGGCGTCACAATTATAAGCCACCTTACATGGTCAAGCCACATTGTTAAAACATGCTCATCTGCTTATAGAAAGCTCGGGTTTTTTAGACATAAATTAAAAACAGCGCCCACAAAAATCAAAATTTTGGGCTACAATTCTTTTATAAAACCAAAGTTAGATTGTGCTAGTGTTGTTTGGGACCCACATATAAAGAAAAAAGTTAAGAAGCTTGAGATGGTGCAGCGAAAGGCGGTTTTCTTTATCATTAATGCCTACCACAGAAATGACTCGCCAACAACGATCATGGCCATTAATGATATCCCTACTTTACAATACCGAAGAGCTGTTGCCCGGATAAAATTTCTACACTCACTTTATTTCCGTAAATTTAACATTAGTCCCGAAACTTATATAAAAAATCGAATCTCAAGACAAACTCGACATACGCACAGTTACTCTTGAACCTTACTTCACACGTACTAATCTTTTCACCTCGTTCTTTCCTCGGGCGATCAATGAGTGGAACAAGTTATCTTTTGAAGCATTCTGTAATAATGAAAATCCTGACTTCGATAATTATGTATCTTTCCGTTTTTAACCATACAACTCAGGATCTGAGACTGTCTCACGTTGTATCTCATTTGCATTCTCTAGTGGCAATTTGCAATTTCTTACTGCCATTTTACTTTGTTCAAACGTTATCCTGTGTTCTACTGCCTTAACATGTTTTTATTGCTTGAATTTTCTTTTTATTGAAGTTACAATGTGAATCAATTATTATGCCCCCCCCCCCCTGCTTGGTTTTTCGAACGCAGAATTCTGTAAATGATAATCGTGAGATGCCTGTCATGTGAAAACATGACTACATGCCAGAGTCAAGGCGCCAATACATTTCGAGGTGGCGCGGTTCACGTGCTCGCCGGCGTTCATTTTCTCGCGTCACACCGGCATTGCTACGCCAGGCACTGGTCCTGCATCGCTTTGGCGCATGCGCATTTCAGCGTGCTTGGCGTCCCTTCGTCACGAAAAGAGGGAGACACAGTGTTGTCTGGGTAACGCATCGGCGCAAAATACAGGTGGGGCGCTGCAAGCGCGCGATGATGTAGGACGTGCTGCGCTTCGGCTCCGCTGATTTTCGGCTGGAACCACGGGCAACTTCACAGTACCCCGTCAAGACCAGCATCAATCGTTTCGGCAACTCACAGGCAACACGTGGATACCAGTGTCATCCAAGTGGGCCGGTTTTTGACAACTTTACGGCCGATCATCACCCGACCACGTTGGCGAAGCCGACGCCCGGCGGCGTGGGGCCGGCTTTCCGAGGCAACATGGACGCTACTCTCATGCAGCGTGGATACGACCCGCATGCCATGACGTGGGAGACGATTACGATTTCGCGACCTTCGGTGTCATCGTAGCTCTGGCCGACTGGGCTCGCCCTACGTCATCTCCTGTCGCCGACGACCTTCGACGACAGCGCAGCTCTGATTTACTGGTCCTGCTCTACGCCATCTACAGACGCCGACAACATCTCTCGCAAGTGTACCCCGTCCTCGGACTCCAGTGACCCTTCTTCCATCTTTCCTGTCTCTCCTATCCCCTCAGTTTGTTGTTGCTTCTTCTTCCTCTTTCCTATACCTTTACTTCTACCCTTTTATCTCTCCTTACCCCCATCTCTTTGTGAGCTCTGTGGCGGTGTCGCTCACTGAAGCAGACAATAACGGGGCTCACTTTTCTCTTCCTCTCTCTTAAGAACCACTTCATTACGATTTCCGAAACGCCAAACTCTGCTTCTTCACCGAGGTTTCGGAGCCAAGCTCTCAACGACGAGGTGGAGCGCCGCTCGCAAGCCAACGCCAAGAAGCCGGCGTCCGCCGCTGCTTCGGCATCCGGCACGCCAGCTGACAAGACGCAGCCTCCCGATTCGCGCGCTGTGATGATGAAAAACATTTATTACAAAAAAGAGAGGTACGGGGCCAAAGCATGACCCTGCTACATGGTCGGCGTCCTTAGTCCGGGACACCGCATGACGAGGCCCCTACTCGCGCCCGTCTCACCAGAGCCCGTTGGGACTCTAGTGATGAGCAGTTGAGGAGGGCAGTCTCCCATGCCTCTCGGGAAGGGGTAGGGGAAGGGGGTAGGTGGGGATTTTTCGTACATGCCCATACCATGTGGAAGATATCACACGTCTCCCCACAGTGTGGGCACCGCCCATCTGTGTTCGCATCGAAATGCTTTAGGATTGCAGGACAGAGTAGAGTACCTGTCTGCAGGCGCCTTAGAGTTCGCTCTTCCGCCTTACTCAGCCCCTTTGCAGGAGCCGGGTAAAGACGGTGAGTGTCACGATAATAGGTGAGAATTTCTTTGAACCGCAGCAGCGGTGTATTGGCCTCCGAGTCATAAGAGCCAAGGTGAGGAGCCCGGTGGGTAAGCGCTCGGGCGGCCGCGTCAGCGGCCTCATTACCTCGTAGGCCCTGATGGCCAGGAGCCCATACGATGCGTTTCGGGGCTGGATCAGCGAGAGCCCGTTTTAGAATTTGGCTGGCTAGGGGGGATATCTCTCCTACCAAGTAAAGAGTACATGCTTTCCTGGAGTCCGTGATGATAACTTTCGAGTTGGGGTCCGCAGCAGCAAGCGCTATCGCGACTTCCTCAGCGCGCTCTGGATTTTGTGCTCGGAACGAGAGCCCATTGACATGCTTTTCCCGGTGAACTACAGAGGCCGTGTAAAATCCCGTGGGCGAAGGCCCTGCTATATCTACGTAGAATACACCAGGTCGGGAGCCGTGTTGCCTCTCAAGCGTCCGAGTCCGCGCCTGTCTTCTGCTTTCGTGCGTGTGCTTATCCATGTTACTGGGGAGTGGAGCGACCGAGAGCATATGCCGCCACAGTTCCGGAATACGCTCCGCCTCCTCTGCAGTGCAAGTGTGTTGTATATGTAAGCGGTTTAGCAGGCGGCGCCCGGGAGCCGTCTGCATGAGCCGCGTATATTGATTCATAAGGTGGGCCTCCCGCAACTCCTGGTAGGAGTTGAGCACACCTAACGCCTTCAGTTTGGCGTTGGAAGTGGCCACCGGGAGATCCAGAGCTCGTTTAGTAGCCTTACGAATGATGGCATCTATTCTTTCGTCTTCTTGCTTGTTAGTGCGAAGGTATGGGACGGCGTAGAGGATCCGGCTAGTCACGAAGGCATGCGCGAGCCGAAGCGCGTCCCTGCCCCGCAGACCACCCCGCTTGTTGGAAACGCGGTGGATCATGCGCCCTACCTGTTCGCCTATTCTCTTGAGTTTCGCTATAGTGGAGTCCGGTTTGAGTCTGTGGTGAATGAACAGGCCCAGAATCCGGAGCTCCTCCACCTCTCTGATGGGAACCCCAGACAGGGAGATGTGTATGGCTGACTTATCTCTTGGCTTCGCTCTAACGTGCAGAAGCTCTGATTTGTTTGGAGCACATTGGAGTCCACAATCGTTGGCATACGCCTCGACTATGGATGCGGCCTGCTGAAGGCGTTCCTGCATTTCACCAAGGCTCCCTTCAGTGGTCCAGATTGTAATATCGTCGGCATATACTGCGTGTTGTGTGCCTTCCACCCTGGCCAATTCGCTTGGAAGGCGCATCATAGCAATGTTGAAAAGGAGTGGTGATAACACTGCTCCCTGTGGGGTACCCCGTGTTCCCATAATGTACGGGCCATATTCCTCGTCCTCAATCCGAAGAAGTGCCTGGCGTTTAGAGAGAAAATCTCTGACATATGCAAAGGCCTTAGCCCCGCAATCAGTGGAGCTAGCCAGGATGCTGCTGTGTTTAACATTGTCGAAAGCCCCCTTCAGATCAAGGGCGAGGATGGCTTTATCATTGTGTTGCATACTTATGGGCTGTATGACGGCCCTATGGAGCTGGAGAAGGACGTCCTGTGCAGACATGTGTGGGCGAAACCCAAACATGGTGTCTGCAAAGAAGCCCTTGCCCTCAAGGTATGGGGAGAGGCGATCCCGTACCATCGTCTCCATAAGCTTGCCCGCGCACGAAGTCAGTGATATGGGCCTCAGATTTTCCGTATTCACGGCCTTGCCTGCTTTGGGGATAAAAGTCACAAGTGACGTTTTCCATTCGGAAGGGAGCGCACGGCCGTCCCAGATCTCGTTCATGTATTCCAATAAATGGAGGTAGGCTGTGTCAGGGAGGTTTGCCAACAGCTTTACTGTTATGCGGTCCAGCCCCGGAGCCGTACCCCTGCGCATTTTAGCTAAAGCCGCTTTAAGGTCATGCAACTCAAAACGGGCAGCGAGTTGGTGGTTAGGCTTACCAGAGTACGTGTACGCCGGCCCAGGCGGGTCCTCCGTACGACAGAGATACCTATCGCACAGAGCATCCGCAAGCTGTGCCGGAGTGCCTTGGTACCCTTGCAGAGCTCGCCGGAGCTGCTTCTGCGCCTCCCCTCTCGTTTGAGAGGGGTCTATGAGACTGCGAAAGAGACGCCATGTCCCCTTCGAGCTCATCTGACGAGCTGCGGCGTCGCAGCGGGCTATCCAATTTGAATCTGGGAGTTGGGCGGCATACGCTGCAGCTTGTTCCGTGAGTTGGGCTATGCGGATACGTAATTTGCGATTAGTCTTCTGCTTTTTCCAACGTTTTGTTAAGCTTCGGCGCGCCTCCCACAAGTGTAGGAGGTGATTGTCAACTGCGGGGATTTCTTCGTTGGTTTGAAGGGTAGTAGTAAGTCTTTTCTGAATGTTGTTTACGTGTTGAGCCCATTCTGCATAGCCTCCAGAAAATAGTACGGGAGGGATAGTCTGATTGCGAAATTGGGTCCAATCGGTCAACTTGGCTTGACCGCATTTTTTATGAGCTGACTTTTCCAGGAGTGTGACCCGGAGAAGGCAGTGATCACTGCCTAGAGAATCGCCCAAGTTCTCCCAGGTAGCATCCTTAGCGTTTTTTACGAGAGAGAGGTCCGGACACGTGTCACGGGTTACCGAGTTCCCCACTCGAGTGGGGTACGCCGGATCCGTGAGCAGCGTGAGGCGAAGGGTGGAGATAAGCTCCGCCAGCTTACGTCCTCTGGCCTTCCCGTAGTGATAGCCCCAGTGAAGGCTGGGAGCATTGAAGTCTCCCACGATCACTAAGGGGTCCTTGTCTGCCAACTTGATCGCCCGGAGGAAGATTTCGCTAAAAGTTACGCGGGGCTTATGCGGGGGGCTGTATATATTTAGGATGTGTATTGACTGGTCGCGACGTCTGAGAGGCAGTACTCTGACCATTGTGTATTCTTGTTCAGTACTTAAGTTTAAGTCGACCTGAATCGCGGTATATGCCTTGTTCAACAGGATGCATGACGAGGGCCCCCCCTGGAAAGTGCTATAGCCAGAGAATTTAACGTTCAAACCGGGCTCCTGCAAAGCAAGCAAGGCGGGCATGTTTCCGAGGGACTGCAAGTAGAGCTGGAGGTGCGACCGTTTTTTCCAGGCTCTAAAACCCCTGCAGTTCCATTGTATAATCTCAAATTTTTGTAGATATTTAGCTTGTTTATTAGATCGGCTAGCCATCTTTTAGTATTTATTTACGGTGCAGAGGACCGGTCCGGACCTGAAGCCGGCCCCGAAAAGCCTTCTTCTGCTGCCTGACGGGAGGCCGGCTTGCGCTTAACCTGCGGGGAGTCGCTCTGAGTGGTGTTTTTAATTTGGGCGATAACCCAGGGCTGCATGGCTTTAAGGACTGAGTTAGAGACCTGCGCCACAATTTCGGGAAGTGCTTGCGTTAAGGCTGCCGTGAACATGTCCTGAAAGGACTCGCGGACTGCCGACATGATTTGAGTGGGGAGGGCTGCCACGCTCGCCTCTAATTGCTCGGTTTTATGATTCGCGCGCTGTGGGACGCAAGGGGAAGGTTCTCACCAAATGGAAGCCTCGCCCGTTTCCAAAACCGAGTCCGGACGACTATTTAATAGTCGTAAAGCCACGAGAGTGCATCTCATTGCATGATGCTTTCTCAGAGAACTGGTACGGGACAGCGTTTAAGGCATACCTCGGGCCCAAGCGAGCTGAGACGCTGACAGTTATTCTATCGAGAGAGCAAAATTTGATTGTGATTTACACCCCGGACCCTGACACGGCAGACAAAATCATCGGGGACTTCGCGGTAAACATCGAGCACAGGCAGGTTCTGCTCAACGGGTACCTGCGACAAGATGGTAGCAATGTCTGCCACGGAGTCATCGTAGTCCGCAACTCAGATACGACGGAGACGCTCCGAGAGAGCGTACGCTGTAGGTCAGGCACCATCGTCGAGGTGCGTAAATTTGGCACATCGAACAAGGCGCGTGTAACCTTCGCCGGCAAGGAGAAGCCACGCTTTGTTCACTACGACACAATGCTGATCCCCGTCAAATCCTACTACCGGACGATCCCGGCCTGCGGCAAGTGCGGTGTCGTCGGCCATCGGATGGACAATTGTCCCAACCCACGACCGGATACGCGTGGCCTGTGTGGACAGCAGGTTTCGCTTGTGGAGGAGGGGGTGCGGGCGCCTCATGAATGTGTACCCGTATGTTCTGTGTGCGGTGGAGCACACGCCACAAACTCTCGAGCATGTACGGCCAAGTACCGTAATTCCAAGGTGGCCGCACAACAGGGCGGAAAGTCCAAAAGGGCGTCCAAGAAACGACGCAAAGATCAGACTCCCAGTGAGCCACCACGCTGGGAAGTCGCCAAGACAGAGAAGCCTGCTTCCCCTACTGGAGGAACCGAAAAGCAGCCGACGGCGCAACCATGCGGCGGAGCCGGGCCATGGGCCAACGCCGTCAAAAACGGAAACCAGGTGGGTGGTACGGGTAGAGCTGCCTCTTCATCCCCCCCTATCATTCCCTCTTCATCGCGTAACGCCGACCAAAATATTATTGCCAAACTTCAGGCACAAATCGAAGCGTTACAGAAAAGACTAGCGGCAGCCAAAGCCAAACAGACCCAACTAGTCTCCCCTCCTCCTCCCCCCGCAGTAGAGGTAATGGAGAGTGAGACCAAGGCGGCGGCGGCGGACGCGGTTGCCGCACTCGAGGCTCGTGTGAACACCCTTGAGGTCCGTATGGACAGCCGTATAACTGTCCTCGAAACCCAAATCTCAGCGGCTGTAAATGCCGCCATTGCTAAAATGACAGAAACCATTCCTACCCTGCTAGCCCAACAAGTTGCGCGTTTCACCAAACGAGCCGGCCCAATTAAGGACGTGTCTGGCCGGTACTTTAAAACGCTTCGACGACAGATCGAATTTGAGGATGATGACAGCTGCTCCGCCTCCAGAATTGAGGACACCCCCCTCCCCGCGAGTGCTGGCTCGGGAGCACCGCCACCGCGATCGCTCGTTAACTCCACTGATCATGGCGGGCACCCTTAGAATTCGGAAGTCCCCACGATCCAATACGGCCACTCCCATCCAAATCACCCAGTGGAACTGTCGGGGCTTTAAGGCTTACACTAAGCGCGCCAACCTCCAGCTTTTCCTCGCAGCATTTCAAAACCTTCCTGCTGTGGTAGCCCTCCAGGAGCCAGGGAGTGCTGCCACACTCACAAACTATACTACGTTTCAGCAGCACCCTTTATCTTGTATCTGCGTGCACAAAAAGTATACGGCCAACCTAGTTGATCTCGACCTTAAGCCAGCTTTTTCGTACGTGATGGTGACACTCCTTCCGCTGCGTAAACAGGACCCGCCACTGCACGTGCTAAACATTTATTGCTCACCGTAACTAAGCAACATTACATTCGCAGACCTTTTTAGCCGCGCCTTAAAGGCTGGAGGCAGGGACCCTCTGGTGATCGTGGGTCATTTTAATGCCCCCATTACACTCTGGGGGTATGCACGTGAAGAGAAACGTGGACGTAAATTGGCGAAACTTATGTCCATGTTGGGCCTAACCCTTCACACCGACCCTGCCTACCCAACTCGCGTGGGTAACTCCGTGACCCGGGACACATGTCCGGACCTTACCCTCACAAAAAACATCCAGTATGCGGATTGGGTCAACACTGAAGAGACCCTCGGCAGCGACCACTGCATACTCAACACCACCATTCGCACCTATCCTTTGGCAAGACCCTACGGAGAGGCAAAATTACCCGATTACACGAAGTTTCGGCAAATATACGCCAATTCGACACCCATTGAGGAGTAAGGATACCATGCTTGGTCCCAGCAACTGGTTTCCTCATTACGCTCCACAGAAACACAAATTAAACTCTCCGAGGCGACTCCGGCGGTGGATAACCATCTCCTTCGCCTCTGGGAGGCCCGGCGCAGCCTCGTCCGCTGATGGCGCCGGCAAAAACACAACCGAAAGCTCAAAATTCGCATCACTGAGCTCACCCAGCGAGCAGCAGAGTACGCAGCCCAGCTCGCTGACTCTAACTGGGTGGACTGTTGCAACACGGCCGCTCGACAAATGTCCAGCCGGAGTACCTGGCGCCTCTTCCGCGCCTTGATTGATCCGACCCAAACTCGAACAGAGACACAAAAACATCTGCAACGAGCATTTCACAGCTTCGACGGAGACACAGTCAAATTGGCATGTAAACTCCGAGACCAATATCTATGCACACAGCAGGACTTCCGAGGGCCGGCGTACTCGTATGCAGGTACCGAGAACGAGGAGCTGGATCAACTGTTCCAGTTACACGACCTGAAGGCAGCCCTAGCAAAAATGAGACGAGGAACGGCGCCGGGAAGGGATAAAATAACCGTGAAATCACTTGCCAATCTTCCTGACTCGGCCTACACCATGCTCCTTGCCTACATCAATTCCATTTGGATCGGGAAAACAAGCCTACCAATTGAGTGGAAGACCGCCCTGGTCACCTTCATACCCAAAGCGGCCAAAGCTATTAACACGGACAACCTTCGCCCCATCTCCCTTACTTCTTGTGAGGGAAAATTAATGGAGACGATGGTGCGCGACAGGTTGTCCACGTTCCTGGAGACCAAAAATGCATTTGCCGACACCATGTTTGGGTTCCGCCCACACCAGTCCGCGCAAGATGTCTTGCTTCAGCTCGACCATGAGATCGTCGATCCAGTCGAGTATCCCCTGAATGACAAAGTTGTGCTCGCTTTGGATCTGAAGGGGGCCTTTGATAACGTGACCCACGAAATTATTCTAACACATCTCTCACAGGTGGATTGCGGTCAAAACACTTTCAACTATATTAAACAATTCCTCACTGACCGACAATCATACATTCGGATTCAGGACATTGAACACGGCCCTTACCGATTAGGCTCGAGAGGGACTCCGCAGGGAGCGGTCCTCTCGCCCCTCCTATTCAATGTGGCAACGATGAGACTCCCCGCTCAGCTGGCGAAAGTCGAAGGCATACAGCATGCGCTGTACGCCGACGACATCACCATATGGGCGTCACACGGCTCGGCAGGAGACATGGAGGCAAGCCTGCAGCAAGCGGTGGACATCGTGGATGACTATGCCCGTCGCTGCGGCCTTCAGTGCTCCCCGTCCAAATCGGAATTCGTGCACATACGCCCCTCACCAAAGTGCACCAAAAAAATCGACCTCTCCCTTCACAGCGGACCAATACCCGAACGCGATGAGATTAGAGTACTGGGGCTTTTTATACACAAAAATCGCAGAGCAGACACAACATTGGCCAAATTGCGTAAGGTGGGGGACCAGGTGGGCCGGATGGTCCACCGGGTTTCCAACAAGCGCGGGGGGTTACGATGCAAAGATGCCTTGCGGCTGGCGCATGCATTCGTAACCAGCCGAGTCCTGTACTCGGCTCCATACCTCCACCTACGCAAATCCGACGAGAATGCACTCGAAGTCATTCCCGCAAAATCTACAAGCGCGCCCTCGACCTTCCTGTCAGCACCTCTACCCAGCGCCTTTTGGGCTTGGGAATGGTGAACACCTTCAAGGAGCTGAGAGAGGCGCACTTGACAAACCAATATACTAGACTCTCTAAAACACCGTCGGGTCGCCGCCTCCTTGCCCGGCTACACATCAATCATTCAATACACACGGAAGAGCGCGTATGGATTCCAGAAGTTTGGCGATACTCCTTGCACGTGCGCCCTCTTCCGGCTAACATGACCCGAGACGACTACAGTGGCCGACGCCTCGCGCGGGCGGAAGCCTTGGCTCGACACTACGGCCACAAATTCGGAGTATTCTACGTGGACGCCTCCGGCCCGCACTACGGTGGTTGGTACACGGCTGTGGTCGTCCACGAAAACACCGTTGTAAACGGACTCACATTCCCTGCACATAACATTACGCACGCGGAGGAGATCGCCATCGCACTAGCCGCCGCATATCAGGACTCGAGGGTCATCATCACCGACTCAAGGGGTGCCTGTCGCAGTATTGAACAGAGATACATTCCGTACCGTGCTTATAAAATTTTGCAGAACAGCAGCTACCTAGGTGCCCCCGCGCACCGAACGATCATATGGGCTCCGGCTCACACGGGCCTCGATGGTAATGAGACGGCCGATGCCACCGCCCGCGCGCTCACTCTCCGGGCACCATCCTCGTCCCCTACCGATCCGGAACTCGAACCCAATCCCGCCTACACCTTTAAGGCGGTCACACAATTTTATCAATCAGGCCAGAACGTCTATCTGAAACCCTGTAAGGGCCTCACGAAGGCGGAGGAGCGAATCCTCCTTCGCCTCTATACTAAAACACTATTGTGCCCGGCAAACATAAAACACTTTGACCCCGCTTGCACGGGGAAGTGCCCGCATTGTGAGGAAAATTCCTCTGACATTTTCCACATGGTGTGGGCATGCCAAAAAACCCCAAACCTTACAACACTACCCAACCCTTCGCGGGAGGACTGGGAGGCAGCCCTGCTCGACTGCTCTGACCTGACAGCCCAACGGGCCCTGGTCGAGCGTGCCCGGGCCGCGGCCAACGCCAATGGGCTCCCGTAAGAGGGAGCTCACCTAGTGTTTGTACGGGGCGGCCCTTTAAGGACCGTTCCCACCCTCCCTGTAAATAACATCTGTAAATAAATGTTTTTCAGCAGCAGCAGCGAAATGCAGCATGTATGTCACTTTTCACGCCACTTGCCGTCAGGCCGCGCCGACGGATGCTGGTAGCTCCTGGCGTCAGAGTATAGAGTGCTCGCGTTTTGCTGATGTTGAGTCACTGTGCCCAGCGTGCGCGCGCGTCAACGCTACGATGGAGTATATTGCGCCCTTCATGATGCGCTCGTGTTCGTTTTGCTAGCTCCACATATACCAAATGTGGTGTTACGTGACGTCGTTGGATAATGAAATATATGACTGGTGCAAACATGATAATCCTGACACGCGTACGTGTCATGTAAGAACATGACAACAAACCACGCTCATAGCGTGCTCGAGGCCGTTTCGCTAGCTCTGCATACCGAGTTTGGTATACGGGACGCGATTGGTGGCGAATGTATGGGACTGGTTCAAACTTCATAATCATGAGATGCGTGTCATGCAACAACATGACTACATACCATGTTCATGAAGCACTCGCGGTCATTTTACTGGCTTCTCATGAACCAAATTGGACATTACGGAACGTGAATAGATGATGAACGTATGTGACTGGTGCAAACACGATAATGATCTCATGCGTGTCATGTAAAAACATGACTACACGCTCATGATGCGCTCACGGCCGTTTTGCCAGCTTCACATGTACCAAATTCAGTATACCATGACGCGAACGGACGACAACATAGCTCAACATATACCAAATTTGGTATTAGGTGACGTTAATAAATGACGAAAGTAAATTAAACGTCCAAACATGTTAATCGTGTCATGGAAGTCATGTACGGCATAATTTACCCCTGCCTCTTAACGTTGTGCTGAATTTAAAGTGACCTACTACCCTTTCTCATTCGTGCTTGGCATATCATCGATTCCCACTGTACGTGCAGAGAGAGATAGACTTTATTAATTTCCGGCAGATTGCTGGGATGGGCTCCCACCTAGGGGCCAACGGAGAGACCGTGTCTCCCGGCAGCTTCCTTGGCCTGCTGGATCACCCAAAATTGTTTGTCCAGGCCCGAACTGAGCAGCGCAGTCCGCCAACGCGCCCGAAGGTCTTCATTGGAGGCCGCGACCCCAGAATTTCTGACTAATGCTGGACATTCCCATAGGATATATGGTCAAGAGTGGCTCTGGTGGTACAGTACTGGCATAGATTAGAACTATAGACGTCGGGATATATGTGGTGCATGATGACAGGGTTCGTGTATGTGCGTGTTTGTAGCTGCCGCCACTGAACGGACTGGGCCCGATTCAGCTTGGAGCGAGGCGGAGGGTACTCCCGTCTTTGCAGTCGATAGTGTTGAATTATGTCATTAAATTTAGTGAGCTGATCGTCCCATTCCCACACCGGCACAGAAAGGTCCGTTTGGGTGGCCGCTTCGTCTGACGTGACTCGGAACGTAAGACCTCGAGCCACGTTGTGCGCCACTTCATTCGGATTGGCCTCCGCGTTACCTAGTGGTGTGTGGGCAGGGAACCACAAGATGTGTACGTATTTGTCCACCTCGTGAATTTTGCCTGTATTAGGAATCCGCAATGCCTCGGGATAGATTCTGCCGCATGCGTAGTTTCGAACGGCAGTCTGCGAGTCGCTTATTACGCATGAGGCGTTAGTGTGGGCTATGGCCATCGCGATAGCCACTTCCTCTGCCGTTTCTATGTTCCGTGTGTTGATTGACGCGCTGCTTTTGCATTGTTGTGTGTGGTCTACGACAGCAGCCACGAAGTGGTGACGTTCCTGGTAGCGTGCAGCGCCGACAAAGACTGCCTCATGGTTGCGCCCAAACATCTTTGACATGGTCCTGGCTCTACTGACACGTCTGCCCTTGTTGTGTTCAGGGTGCATGTTTCTTGGTATGGGTGGTACTGTTAGCTTAGCATGGATAGTGCGTGGTATGTCGTGTTTGTCTCCGTGTGGAGTGTGGTAAGAAATACCGAGATTACATAGAATCTGCTGGCCTGCTTTGTCTTGGCTAATCGCTCGAATTGGGAGATTTGTTGCGCCTCAATAAGTTCCTCAAAGGTATTGTGTAAACCAAGTTGAAGGAGTAGTTCGGTGCTGGTGTTTTGAGGCAAACCTAGCGCTTGTTTGTAAATTTTCCTAATTAGGCTGTTGAGTTTTGGCTTTTCCGCGGTGAACCATCGGTGGTACGCCGCCGTATAAGTGATGCGAGTTAGAACAAACGCTTGGATCAAACGGATGATGCTGGCCTCTTTCATGCCTTTGTGTTTATTGGTAATGCGCCTAATGAGGCGCATCGTGTTAGACAATCTGGCTTCAATGTTGCGAACTGTCTCTCCGTTGGTACCCTTACTTTCTATGATCAAACCTAGCACTCTGATTTTGTCCACGGTTGGTATGGCGTGACCATCGCTTGTAGTGAGTTTTATATCAGCGTGTGCCCGCGCTTGGGGATGTTGTTTGGGTGGCCGACCTCTAAGTGTAGGGCGATATAGCAGTAGCTGAGATTTCTTCGCCGAGCAGGAAAGTCCAGTTCCTTGTAAATACCGTTCGACTGTGTCAATCCCCTCATGAAATCTCTGTTCAATGGAACCATCACTGCCGTCGCACACCCAGAGGGTGATGTCGTCGGCGTAAATGGTGTGATGAAATGCTTCGATGGCTTGAAGTTTTGAAGGAAGACCAATGAGGGTGAGGTTAAACAACATGGGAGATATCACGGAACCCTGCGGGGTGCCCGCACTTCCTATGGTTATTTTGGACGACCTGAGTGCTCCCACAGTGATTGTGGCCGTTCTGCTCGTAAGAAATGTCCTAATATAGTTGTACGTGCGAAGCCCCAAGTTTAGGTTATTGACCTGATTTAGAATGGTGCTATGCGTGACAGAGTCAAAAGCCTTCTTCAGATCAAGACCAAGTATGCCCTTAGTGGAACGTCCCGTACTGTCTATGATGTGATGCTTAATCTGCAACATGGCATCCTGCGTTTAAAGATGCCTGCGGAAGCCAATCAGGGTGTGGGAAAAAATCATTGTCTTCGAGGTAATTTGTCAGTCTAGCCAGGAAAGCGTGTTCCATCAATTTGCCTATACAAGATGTTAAGGAGATGGGCCGAAAATTGTCAGTATTGAGTGGTTTGCCTGGTTTCGGAATCAGAATCACCTTGGCCGTTTTTCAATGTGGGGGCAAGATTCCGGTGTTCCAGCAGTTATTAATATAGTCTGTGATATGCGTGATCGACTCATCGTCCAAATTGCGTATCATCTTATTCGCGATGTTATCCGGACCTGGTGCAGATTTGGTATTAAGTTTTTGTAGGGCGGCACGGATATCCGCTTCGGTGAATTCTTCGTCTAGAGCAGTGTTGATCTGGCCCGTATAATCTGGATGCTGCTGAGTAGGAGCTTGAGAGATATATTTGAGCTCTACCTCCCTAAGAAACTCCTCGTCGGTGCCCTTGTAAGCATGTATTAGTTTGTTGATGGTTTGTCGTTGGGCGGTTTAGCTGTCTTCTGGGTCGAGCAGGAACCGTAGAAAATGCCAAGTTTTACTAAGACTTAGTTGCCTGTCCATCGCATCGCAGGTTTCATCCCAGTGTTGCCGGCTTAGCTGTGTTGCATACATCTCTATCTCTGTGTTGAGGAGTGCTATGCGTTTCCTGAGGTTTCTGTTGTATTTCTGTGTCTTTCACCTCTTTTGAAGCGATTGCTTTGCCTCCCACATGTGGAGGAGCCGGCTATCGATCTCTTCGAGGTGTGCCTCGGGAGGTACGATTCGCGTGGCATTATTAATATCCTGTTTAAGCGTGTGTATCCAGTCCTCTATGTCGCTGATGGGTTGGACCTGGTTCTCACGTGATTTGCGGAACTGGGTTCAGTCTACCAACTTTAGCTCTTTTCCCGTGGGTTTACCTGGGCCACCTTGAACATGTACCTCGATGATGTAGTGGTCGCTACCCAGGTCCTCTAGGGTATTTTTCCAGGTGGCTGCTGATGTGTTTCTCGTGAACGTCAGATAAGGCGTTGTGTCTTTACTGGAGCTAGTGCCACCACTGTACGTGGAATCTGCTAATTTTTTTATGAACGAAGTTACTGGGTCCCGCATCACCGCTCCCCACCCTAGCGTTTCAGGCACCTAATGGTCATTTTCGCAGCTCCCAACCAGAATCAAAATCAGAACGCGCCTAAGCGCATCAAATGTTAGTGTAATTACGAAGCGTTTTTTGTATATTAGATGTAGCAGTGAAGGGGAATATAAAGTATCGCGTGAGGATGCATGTTGTCAAAATGCGCTATCGTGAAAAATGTGAGACTGAAGTTATATAAACTCAATAATTACTTGTTTACAAGCAGCTAAGCAGCTTGTGATTGAGCTGTTCATACTAAACTGGGGAGAGACAGTATTCAGCTATACGTATACAGGTGATATCATTTTAATTGACAAGTACGCGCTGTCCAAAGTTGTGAACACATCGTAAACCAGGGTTGCCAACTGTCTGGTAATTATCCTACAGTCGTATGGCACATTTTCAAAGTTTCCCAACCAGCGTATAGGGTAGTAGGGCTGGTACGTACGTAGGGTAATTTCAAAATTTCCCTCGTCATTTATCAGTGACCTATCCGCGCGACCTATCCGAAGGTTACATTCGTGGAGAGATCCTAAGTGGAAATGTCTTAAAGCTCCGAAGACGAAAGATCGAAAGATTCTTGTGCTTACCTTGTTTTTTTTGTTTTTTACAGCTAAAGCTGTTGCGACATCACAACGCAGTTCACGTGCGCACCGTAGTTGTCCGACACCACCTGCGATGTCCGTAACCACAATTGCACGAAACAAGAAATGCTCAGTAAACAAGAAACACAAAGGACGCACTGGGGTTCGAACCCGCGTCCCCTGCAAGCCAGCCCAGTATTGTACTACTGAGCCACACCCGTGAAACTACTTTGCAAACTGGTCTTGTTCGAAGCCAGGAAAGGAATCATGTTAATATGAGTGATAACACGTTTTAGAACCGAGAAGGGACAATCAAGAGTCACATAATGCGAATTGGCAATGAGTATGTTGTCGAATAACACAACCATTTACAAACGCTCGATATTGTTCACGTAATAACTGTGGCGCATATCCACTGTGAAGGATTACAAAAGCATCTGCCATAATTCTTCATCTACGTCAAGCACAGCACAAAAAAAAACGCACAAAGTTCCTTGCAAGAGTGTAGCAGGTACCACGCTTCTCCGAAAGATGGCGTAGTGAATGCCTGCCTACTACACAATGACTAATGGCGTAGTGGGTACCCAGAAAGTGTGCGGGATAGTTACCTAAAGAGTGTGCTCTTAAAAGCCGCTCTTCAAATCCACTCTTCCAGCCTTCGCTGAGACAGTGCTGCGCGCTCTTTTCGGGATGTCTTTTCCGCCATTTGTGGCGTCTGTTCGTTGCATGGATAGGCTTTTAAATTTTGTGACGGTGGTTGGTGTTTACCAAATGAAGCTCTATCATCGCACTTGAAAAGTCATGATTGGCGTCGACGCGAGTGTTGCAAAAAATCATGATGACATAACAGCGCCACCTCATCTCGGCACAATTCTTGATGTCATGATGGTCATTGCGACGTCATCGTCACACGGTCTTTGGAGGGCGGATCACGTCATAGAGTGTACAATATTTGCACGTCATCATTGTTACACAGCGCTATTACTAAACGTAGGGTAAAATGCAATTAAAAACGCCAGGCCTGCGCGGTAGGTGCAGCACAGTCACAGCGACAGCTAAAATAGCGGCCTTTCAGAGCCTTTTATAAACACTCATTGGGTAACTGCTGCAAGCACACTTGCTTTGTGCCCACTACGGCATTATTATTAGTAATAAAAATTTTAGGGTAGTAGCTCGGCATTCGCAATGCTATTTTTCATCATTTTTCTGAAAAGCGTGGTGTTCGCTAAACTATTGCGAGGAATTTTGTGCCAATTGTTTATGCAGGCGCTGCAGACGGTGAGGAATTTAGCCGAAATGGGTATGCGCCCCAGATAATAGCTGAACAATAACAAGCTTTTGTAATGGGTTGGAGCGTAGGACGACCCACTCGTTACGCTATTCGTATTGTGCGACGACTGCTTGTTCTTTCACTGTTTTAAAACGCTTTATAAGTCATTTTAACACGATTGCTTTCCGGATATCAAGCCTGCCTAAGGCAAGTTTGACAACAAGTTGCATGCACCGGCGTGGCTATGTGATAGCATACTGGGCTGATACCCAGCTGACTCGGGTTCGAGCTCCACTGTGCCATTGGCACTAGGTTTTTTTCTCTAATTTGGCGCGATGTGGTTACGGGTGGCGGCAGCGCACAACTATATACGGTGCTGTGCGAGACCTGAGTTGTGATCTCATAAGAGCTTCCACTGTAAAAAGTTGGTAGGGTGAAGTGGGATAGTTTAGACCTCGGCATAGCGTATTTTGCAAAAAAATTGTTGGCCACACTGTTGTTACGTGCTTAAAAGGTATGGGATAGACTTTTGACTGATATTTTGCAGTTTCTTGATGTTTGCTTACCGCGGAGCATGTTTACTGGCAGCTTGTACTTGTGTAACCCGTGTTGAGCGAAACCGGTGCTTAATTTCGCGACTGCGCCCTCAAATATAATTTTATTAAACAAATAGTTCTTGTGTCACGGTTACGCGCCACACAGGAAAGAAAATAGCACTAGCGCGCTAAAGCTTAACAGCAGTTTTGAGCTGCAAATTGATCGCTCAAAAGTGGTGGGGTATCCGGTCTATCATAGTGCACAGGCTTCGAAAAAGCCCATTCGCATTGAAAATTGATAAATATGGACGTAATCCATCCATTATTAAGAAACTCAATGAGAATACTGCAGTTTTTTGTTCGTTGTATATGCATAGGAAATTGCACGACCTGAAAAATGTAGCGAAGCGATTTGGCGTGAGGGTTGTGTTAACGCACCAACCACGCCTCGTCGCATTTGTTCTGTAGTGCACGAGATGACAGGTAACGTAAAGAAAAAAATTACACCATCTCGCAATAAAGGAAACCATCAGAAGCATTCGAAGCTGCGCATGGGTCGACTTCCGCTCTTTCCTGCTGGGAAAGCACCCTTGCAAGTATAGCATATATTACCATGTAGTTTCGGTTGCTGTTACACGTCCCGAACTGTTGTTGGAGCACGCTCCGTGGGTTCAAGTTCATCGCGCGTCTGCAGAAACTTGTTTCCCGACACCATCACGTGATTTCTGAGAGAATGTAAGGGGGAGAGGTCACAGCCTTTCACACGGCCATTTACGCGTGATTTCCTAACATTGTACGCGGAAGGTCCCATGTGCTGGAGTTTGCTCTTCCATAACTAAGCAATCTCGAATTGGCCAGCGCTACACCGCTTCTTCTTGTACGTTTGTTGATCTATAGGTGGAAGCCAACTTCATTTTGTTGACCGGTTTGAGAGGAAAATGTTCTGCGCACCGGTGATGCCAACCCTATAGGGATAGAGCGACCTAGATACCTAGATCTAGGAACTTGCTCTTTCAGCGGTTTGGTGTCTTTATCAAAAATCTATGGAAATTTTGTACGACTCTAAAAAAGTTTACATTATGCGGCTTCATTACAGGCGTTACAGAGTAGTCACGCTTTTTCAACTTGAAAGGCTGTAAAAAAGAATAATATTCTGTTTCCCCTTCTTATATATATAAGAGTTTTAGTGTTTTGCTGGGCCGAGCGAAGGCGACAGCAGTTCTGCAATTTCAGATTATTATACCCTATATAATGCAGGAAACGAACTTTGTCGTCGTAAGTGTTTAACTTGCAGACGAAATATTAAGAGCGCCTTGAGCGCTTTCCTGCTCTTGGAAACAAAGAGGATTTTTTTCCCTATAGTTCTTATGCGCATGAGGCCAGCTTACGCTCACTGCATACTTGCCTTCACTGTGCAAAGTCTACATGAAAAATAACTACTGAACCAGAGGCCTAAAAGAACTAGAGCGAGAATAGGACTGAAAATTGTAGGAACTGGTATGGATACATTATTACAAAAAAAAAACCCGGTCCTGCACGGAAAGTGCCACACATGTCACAGCGAAAGCTGGAAGAACGGCCTACTACAAGCACAGATGCTTGCCTTGTACCATAAATAAAATAAAAATGGGGTAGTGGAGATCGTTCACAATAGCTTTGTGAACTAGCGTGTAGCGTGTAGTGTGTAGCTACCCACTACGTGCACACTAGTAAGGCATTATATGCATTTTGTTTATGTTGTGCTTTACGACAACAAAAAAAATATGTCCGCGGCCTTCTAATATGGCTTGGAGCAGTGTACGACCCACTTTTTATGCAACTGCTATTGTGCGACTCCTGGTTCTTGCTTTACAGTTACAAAACACTCTGTTAACGTTATTCCTTACCAGACAAATGAAGCCTGTACGGGGTCAGTTTACAATGGAGCCTGGCTAATATCTCCGAATAGAATAATGGGCCACCCCTCGGCGGACCTGGTTTCAATTCCCATTCTGTCCGCGGTATTTTACAGCGAACGCTGTTATGAGATCACAAATCGGGTCACGCGCAGTTACACGCCGCTGCTGGTGTCCGTAACCACATCGCGCGAAATTAAAAAAAAAAAACTAGCACCAATGACACAGTGGGACTAAAACCCGGGTCCGCTCAGTGCCAGCCCAGTATTCTACCACTGAGCCACACCAAGCTTAGGACTTGTTGGCAAACTTGCCTTAGGTAGGCTTGATGTCGGGAAAGGAACGGCGTTAATATGAGTAATAAAGCGTTTTGAAACAGTAAGATAACAGCCAGTCGTCGCACAATGCGAATAGCGTAACGAGTGGGTCGTCCAGTGCTCCAACCCATTACAAAAGCTTGTTCTTGATCACCTATTAACTGTGGCACATACCCACTTCAGGCGTTATTACTCATCGTCGTCAGTCACTGCATGAACAATTGGCACGAAACCGCTTGCATGTGTTTAGCGGATCCTACTCTTCTAAGAAGAATGCGAAAAATAGAATAGCGAATGCCGGTCTACCGCCCTAAAATTTTGTTGATTAATGCCTTCGTGGGTGTCAAGCAAGTATGCTTGCAGCAGTTACGCAATGAGTGTTTAGAAAAGGCTGTGAAAGGCCGCTCTTCCAACTGTCGCTGTGACTGTGCATGCTGCGTCTTCCACGCATTCCATGACGTTTTTTTTTTGTTTCGTTGCTTTTTTTTTCTTATTTTATGCACTACGAGTTACGGACACCGGTGGCGGTGGTACCAAAATCGACCCTTGTTGTGATCTCATAACAGCTTTCGCCATAAAAATCCATGATGAGAAGAGACGAGAGATATTTTAAAGTCTTCGTGAGAGTGAGAAAAGGGTTACAGTGTACTAGTGTACTAATAGTGTACTAATAGCGTAGTGTACTAGTGTACTAATAGGGGTAGTGTGCTAAGACGCATACGCACCCTTGAGGCACCTCATGTTGCCTACGAGCGATGGCTTCACAAGCATTTCCTCCGCAACGTCCGCGCCTACGCTATAAGCGGACGTTGCGTCTTATCTTAGCGGACTGTGTTATACTGAATCAGCTCTTACTACCCGCACGGTCAGAATTGTATCCCTGCGCATTCGCATTTCTTGTTAATTATTACAAAACAAATGTTGGAACGGATTGCTGGCCGAGCAGGTCGCGCAAGCGACGTAAGCCACACGCATCCCAAACAACTGAACTTTTATTTCCTTTGAAGTGCACGAAGAAACGCCTCGTGGTTCCCATTGGCATTCGCGAACTCGCGTCGCGCACAGAAGCCCTGTTTCGCAGCGCTACAATGCTCTCTCCCGCCCCTAGTAAACGGGTCAACACAACGCTCTGGTTCAAACGTCCATTCGCACCGGAGGCCTTGTGAGTCGTCCACTCCGCATGAACCTTTGGAGGAGTGGTTGGGCTGGTTCAGTCTGGTCTGCTGGTAGCCTTCTTGGCTGTGGAACTGGAGATGGTGCACGACCACTTCACTGTTGTCCACATGCACTAGTTTTACGTAGTCAAGCGAAACCACGTCATGACAGCCACCTTTTTCAATCGTGATGTGCTTTTCTCCTCGTTTAACCACCTTGAATGACCCATCATAAGAAGCTGGAGTGGACGCTGTACAACGTCGTGCTTCACGAACTGGCAGGAGTAGAGATCACTGGGCACAGGTCACAGCTTGCTTACAATGCCTTGCAGTCGCAAGGCGTACTCGCTGTTGACCTGGGCGTTTGCGTTTTTACTGTCGGCGACAAACTCCCCCAGAAGGCGAAATGTACCGTGTACGATTTAAGCCGAGCAGCAGCCAATGTCCGCCTTCATATTCGACCTAATTCTCAATAAAACCAGACGTAGAGCCTCCACCCAACTGTGACTTGAAGTTGCTGTCGGGCTAGTGTTCAGTTGTCGATGGAGCCTTTCCACCATACCGTTGCTGATGGAATGGTAGGCCGTTTTTCGGACGCGCCGGATTCCTAGGAGCCGCTTGATTATACCGAATAGGACACTCCAATTGCGTTCCGCGATCCGTTGTCACGGTCGATAGAACTTCGAATCGCGCAACCAGGGGCAGATGAAAGTGTGGGCCACCGTATCAGCAGTGATATCCCATTTCGATAACTAGTGTGCCCTCCAAAATTATAGAACACGTCATCAACTCGCAAATAGTGAGGTTTTTGACTCCTGTAACTTCTTCCATCAATCACAACACGGATTTCGGAAAAGGCCTCTCCTGTGAAAAGCAACCAGTGCTCTTTCTTCACGATTTGCACACTAACCTGGACCGTAACATGGAGACCAACGTAATCTTTCTACACTATTCTAAAGCATTTGACAAGGCTCCTCACCACTGCCTTTTGTTAAAACTTTCACAGCTTCACCTACAACCTAGCATTCTTCAATGGGTTGAACAATTTCCCACTAATCGTTCACAGTCTGTCTTCGTTAACGGTCATCAATCTAACCCTCGAGATCTCCCAGTCACATCAGGCGTTCCTCAAGAATGTGTCCTTGGTCCTCCCCTTATTTCCTAATATATATTAGCGACTTGCCCAATCATATAACCTGCAGCATTCGCATGTTCACCGATGACTGTGCCATTTATCATACTGTATTTAACCCCCATGATCACCTAGACCTCAAAAAAATCTTAACAGCGTTCTTAATTAGTGCAAGACATAATTAATGCCCCTAATTCGTCTAAATGCCACCTTGTCTTTTTCCCGTCGTCACAGCCCATATCGTTTCCAATATTTCATCGTTAACCACCCAATTGACCTGGTACCAAATTATAAATGTCTTGGAATCACAGAAGCTTTCGGATGCCTTGCGACAATTGTACGATCGGCCACTCTCTGTGCAGATGCTACTGGAACACCGTCATCGCCTTTCGTCGGCTCAAAAAGCAGTCAAAGCTGCCTTGTGCTTTTTGAAGACTACAGGCCTACGTGACCACCTCTAACTTTTGTGCCGTGCTACCGCTGCATACGCGCCAGCCGATTGACTGACAATCTTCCTTTTTTGTTCTTCTCTCTCTCTCTTTCTTCTCTTTCCTCTCTCTCTCATCTTTATGCCCCCTTCCCATTCCCCCGGCGTAGGGTAGCAAACCGGGCATGTGCTTGGTTATCCTCCCTGCCTTCCCTCTTTTTATTTATCCCTTGGAATCACCTTATCATATGACTTATCATGGCACACACACATCGCTAATGTAGTCTCAGCGTCCAATAAAGCACTCGGTTTCCTCAAGCGTCATCCTCGTCACAGTATGATGCTTCACTTCGGAGCGCTGACAAGGACAGACACTGCCTATTGTCTAACGCCGGACATTGCGGTTCATTCTGGGCCACACGAACCTATAGCTCTGCGCAGCCGCTGAGTGGATTGGATTCCCGGATGCGAGATGCCATGCAGATATTCATAAATGTTGCGGTGAAGGTCCGGTGGCACGAACGGCCTGGACCTAACAGTGGACATGTCACAACATACAGATCCTGTTGGTCCATCACTCATTGCAGCTTCAAGGCGCTGGTTGTGGACTTCAGTAGACGCTTCCACTCCGGATCACTGCGTTGAGCCGTCACTAGTGTGGCAGGCAGACGGCGTTCACAGAGCTGCGCGTAAGATGCCGCTGCATTGTCTTCCTCGCTCACATGACGTATATTCGTCGTCAATTCCGCGATGTAAGGCATTTGGCGGAGCTCTCGTGCCACCTGCGCACCCGTATTGGGGTTGATCGGATGCATTGCGTAAGTCAGTGGCTTATCATCCATGAGTACGAAAAATTCTTGACCTACGTAGTGACGGAAAAGTCGTAGAGCCACGTATATGGCCAGAAGCTTCCTACCAAAGGTGATGTATTAGTGGTTGGCTGCGCTCAATTTTCTAAAGAAAAATTGGTTGCCACCTTCCGCATGAGTTCTGCATTAGCACGGCTACAATAGCCACTTCTGAGACGTCCACCAATACACATTGTGGTACCCCGATTGGCGGGTATGTGAGCAGAGCGGCATTCGTGAGAGACTCCTTCATACGCCAAAACGCATCTACCGCTCTGTCGTTCCACCCAATGTCGCTTGCCTTAGTTCCTGGAGCTGCTATTAGGCTGTGCGGCGGGTCAAGGATGTGGGCGCGCTTCGGAACAAACCTACGGTAGAAGTTTACGAGTCCTAGGACCTCTAGGAGCTGGCGGATGGTTTTTTGTTTGGAAACCGTCCTACTGCTACAACCTTGTCCGGATATGATTGCAGTCCCGCACTCGAAATACTGTAGCCCCAAAGTGGCAGCGATGGTACTCCGAACATGTACTTGGCCGATTGATAACGATGCCATGTTCTGCCAGTCACTGTAACACGCAGCATAGACGACTCTCGTACTCTTCGGGCGTGCGGCTATCGATCAGCAGGTTATCCAGCTAAACCGTGGAAAAGTCGAGGCCTCGGACAATGCCATTCATGAACCGCTGAAAAGTTCGGCCAGCATTCCGTACGCCAAAATCCGTAGAAATTCAAACATTCCGAATGGTGTTCTTATTTCAATTTACGAAACAAGCAGCACGTATCTGATGGTATGCTCTCACTAGATCTGAGGAGATGTTCGCGCCCTGCAGGCAGTAGGTCTGTTCGAGTGGCACTGGGTAGAGGTCCGGCACAGTCACACGGCTTATATCGCTCTATATTCCCCTCAGGGAGTCGCGAATCAAAAGAAAAGGGATACACTGCGAACCGAGGGCAACATACACTCTTAATATTTGTTTTTATTTGAACATGCTGCAGGCTTTTCACGGCCCATGCGGGAGTGGAGACAAGAAAATACATACTAGGCATCTAAAAAAATGCATAATGGAACAACAAGAAAAAAATACAATGGCAAACAACTCATAATTCAAAATGGACACATTGTATTATGTTCATAAATGATTGAATGGTGTTACAGCACACAATATTGTTGTCTACTCTATTCCAATGGTGGATAGCTGACGGAAAAAGAGAATGTTTGTGAGCGTTAACACGACTGAAAGGTTGGTGGATAGTTTTCTAATGGTTTAGTCGCGATGAGTGTTTGGGCGAGTTTAGAAGGTAATGAGATCGTGATATGCGGAATTGACCATGATATAATTGGTAAACAAATTTTAGTCGCAAGATAATTCTGCTATGCGAAAGAGGCTTTAAGTTTGGCCTTGCGAGCAAGCCTGCAGAACTAGATTGCCTCGAGAAGTCTGAGTATACAAATCTACCTGCCAATTTTTGATTATTTCTATTTTATTAATGAAGTGATTTTGATGTGGACTCCAGATGAGGTAGGTGTACTCTAAACATGGTATAATTAGTGTTTTGTATGCATAAAGTTTAAGATGTGATGGTGCAGTGCGCAATTTTCTCCTCTGGAAGGAAAGCTTCCTCTCCGCTTTACGAAATATGGCTAAAACACGCGGTTCCCAGTTGAGGTTCGATGAGAAAGTAATGCCTAAGTGTTTTACTTGGTTGCTTTTGTCGATAGTTGTGTTTTCTATAGTATACGGAAAGGTAAGGGGGTTGGTCTTATTTGTGATTATACTCAGAGATCAGTCAAAAGATGCAAGTTTATAACAAATACTGAAAAAAATGCACGTCGCAACTCTTACGAGCGGCCGCCGGCGAGCAGAAGCTTTCATTGAAGATGCCGGTGGCGCCACCTCTCCTTATGTGACGCCAAATGCGTCATAGGAGCGGCAGAGTAAGCCCTCCTCTAGTACACTGTAGCGACGTCCCCTAGTACACATCACGGCGGCTTTCTCCTCAGCAAAGCGACTCTCAGCGCAGGAGCAAAAGAAAGCGACAAGCAAAGAAGTATAACCGCGGAAGCGCCATCCGCTGAAAATGACCCCAATGAACAGTCGCCACCGAATAGCGAAGAACCCCAAAAAGCATCCAGCTCAGATGGGGTACGAGACGACTTGAACTTCTTAACACGATAGCGTTAGGGGGCTCGTGTAGCAGAAATTACGCCGTGGGCGTCGGCACCGTTGATTGCGAGCGAGAAATTGAGAAAGAAGCAAATCAAATATATATTGAAGTTTGCAGTCCCACTGAGGATCGCACTCGGGCAGTTTGCATGCCTGGCAGATGTCCTACCACAAAGCCACGATGTTATTTGCAGCTGCTTCGAAAAAAAAAAAAAACACTACATAAATGCCATGTAGTGAAAAGAGTCTCCTTAACGCATTTTGTTCGACTGGTGTCACGACGAAAACGAGCCCATTCGGTGATTTGTAGGCAAATATGGGAGGCTAACAAACTACGTCGATAAAGGCCGCGATAGTGCAGCCATCGCCGCTAAAAACAGACAAGAACTTTCAAACAGCTCTAAAAATGGACAACTATGCCCATCTAGCGGAAAAATTATCATGCCTTTCCAGAGGCGTTGATCAAGCAAACAGTAAACGCTAGATAATGAGCTGGCATCTGTGAGGCATTGTTAGACTCTTCATGGCCTCCGAGAAGGCCAACGCGTGGCATGCATCTTGGAGGCCATGCAACTCTTACTTTATATCAAAAGTCTGTATGTACCATTCGTTCGTGCGCTGGTACAATCTACTGTGTGTGTGTTTACGTAACAAAACATATTAATAAGTTACACTTAGGGGTTGAAGGTCGCACTAGGGGCCCGAT
The DNA here is from genome assembly GCF_043290135.1 of Rhipicephalus microplus. Taxonomy (NCBI): domain Eukaryota; kingdom Metazoa; phylum Arthropoda; class Arachnida; order Ixodida; family Ixodidae; genus Rhipicephalus; species Rhipicephalus microplus. Next base: position 4,377,558 of record NW_027464590.1, read on the forward strand.
TTCGCTATCGCGTTCAACTCTTAAAGGCAAAGCTTAATGGTCCCCAGTGTTTATTGCACTGGAAAACACTTGCTAAGTGCTGAACGAAGCAGTTTTCCTGAGTGGGTATGCTCTTCATTGCACTTGGGCAGAATACGAAGAAGCGAATGTGGTGCCGGGAAAAGTTGTCTTTTTTTTTTTTTTTGCAACAGGATGCCCACCCCAAAGCGAACTTCTTTAACAACACCATTTGTCTTCACAGCAGGAAGCAGAAAGCTTCCTCCAAAAACTGGAGATGCCTTCGAAGTTTGTGTTGGAGCCGAGGTGTTATGTAAATATGATGAATGAAAAATATTATGTACCGCCACATCACTTTTGAACACATAAATTTGCATTATTTCTGTATTTTAAACAGTTCTTTGGGTGAAATATTGTGGTTGGTAGATGTCTTGTAAATTTTATGCGTATTCTATGCGTAATAAGTTGTACAAAGTAGAAAAGTCAAACTTGAAAATAAAAATATGTTACGTTCACGTAAGACAATGCGTCTGCCGACCGGAAATGTAACTATACAGCTGGAGCTGTGCTTGTTTAAAATTTTAAGATCACAATTTTTCACAAATCAAAATTGTTGTGTGTGCCTTTTATTGTTTTCCTGAAAACATGGATGTTTACGTGCGTATGAAGCATTTTCTTAATCGAAAAACACACTGTTCTCCGTAACTTCAGTGGCGAGTTCTATCGAGTAAGGCCTACGGTCACGCGTCGAGCATGCGTTCAAGGCACATAGATTATTCGGAAATGCCTGATGCATAAACACGTGCGAAAATTGCGCTCCTCCCAATTAGAACCTTATTACATTGGCGACGATGTTTCACTGAATCGCGGCTTTCCGGAACGCAGCCCCCATCTCGATCCAGCACTGCAGTCATAGGAGCAACGTGTTTCTGTAGCGCTGTGAAACGGTACTTCTGTGCGTGATAGCCAACAGCACAAGCACGAGGAGCAACGTGACTTTTCTTAGTGCACTTCAAAGAACATAAAGGTTCCGTTCTTGTTTGGAGCGCGTGTGGCTTATCTCGCTTGCGTGACCTGCTCCGCCTGGCGGTGCGTTTCAACATTGGTGACTCGAATTGTGGTGCAGCCACCGCGATTAAGCTTCAACGCGACTATGACTTCGACGTCCACAACGAACGCTACGCCCAGTCTCCTCAGTCTACGGTAAGCTGCCATCGTTTTGGGCCGCGGACCCCGTACTCAAGTTTATTCAAGTAGAAAAGCCCAGTTGTCAGCGCAACGCATCACTTCAGACTTGATCAAATATCACGACATCGTATAAGCAGCCCCCCCCCCCCCCACCCCCAGCCAGTGAATCGCGGGATCTCTTGCTCGACCCACCTGCTGAAAAAGCATAGGTCTCTCATCCACCGTGTCACGCTCCCCGAATCACAGCGACCACCGCAATTGCTTAACGACAGGAACCGTGTTGACCGTACTCCTCGTAAGGCGCTGTGGCACACGCAACTACTACGCTGCGAAACAACAAACAGCTTAGACGGAGCATTTTTTTCGAGAACTGTTTTTGCAAAAGCTGCCGTCATGTGTTCGCTTGGTTGTCGAGGTGTCAGAGCAGAAAGACCTACCTGCGGTCGCCAAGCTCGCTGATCGGCTCGTGGTGGTCACCAGTCCCACATCACTGGCGGCCATGCGAAAACAGGCGCAGGATTAACTCCAGCAAATGCATGCAGATGTTTCTCGAATCACGTTATCAGCTTTGTGTGCAGGTGTGAGCATAGGTGTGCGGACAACCAGATCGCGCGGCCGAAAGCATCGGAGCGCTATCTATAGCGACTCGACGCCTGCTGCGGTGTGCATGCGAATCCCGTCGTATCAGATGGCAAAACGACACGTGGGTGTCGCTGTCTTTGCTCTATCAAATTTGTGCCTTCTTTTCTGCTTTTCACGTTGTGGCTGCAAAGGCGCCGGTTCCAGCACCGAGCTGACGACGTTATTCGCACCGGTTGAATAGCGTAGCTAATCATAGCTAAAGTCCCTTGATCTTGAGAAAGTACCGCCATTCACTGTACTCGCCGCCACGCACTCGACCTCCTCACTCCCTCCTCGCCCCCCTTGGCATCCTCCCGGCCTCCCACACTTTTTCTGCACGATGATTGGTCTCCTTCGCGGTTGACTTTAGGGACGCGTGGATCTTGCGCTTTGCTTGTGTTTTTCTTTTTCGCTCGCACCATTTTTCGCCGACGCTCCGCGTAACAACCGTAGCGCGCTTTCTTATCTGTGCTTTGTGCGGTCGCTATGCCGTGCTGTTGCGCCCATGACTGCAACAACCACAGCGGGAAAGGTTACGCACTTTTGATGATACCCTACGGTAAACGCGACAGCTTGCGCAAGCAGCAGTGGCTCTACAACATCAACCGAAAAAACTTCGTTCCAATAAAGAACAGCGTTCTTTGCGAGGTAAGGCACCTGTTTTATTGCTCGTAACAAAGCTTTGCCGAATGCTGCATTTGAAATATTGTTTTGGCCTATTCATCAACATAAGCGTTCTTTAGGGGCTAAGCTTTTTACGCCGTGGGTCGTATGTCCCGTGTCACCGTAGTTGTCGTAGTAGCCAGTTGCATAGCATTGGATGTTAATAAAAACGATGTCGCACCATATATATGGAGTGAATGATGAGTGGGACGAAGCGTCCGTCAGTCTGTCAGTGCTTTCGTGTGTCCATCCATCCATCCGTGTGTGCAGCCATTCGTTCGTCCGTTCATCCGCACGCTTTGCCCCACTCGTCATCATTCACCTCGGGGATATGCTGTGATTTTTTTTATCGGCTATTTGTGCGATGCTTCAAACTGAAGTTGTCATCAATATACCAAATTCCTTTGTTAGAAACAAAAAGAAAGTTTATTCGTTTAACATTCTTATAGAAAATCATGGCAGGGAAAGTTGCCTTAAATGTCAATTGTTGCGTTCAGCCAGCAACTACTAGAAATAGCCGCCGAAAACTTGATCAATCCTATGCACCCATATTTGCACGAAATAATGCTTACAAATACAGTTAATTTCCCAGAACTGTCGATGACAGGAAATTACTGCCTCATGAGATTTTTTCAGCTGACAATTTTGCTATATCGCTAGAAACTTATCCACTTGGTGATTAGAGTCTTCAAATGTGTTGTAGACTTTGTTGCTGTTTCACAGACATGTGACCTCTGTTAGCGTATAGATGTTTCTTTTTTTTTTAAAGACGATAGTCTTTCTTGGGGACCATCGACGCAAAAATTTTGGTCTGTCTATCTGTACATTTGTCTGTTTGTCCACTATTAACGGCATCAGGTATTCGAAACGGCCGACCCCATCCGCGCTGCCCACCAATGTTGCTCAAGGTTTAGCGTTTATACTTGTGCAATTGTCAATTCAAAAGCAATTATTACGCATGTTTGGGGCACCATAACAACACGTATATATTCTGCATGTGTGCCTTTTACTAGAAAAGGCATACATAAGTAATTTTAAGGACCGTAGCGCTTATAACGCTGCGCATGTTTAAATAAATATTTGATGGCCATGTGGGGTTGACTAAATAAATAAAAATATATAAAAAAATATTCAGCTCATAATTAATCACCTCACTCGCACCTCGGCAATCGTCAAAAATACACAACTGCAGTCTGCTCTCGCTGCAAATAATTACGTGGAATCGCACAGCTTCTCAATTGCGCTTTGTGTGACTGTTGGAATTTGTTTACATGAACGTTTGTTGGTGAAAACAAATGAATAGAAGAATAGAGATCACCCCGATTAATGCTCGTTTTTATAACAGCATTTATTTTGTTTTGCTTTTTTTGGGGGAGGGGGGAGAGGATGAACCCACAAAAATCATGAAATAGATGCCGTTCATCAAAAAAAAAAGAAAGAAATACAGGGGCGCAAAAAAAGCTATAGCAGTGTGATACCGAAGTGAGCCTTTTTCTAGGAGGCCATGGCCGCAATCGCTATTGTCGCGTCTGCATTAGCATGTCTTCCATTCACCAAAAAGAAACTATATTATCTTTTGTACCAGTGTCGCATGGGTACTTCTCACCATGATCAGTAAGATCGGATCGGATTCTTTGGTCACTATCGACGCACTGATTGTGTTGACCTTGATCCCAATCAGGTGTGATCGCGATTATAAGCGACCGCGTAGCAGCTCCTCATCTGATTCGAGCCTACTCCGGATGGGGTCTTATCACGATAAGCCATGTGATGCCGATATTAATTATAGCCTTGTCTGCTACATGACTCACTTTATAGTGATCACTTTTTACCGCGCAGTGCTTGTGTTTTCCTATTTGGCTTGCACAGATTTACGTTTGTGACACTGCTAACATGCGTAGTTTTGCAAATAAATCCAATGATAAATTCAGCGCCTAAATGACGTGTCGTACACGCCACAAGCGGACATGCCACAAGCGGAACCACATCAGATGGAAACGTACACCATGTTATCACGCGGCAGAAAAACATCCGCATCATAGAACTCCCTATCAAAGCTTTTATTTAGTTAGCATGCTCCGATTATACGACCTTTGGACGAAGGTAATCCTTCAATAAACGGTTGCTTCAGTGTTACTGATTTTATTATTACCATTAAAAAATTTTAGCACTACTGTGGCGTGGAAGCTGCCGGAAATAACCCGCTTCCATTGAATTCTGCGGCATGCCCGCGGGAGTGTCAGCGAGAAACGGCGCCGCGCCTAGGGCGAGCCGGCGAGAAAAATCGAGGAGGAAACGCGCGCGTGGAGGAGAATGTCGTTACTTTCCCGGGATCAAGGGGCTTTAATCGTAGCTGCCGTCGCAAATCCTGACGAAGCCAAGTACACAAAATTAGGTTTTCTGAGCTCGGCTTGCCTTTGTCGTGCTAGGCCAAATTGAATCAAACGAGCCTGGTAATTATCATGAAACAAGTGCCAATAAGTACAAAAACGTAATAAAATTACTTTTAAAGGACCAGACGGCAGGCTCCAGCGTTTTTTACACCCTCCGAAGAAGCTCGGCAATTCGTAGAGTAGACCGCAGCAATCACGTTTCCTGAATGTTAGAAAGCTGTGAGCCGCCTGCATTTCTGCATTTCAAAAAAACAATTCTCGCGCTTCTTTACTGCGCCTGACCAGCGCGCCTTCCACGCGCAGTGACGCCAACTTGGCGATCGGCGACGTGATGCAGATTGGTCTAAACCAGGTGTAAACAGACAGCAGTGAAGTCAATGACAGTTCCTGTTTTCTCCCACAGCTACGACAGAGCTATTAAACCATACGAGCTGCGAAACTGCCCATATACGAGAGGCATCAGACTCCGACAGTGAGGAACACTTCATTGATACCATATAACTTGACGGAAGAAGGACAACATATCGGCATGCTCAGCACCCTGGTCCGTTGCCCCGCTGCGGTTGTCTAGTGGCTAAGGTACTCGGCTGTTGACCCACAGGTCGCGGGTTCGAATCCTGGCTGCGGCAGCTGCATTTCCGATGGAGGCGGAAATGCTGTAGGCCCGTGTGCTCAGATTTGGGTGCACGTTAAAGAACCCCAGGTGGTCGAAATTTCGGGAGCCCTCTACCACGGCGCCTCTCATAATCATATGGTGGTTTTGAGACGTTAAACCCCACGTATCAATCAAATGACCTCGGTCCGTGCTATGCGCGTGCTGCTGAGCAAGATGGAGACACCGACAGCTTAAAACGTGTTGGAACTGCTTGACACCATCACTCCAGTTCTCGCAAGCCTTCAGAAGTCTGCTGCTTGAGAACGCAAGCGGCACCATCATGGCTTTATTCGGCAAGATTTTGGCTGCATGGAACCGCGCGTACAAGTTAATGCAACGAATGTGCTCAATTGATTATAACATAGATGAGACTCACCGTCTGCGATGTTATGGACATAACTGCCGTTTTGTCAACGGCGTGAGTGACATTTCTCTCCTCTCTCTCTCTAACCTTTATTCCCCTTACCCCCTCCCCAGTGCAAGGTAGCCTGGCAGGCTCAGCCATGATTAACTTGCCTGCCTTTTTTTCATCCTTATTCACTCTCTTTCTCTCCCGTAGGCTCCATGTATTGAAATCCGGACACCTGATGATATGTGGGGTTTAACGTCCCAAACCACCATATGATTATGAGACGCCGTTTTGGAGGGCTTCGGAAATTTCGTCCACCTGTGGTTCTTTAACGAGCCCCCAAATCTGATCACACAGGTCTACAACATTTCCGCCTCCTTAGGAAGTGCAGCCGCCGCAGCCGAGATTCGATCCCGCGACAAGCAAGTCAGCAGCCGAGTACCTTAGCCACTAGACCACTGCGGTGGGGCGTAATTCGGACACCTCACTCGCTCAGTTTTGGGGAGTGAGCTGATTTCCGCGCTACTTGTTGATCAGCGAACCCACCATTAAACGCAATACTTGTGTTTAGTGTTGCTGCTCTCAGATGGCGTGACCGTTTGCTCTCGAAAAATCAGGCAAACTTCATATCCAGGTTTAGGAACGTAGTTTTGCTGCAAGTTGTCGGCTGCAAATCGAGCGGCTGGGCTGCGGAGAAGCATCGGCACCGGGTAAACAGCCAGGCATCGCGGCAAGCAGAAGTGTTTTGCGACTGGTCGAGTTCGCCGATAACGTCAATTGCTGGCGTCTTGTCACATTGCTGAGGTGGGCTGAGTCACAACGACGGGCTTCCCTCCCTCGGAAGGAGCGAGGCCATGCGGAATTTTGAAACCAGCCGAAAGCGATGTTCTAGCCGCTGTAATTTCCTTAATATAGGATGTATTTGCGAAATTCTTGCGGCAGCACGTTCACAAAGCGAAAGTGCACATATTTCTCTTTACAACAATTTTAGGGCTTTGGGGTTGTTTACTGGCCCTTTGAGGCTGGTCAGGTTTAATTTATCTAAATAAGACTGGACTCGGTGATTAGTATTTAGCATCTTCCTAAGCCTGCATTCTCTGAACTCAAATTCAACTTCAATTACTTTATTTCTATTGTTTTGTAATAACTTGGCTAATTACACCTAATTATATATAATCAGAGTAGTTTGATGATGCCATGATCAACCATACTTAGTAACATTTTTCTATGCTAACGTTGGCGCTGCCCCATTAGTTTAGTTATGCACAATCAGCCTACTTATGTCACGGTCCGCCACGGTTGAGCAATGGCCAGGGTGCTCGGCTGCCGACTCAGAGGTCGCGGGTTTGGCCGCTACCGTGGTGGTCGCAGTTTGAATGGTAGAGGCCCGTGTACTGTGCGATGTCAGTGCATGTCTAAGAACAAGAGATGGTCAATGTTTCTGGAGCCCTTTACTACGGCGTCTCATAATCACATATTAGTTCTGGGACGTGTAATCCCACATATCATGAATTATGCCACATGAAACTCCTCTATCTATTGTGTGTGTGATTGGATATCAGACTAATTAATCAGGCAAAACTATTACGCGTCTTGACTAAAACTAAATATACATCAATAAGCCTAATTGGTATGGTGTCAGTAAGGGCTGATTAGTACCTTGCAGGGTTTAGTGCTTCAAGGCTCATGGAAAAGTCGCCTCGCTTTTATTGTTCAAAGTTTTCCTTATTCGGGCTAATTTTGCTTGGTTAAATAAAATGATAGCATGATCAACTATGCGTAATTTGATTTGGCCGTCCATGTCTGTTTTTCTACCCATCTGGGTGCATCGAAGCTTTTCTACGCCCAACATAAATACAGCCAGCTGGACTGGGTTTTATTAAACTTAATTACGCCTGAACTCATCAGGCGATACCATGCTCAACAAGGCTGGAATACATTCGGCTCCACTTATATAACTAGGCTCATTTAGGTTCAACTTGGCCTAACGCGACAAAAGCAAGCTTAGCTGAGAAAACTCAATTTCGTGTGCTTGGCCTCATCAAGTTTTGCGAGGCTGGCTACGCTTAGTTAGACTAATCAACTGGCATAAATAACGACACGAGCCTGGCGCTACATAGAACTGACGCCATCGCAGCCACTGTGTAAAAAAGAAAAAAAAAAAACCTGGCACCAATCGGATAGAGCTAAGACAGCGACACCGAGGTGTCGTTTTGTCCCATGTATTCGCAACGCCCGCGGCCTATCGGTGGCGCGCCGTGCAATCCGAGATGGCTGCGGAGGGATGATCAACCCATAAACTCGCGTAAAAAAAAAAGATGAGACGTACGCACGTACTTCCCGTGCCGCTTTCACCGGATGAATTCTTGTTCGTCGAATGAATGTAAATTGGCCCAATGTATTTTCCCAAACTATAGGAACTGCTGAATCTTCGATACCGCCTTTCTTGCCGCAGTGCGAAGGTTGGTGGTGTCAGGTGATCGTCCATGTATTAACGGTGGTTTGCGCAATCCTGTGCGTGCTACAAAAAACTGCGCCAATTAGAATTCGAGTATTAACTGAACCACACACTCCGACATAATTTATGCCGAGCCTGCCTGGCGAATTCGCCGCAGTAGTAGGCCACCAGCGAGTAGCGCGCCGTCACGGCTGCACAGGACCGACTGTTTACCGTAGTGATGGTTTGCAAACTTAAACCGCTGTCACCATTACTTGCGCTGTAAGCGTCATGCAGCTGCTTCTTCAACGGAACACAAGCATTTAACTTTCCATTAAGTAACACTTGTGTCACAACCTTGATCAGACTCCATCAATCAGTGCGCAATTCACTGCACTCCGATATTGCAGGTTCCATCAGCGCGATCTAAACAAGGATATCGAAAAGAATACGCGCGTGCGCTTTTCGCAACGTCAAAAGTGTGAAAATTTGTCAAACAGCAACGTTGTTCAGACGGCACTGGTGAAGTGCAGAAGAAGTTAGCGCGAACTGTGGTCGTGACTGCATATTTCTTTCCTCTAACCTTTTCGCTTCGCTGGTCGAGCTCGAGTGTGTTGGTAGAATGCGTCGTTTTGTAATATTCACCGTGATTCGGCTACATGCAATGCGTAAGAATTTTTTTATTTTGAGCTCGCGAAAGGATATTATGCAATAAATGGAATCAAAGTGACTTACTAGCGTGAAAAAAAAAAAAACGTTAACGCACGACGGGACGGGAAGTGCAACTCGCTGCTCGTGAGCTAGCAGCTGATTGTCCATCGTCACTGTCACGCTCAGCGCGTTGACAATCATCTACATACACTGATAAATTCTCGACGTCAAGGCGGTTTCGTTGAACATCACTGCTGAAGGTAATCTGGGGAATTCTCTCCGCCGAATGACTTCGGTAGCAGCAACAACGCGTCACTGCGCAACCCCAACACGCGTCACTTACCACGTTTATCTGGGAGTGCGGTGAACATTTCGCTCCGACACTAGGAAAGAGAGAAATCGCTTGCAGTGCGCTGTCATCTATATACGAACGTGAAAAACAAGCTGCCCATGCAACGTAGGCCAAGGTTTGGAAGCGCAAATCGTGAGCCAGTGCTACTTTCCGCTTGCAGTGAATGTTATGACATTCATGCGCTAAAAAAGCCCTGACGAATGCTATACGCACGTGAAATAAGGTTTCGACTGCAAAGGTAAGAAAGTAACAACTAACTATCCAACGTGGCTTCAGCAATTCTCCCGAAGCCGATATGTGTACTGTGCGGGCTATAATCAAAAGCGCGAGTTGCCACGTATTTTCACGAAAACTTCACCTCTTGCAAGAACGAATCAGATTTATCGCGTCATGGACGGTTCGGTATATTCACTGATGCATGCAACATAGAGAGTGGTTTGTGTTCGTTTCTTGCTAACACCTTAACACTTAGGCTAGCACCGCCGAATGCCAAAGAGGTTCCCGTTGCTTTGGCAATGACCGACCCAATAACTAAGGTGATCCTAAGTGATTCCCAACTTGCCCTCCGAAATTTTGACGTGGGCCTTATCTCTACACAGGCATACTAAATCATAAAGCATCACACCCCGCCTGTTTCACCTCGTTTTCTTATCTGGGCCCCAGCTCATGAATCCCTTAGTGGAAATGCGGAGGCACACACACTCGCCCGAGATCTCAACTGCCTGGCGGAGTTCCTTGCGCCTTACACTTCTCATTCTTCGCCCTCCCAGGCCTGCGAAAAACTAACTCCTTTGGTCACTTGCTCAGAGATTCTACAGCATACAGACTAGGCCGTCTCCGCTATCCTTCAGCTCACAAAAACCTCCCTCCACGTGATGCCGTCCTGTGGCGCAAGCTTCAGACAGGTGTCTTTCCCAACCCCTGGCTTTATAGCAAGGTATACCGACCCCTCGATCGTGACACCAAACTGTAAATACTTTTCACAATCGGCCACCCTCATGCATACACATGGCATGGACATGCCCACAGTACGCTGACGCTTCCCACAAGGAAGATACATAACGAGTCCCTTCTGCATATAACTGACTCGGCACAGCAACACCGGGTAATCTCACGCGCATTCGAGGCCACGGTGTCCCAAGGAATCCCCGCTGACCTCCTCTAAGCAGCGTAACTGACCTCTCGGCCGGTCCCCTCCTTTGGGAGTAAGAAAGTTTTGATCATCATCATCATGATCATCATCATCGCTAGATACGTAGATAGGGCGTCGATACTTTGGACCATGCTATCGCGAACCATTGGACACTTCTCTGAGAACTGCGACGCAGCGGGCGAGCAGCGATTATTCTCCGCTACGGTTTCGGCGTTTTGGTGAGCGTGGTTGGATACTTTCGCAAGACTGTGTTGTTGAAAAACGGGTGCTGTCCGACGTGAAGTACGTCTATGACACTGTCACGGACGGCCATTTTTCGCGACACCGCGTCACGGCAATTAGCGGGCGCCCTACTCCCCCACTGACCGTGAGAGCGGCGGGCGCATGAAAGGGACCCGAGAAGTGCAGAATGGGGTGCTCTTCTTAGAACGTCGCCGCCGACGGTTAATCCTTTTGTAACTGTGGCGACGTCTGCAAGGTCGTAGAAGGCCGCGGTATATCCCGAACAAGGATTAGACTACGAGACGCACCGGCTGAGAGCCAAACGTTTGACCGTTCCCACGGGGAAAAGCGTGGGAAACGCTCTGGTGGCCAAGCCGTATGACAACAACCCGACAGGTTGTCACTCTCGCTAGTGGAGGGCCCTCTCCCACTTAAAAAGGGGTGGGGTCAAAATATTTTTGGGGCGGAGTTTCCATCAATTAAACGCACATGATTGGACCTCTTGTCCCCAAGGAAGAGAGCGAGGAGACACGAGGGGGATTTAAGCGCAGGATTTTGCCCTGCTAGGCAGACTAGTCGCTGACCAAGATGGTGTAGAAACAGATCAACAAGCATCTCTTCTAGAAGTTTTTAGTGTGGCTCTGTATCGGCTGGCCACCTAAACTTAGCCGTTCGTCTAGTTGTGACGCGATATTAACGTCTGCAACGTAGACATCGGGACTTCGCCTCGAGTTAGCTCAACCTGCTCGAAGTCACCTGCAAGCACTAGTCTCCCGGAGCCACCAGCGTTGCAACACCGCCGACATCGCAGTCGTGCCAGAACTCTCTTCGAATTCTCGCATCCGATCGTCGGGGACGCAACGCTGCCGGTCATCACACGTATGCCTTCACCTGTTTATATCTTCGAACTTTCTACTCCGTAGTTCTATTGTTGTTAGTTTGTGTAGCTTGTAATAGTTCTCTCTCGTAAGCTGGTTTATCGTTTTGTTTTTATATGTATTTTTTAGTTGTATCAAGTGTTGATGTATTTTGTTAATTGTATTGAAGTGTTGTATTAGATCCCGTGTGCTGCAATATCACTAGAGTAAAGTTGTTTTGTTTTCTCACGTCTCTGATCTCTTCACCGTCTCTGCTTGCGTTCGGAACGAACCAACCTGCTGTCATTCCCGTCGCCGACTTCGCGCTGGCGACGCACGCTAGAGTGGCAGCTTGTAACAGACACGGAAGAAAAAGTGTGACCTTCTGACGTAGTGTCAAGCATTGCATGGTGTAAACTTACTGGTAAGTGTGTTCAAATGGCGCTTGCGAAGCTTGACGTAATGTGCAGGTTGCTCGCTATGCGCCCGCTTTGCAAGAAAAAAAATAGTAGTTCCCCAGGCAGCACCGAGGTAGACAAGACCGCGGAAGTATCAACTAATTGCGATAATCCAGATATTATCGTTTGCTCGTCGCTTTGCTTGCGTTGGTAACGGTAGAACTTCACGAGCAGTTTTCAGCTGTTGAACATGTTAAACTTTTGTAGTAGCTCACAATTCAGCAGGAATGCGTGCCTACTTTCCAGGATGACGAAAGAGCAGCACCCATAGCGTGAAAAATGCGAGATAAAAGCCCCAAGAAACACGTTTTCCGTGCGTGCAATGGGAAAACCAAGCAAGCGACCGGAGCACTGCAAGGGTGGCGAACGGCGCTGCGTCAACTTAAGCCTGTTTTACCTAGGGTGCCGGAATGGTTTCTCTTCGCCCGCCTCTCCGCACGGAGTGGTGATTGAGGGAAACCATTCCGGCATCCTAGTTTTACCTATAAGCACCCCCCCCCCCCACCCCCTGTTTCCTCACAAGATAAGCGCGCGTGCAGACGACCATGGCCGGAAAGGCGCTGTTCGCTCCGCAGAAAGAGGAGGCTAGCGCATATTTCCTTGCGTACATATAAGTGAACGGCGGCGACGAAAAAAAAAAAAACAGCCGAGATTGCTCGTACGCGTCCGCTTGAGCTACTGGAGGTGCGGGGTTCGATCCCCAGTGCTAGCCGGCCACCCACCAGTTTATAAACAGGGGACAGGCGGGCTTCGAGTGGCTGTGACGCTTCGACCAGTGGTGAAGCTTACTCTGCCTGGAGGATTTCCGACCCGTTGTACGGAACCCGGTGCCGCTGGCGGCTGAAGAAAACCTGTTGAGACTGTCCATATAATTGCTATCGCAATAAAACAGAACCAGAAGACTGGAGAACAAGCATGCACTCATTCCCATTGTTCAGGAGCATGACACAGTTTCGGTGATAAACAACCATCTGTTCATCTGGATTGCACTTCTCTTTGAGGAGCTCCATCAATTCAGGAAGGAATAAAATTTCGGTGCCTTTGTTTTACGAACAACACCTTCAGCCTCCATGCGCGTTTTCTTAGCTAATGAAGATTCGCTTGTTGAAAAGGCATCTTGCTTCGACAGATACTGATCCAAGGAGCAGACGGGGCACCTTTAGGGGAACTATTAGTGCTTTCCCTGTCCAGGGGTCGATTTACGATAATACGCATATGCTGGAGGCACGACACGTGGAAATGTAAAGCGCATACCTACATACAGTAGCAAACATGCGGATCACAAGATTGCCTTTGCGATACAATCCAATAACATAAGGCTTGTCTCGGCTCCCTCATAAACCACCCATTAGTGGAAGCAGCGTTCAAAATTTACTTCATACCTTGTTGTTGGCAGTAGGCACAGAATCCCGTCGAGGAGTCGCACTGATCTCTTTCTTGCAGATCGTTTCACATCCTTTGGAAATTAAAACACTTGCATTTTGTTTCCTGTCTCGTGGTTGCTTGTACACATGGGCACATAACGCTTGTTTGGCTTGTCGAGGCCTGCATGCCGCCGAAGTGGAACGAGAAAAAGAGGATGGAAGTGACTGGCTCGATGAGCTAGACACATGCTGCAAGAAAGGAGAAGTGTCGTCGGGAGAAGACGGGAAGGAAGGGCCGGTATGAGGAACTGGTTTGGTGGCGGGGTGGGTAGACAGCGGTCGCTGACGTCACCTGAGAGGGCGCAGGCCTTGAAAGTGTAACGAGGAGCCGGAGCTGATAACAGAAACGATAATTTACAGTGTTTACAATGGTGCACGTAGAGGACTTCCCGGCCTCCGGGCAGGAAAGTCTAGAAGCCTCGTCTCTGGAGACGAGGCTCCTTCGCTGAACACACCGCTCCCAAGAGCAGGTGTCCAGCGCCTCCGCTGAGGTGATGGACAGTGTTCCTGTACAGGTGGCACAGTCTGCGCCAAAAGAGCAGCGTGACTCCGTCGGCTGCTCTAAAAAGGAAAGAGCTCTAATCACAGGGCCTGGGAAAGGCTCTGTGTGATAAGTTGCTTTCTAAAACACACAGCATAAACATCTCTCTTAAGATGGACACACAGGTTTTACACTGGCACGTGAGAGGTCTTCTCCATAATCTTGATTATGTGAAAGAACGCCTTCACCAATTTAAGCCGAAAGTGCTGTGTGTTCAAGAAACTCACCTAAAAGGCACACAGACCAACTTCCTGAAGATATATGCGATTTTCCGTAAAGACCGTGATGACACTGCTGAGTCGTGCGGAGGAGTAGTCATGGTAGTTGATAAGGGTATCGCCTATAAGCAGTTACCTCTCTAAACGCCTTTGGAAGCAGTTGCGGTTCAGGCAGTGATATTTGATAGGCTTGTCACTATCACTTCAATATACATTACTCCTACCTATAAACTTCATAAAGCAGAATTTCAAAGCTTCATTCAAAAACTTCCTGTGCCATATAAGATCGTTGCAGATTGCAATGTGCATAATCCACCGTGGGGAGAACCCACTGTGATGCGAAAGGACGCCTCAGGGAAAATTTCCTGTTTTCTTCAGGTGCCTGCCTACTCAATAAAAAGGAGCCTACATATTTCAGTGTCACACACCAAACATAGTCATCCATTGATTTAAGCATTATATCTAGCACACTTTTACCATATCTTGAGTGGCACGTTATCAATAACCCTTACGGAAGCGACCATTTTCCGATACTTTTGAATCTAACGACACAGGACCAATGCCCCCATCATATTCCTTGATGGCAGATTGAATCATCTAACTGTGAGCCATTTCAAAAGACAACGTATTTAAGGCGCGAAGATGTTGCTTCATTGAACATAGACGATGCTGCGGCATATTTACAGCTTTCATTATTGATGCATGCTATTAGATGTATTCCACAAAGTAACGAAATAAGCGATAAACGCCGATTTCCATGGTGGAATAAAAAATGTCAGAAGGCATGCAAAATCTGAAACAAGGCTTGGGAAATGCTACGTCAGTACCAAATGGTTGAAAACTTAGAAAACTACAAAAAAGTGAAGTCGCAAGGAAGAAGAACACGAAGACGTGCTAAGAGGGAGAGTTCGGGAAGGTACATCTGTAATATAAACTCCTATACAGATGAGGCAAAAGTGTTGAACAGAGTAAACAGTCTCAAAGAACGACCGTCACATCTCATTGGCCCTTAGTAAATGGCCAATGTGAGAGCCTGGAGGATCAGGCCGATTTCCTGGACAAAAACTTTGAACACATCTCCAGTATGGCACACTACACCGAAACCTTTCTCAGTTATAAAGAACGTGCCGAACGGCAGCAACTTAACCCTTTCAGCCCTGACTTTTTTGTTTTAGTTGCAGATTTTTTTCAATGCATTTTTTTTCATGGTCAGAACATAAATAACACCTCCATAAAATTTCAACTTCATAGCGTCACTGGTTACGGAGATAGAAGTACGGTGTCAAAAACGTACATCAGGGCTCAATGGTTGCAAAGTGAAATATGTGGCAGCTTTATTGAAAAAGACATTGGGCAATTCAAAATCGCCGAAGTGATCAAATAGATGAAAAAGAGATGTTATACACGCATATGGAAAGCCCTGAAACAATTTCTTGACTTTGTTATGCACAGGTGAACCTTGCATTTCTCACACATTAGGCGGGTTCTTCCTGTGCAGCCTTCCATCTTGCATCTTCTTTCCCTCGTTTCGTCGTGAAGTGGGAAATGTACCAGCTGATCAAACCTTACATCCTCGATAGGTCTGTTTTCTGCCATCCACGGGTGTTTCGAAACCTGCAATGGTGACAGTGAAGGCCTTCCCCTCTTACGTGCCACTGGCTTCGACCCAGCTGCTGACAGGCCCTCAATGACTCTTTGAGTGAAGTCGAGCAGGTCAAGCTGCTTAGAGAGGTTCTGTTTGTCTGCATCACGTCTGTACTCAAGCCAAGCGTTCACCACCGCGAGGTTCATGAAACGTCATTCTCAACGTCCACTTTCGGGAGCGAATGGTAGTCCGATAAAGGGCAATCAGGAAGTCTACTTTATCGACACCGCCCATGCTGTGGTTGTATGCATTGATGACTGCTGGTCGCTTCACGTCCACGTAACACTTTTCCGCTTTGTTCCAATGGCGAACGCTATCTTCGTCCTCGATAGCAATAAAGTTGGACGCAAGGGTCGCAGTCCTGCTATCCCTCCACCTTGTTATCGCCATATTTCCATCAGCGCTGACCACGCAGTCTGAAGAACCGCGGCCGCTTTTTCTGTTCTTTTTCAGTCTTCTAGAGGCACTTTTCACACCTGTTCGATCTTATAGTGCCGGCAGCAAATATTTTTTTACCCAGCATTACACGGAGCAGTGGCAGGGACGTAAAGTAGTTGCCAAGAAAAGTATGGCGCCTTGAATGATTTTCGTCTCCAGCTGCCAGATGTGTTCAGTGCACTCTCGTCATCGAAGCTTTCAGTGTCGCTCTCCACTGGATCTTCATCAGGAGCACAAGGCACCACACACTCATCGTCTGATTCATCGAATCCCCCGTCTACGTCAGATAGGTTGCCGTTGTCGAGCTCCTCAAACAGCGCGTCCGTTGTTGCTTGTAGCCGTGTGGAACGCGTTCGGTGACACGAATACAACGAAGTCACAGGTATACCTGTACCTGCGAACATAAAAAAACAGGTTAATTAACATACCGCGTCAGCATTCGTTCAGATATCGCTCGTCAAAAACACGCACCACAATCGACTCGGACACCGCCATTTGCAACCGTTGAGCCCTGATGGTGTCAAAATCGTACAAGACAAAAGCATGCCACTGCATAAATGCTGCACATGCAAACAAAAAAACTCAAAGGTCTTCGAACTAACGTACTACTAAGGCACAACATACAAAAAACTTGGCGCATAATCCAAAAGAATTACGTAGCTACAATTGCAGAAAATCGGAACTCACCCGGCTCCGCGTTCGCCACGATGTCGTTGTTGTTGTTGTTGTTGCCCCTTCGCACTGGCACATACCCACTATGGGGGATTGGCCATGAAATCTAGAGGTATCCTATATGAGATATATTAAAAGGTTTATCCTTAATGAAAAAAACTAATGATGTAATAGAAAATAATAATTAACTAAAAAGATGTCAACGCTGCTTCTTCTTCGTTGTCAATTCGGTGCTCGAGAAAACACGAAAATACTGATGTCTATGGCAGTACGTGGGCCGAGACTTCATATTGGACAAAAAATTGCGAGTTTTTGTTTCGATTTCTCGGCATGGCGGTATCATTTCTCGTGTGGTGTCATTTGACACCGCCAGGGCCGAAAGGGTTAAGAGAATGTGCGTACGACATGAAGTGTACAATCTTCCATTTACCTTAGTTGAACTGAACGCATTCCTCGGAGCATGTAACAAGTCGGCACTAGGTGGTGATCACATCATGTACGAAATTATAAAGCATCTGCACCCCAAAACACTAAAACACTCTTGTCCATTTATAACACCATGTGTGCGGCTGATAAAATGCCATCCTCATGAAAAGAATCCATTCTCATCTTCATACCTAAACAAGAGAAAGATCCATCACTAGCCAGCAGTTATAGGCCAATCGATTCAACAAGCTGCATGTGCAAGTTGTATGAAAAAAATAGTTAACCGGCGTTTAATAAGTTTTTTTAGAGTGTAACAAATCACTGGACCTCCTTGAGTGCGGCGTTAGGGACAGCAAGTTAACTATTGATCTCCTTGTTCGAATTTAGGACAACATCAGAGATGCCTTCGTACATAAACAATTTTTTCTGTATATAGGTATTCTTGGATCTAGAGAAAGCGCATGACATGACATGGCATTATGGTATTCTTCAGGACTTTTCTAAAATGGGTATTCGTGGCAACATGCTGAACACAATTGAAAGCTACCTCACTAACCGCACCTTTCATGTAAAGGTTAGTCCAGCATTGTTCAGGGCGTTCACCCAGGAGACTGTGTTCCACATGACGGTGTGATTCGTTGTACGTTGTTTATTGTGAAGATGAACTCCCTCAACACAGTCCTTCCACCCGCCATGTTCTATTCTCTATATGTAGATGACGCGCAAATAGGTTTTAAGTCGTACACTCTTGCTATCTGCGAACGACATGTTCAACTTTGCCTAAATAGAGTTGTTAAATGGGTGGACCAAAATGAATTTAGGCTGAGCCCACAGAAAAGCACATGCATTCTCTTAAATAAGAGAGGGTCAATACCGCGCCCTACAATTGAGGTCTGCGGAAGTATAATACCAGTAGTCACTGAGCACAAACTTCTCGGCATCATTCTTGACACAAATGTCACGTTCATTTCTCACTTGAAACACCGAAAGCGAGTGTCTGAAAAAAAAATGAACATACTAAATCTTCTTGCACATACATCATGGAGTAGGTACAGAAAATGTCTGATGAACCTGTACAAAATCCTTATATTGTCGCGTTTAGATTACGGTGCTATTGTTTACAATTCAGCCACACCAACTGCCTCAACATGTTAGACCCTGTTCGCTATCTGGGTATCCGCCTAGCGACGGGTGTTTCAGAACAAGTCCAATGCAGAGCCTACATGCAGAATAGATTGAGTGGTCACTCCAGCTACAATCGGCATACACCAGTTTCACATACTTCTTGAAAGTCAGCCCCATGTCAGAACACCCCTGCTACTCTATCGTAAATGACACATCATCACTTACATTTTTCCAAAACCGACCTACTGTTCGGGAGCCGTTCTCGCTACGCGTGAGAGGTTTCGCTGAAGAAATGAATGCCCCACTTTTAGAACGTCATTTAATGCCACCAGCAAGACTTCTATGGGATCCCGTGGCTGGGGACGCGAGCGCCTGCAAACGCGCACACAAAGTGTTCACGGCTGTTTCATCGTGCGGAAGCACCCTCGCTCCTTCGCTGCCTTGTATGGTAAAAGGCGGGCGGAGTGCTCGAATGACGCGCACGAGTGAATCGCCTGCTACATCATCATCATCATCATCATCATCATCATCATCATCATCATCAGCCTGACTACGTCCACTGCAGGACAAAGGCCTCTTCCATGTTCCGCCAGTTAACCCGGTCCTGTGCTTGCTGCTGCCAATTTATACCCGCAAACTTCTTAATCTCGTCTGCCCACCTAACCTTCTGTCTCCACCTAACCCACTTCCCTTCTCTGGGAATCCAGTTAGTTACCCTTAATGACCAGCGGTTATCCTGTCTACGCGCTACATGACCGGCCCATGTCCATTTCCTCTTCTTTATTTCAGCTATGACATCCTTAACCCCCGTTTGTTCCCTAATCCACTCTGCTCTCTTCTTGTCTCTTAAGGTTACACCTACCATTTTTCTTTCCATTGCTCGCTGCGTCGTCCTCAATTTAAGCTGAACCCTCTTTGTAAGTCTCCAGGTTTCTGCTCCGTAGCTAAGTACCGGCAAGATACAGCTGTTATATACCTTCCTCTTGAGGGATAGTGGCAATCTACCTGTCATAATTTGAGAGTGCTTGCCGAATGTGCTCCACCCCATTCTTATTCTTCTAGTTACTTCAATCTCGTGGTTAGGCTCTGCGGTTATTACCTGCCCTAAGTACGCCTGCTACAACCAGGCATCAAATATGACGTGGATCGTCGACAGGAAAACCAGTAATCCAAAGAATTCGCATGATGTCCGTTTCTGTCACAAGGGGCGAAAAGCCGAGTCTAAGTAGAATTGATGATATCAACGATCATTGTGAAGCCAGACTTGATCCGCCTCTTTCTAAAGGTTTTTTGCACCCAGCATGGTTTTCTACTACCCCGAGGTAACGCATTGGTATCATTCTGCAGCAGACGAGGTTTTTCTGTGCCTCCGGGTGCTACCAAACGAGTAAATGTTACAGTAGCCTCGACCTCAATAACCTAGTTCTTGTTTACACGGGGATATTGCTGGTTGTGAAAAACAGTTTGCTTATTTACCCACAGGACGGACATGCTGCATGTTACCTCATTATATTTACATCAGTGAAAATGGAAGGCTCTTGGTTTCATTTAAAAACAACGTATGAAATGCGCTTATCATGCCAGCCATTGACAGTTTCGTTAATTTCAGCAGCGGTATCTTGACGCTTTATCTGCGATTTGTGTGCACAGTATTATGACAACGTTCAATCACCAACAGAGCGCTGGAGCTTTAAATACGACGAGCGAGCGTGCCTGTCACAAACGACTGCACTTTTGGTTTCGCCCGCGCGCTCCATCGTCCAAGGAAGGGCGCTTTTGTGTTGGGAAGATGACATCCGGCGACTGGCGACGCAGCGTCGGCGCCGCCGCGTCTTCCCTCCACCTGTACCGAAAGAAGAAACAGGTGTTCGAGGAAAAAGAAATGACCTCAAGGGGGCACGGGACGTCCCGAAAGTTTTTCGACTGCTACGAAATCGGGAGTTCACGTGCATCCAGCAAGAAGTGTGGTCGTCGGTGTCGCGAGTCTCGCGTAGGCGGCAAGCATGGAGTGACCCGCGCAATGTATTGAGACGGCTGCAATACCGGGCACCCTCGCCGTCTACTAAGCTGGAGAGATTTTCAGTGACACCCCGTCAACTCGCCTATATGTACCAAGAGCTAGCCTGGTCCATATGGAACTTTTTATTGCGACGTTTTTTAAAATGTTATTTTATGTAACCAGCTTTTTTTTAATAAAATAAATGTAGTTGTGTGAGCTGCGGCGCACTTCGAAGCTCGGAAGCGCGAGTCTGAGTTTTTTCTCGTAGATTTTCTTTGGCTCCCCTATAGTTTTATTATGTTGTTGTTTTATTGATATTCTGTGTAGTTATCTGTTGTCTGTACCTGTTGTAGTGTATTTGAGAGCATATTTTGTTATATAACTGTTCTTTCCATCGTGCGTATTAGTGTTGTTTCCTTTCTGTTATTTTTTCTATTCTCCTGGCCATTGTCCTATTTTGAATAAATGTTTGCCTGGATTTAATTTAATGTCCGTGTCAGCTCTATGAGTACGTCGGTCGGGCCCATACATCATCACACGTGCAACCCTGCACGGGTCAACCGACCTGCAAATAAATTTGAGATGTGCCACTTCGAGGTCTTTCAGGCGTCGCAGGCCGAAGCGTAAAGAGGAAGCCTGCGAGTCTGCCGCACGTTGATGTTAGATGGGCGAGGCCTCACTTGAAGTGCATGACAGTGCCCATCCTGTAAGTAAATGAGCCACATGTGTTTCACTTCCAGCACAATCCCCGCGTAAACAAGAACTAGATTGATTAATATGTGGCGTTTAACGTCCTAAGACCACCATATGATTAGGAGAGACGCTGCAGTGGAGGACTCCGGAAATTTCGACCACCTGGGGTTCTTTAACGTGCACCAAAATCTGAGTACATGGGCCTACAGCACTTTCGCCTCCATCAAAAATGCAGCCGCCACAGCCAGGATTTGATCCCGCGACCTGCGGGTCAGCAGCCGAGTACCTTTGCCACTAGACGACCGTGGTGGTGCTAAACAAGAGCTATATATGCTGTTGAAGTCGAGGCTAATGTAACATTTCCTTTTTCGGTAGCGTTAGTGTGGCTTTTAGGCACGCGCAAAAAAAAAAAAAACAGGCAACGTCCGAACTTACCTCTTTAGATTACTGATTTTCCTATACACGTCGTACTTGTTGCCTGGCTGTAGCTTGTGATTCACTACAGTGCGCATCGCCGTCTGTGCACATGTCGACCTGGAAGCCCTTCACGTGTGTTAGATTGGCATTTAGAACTGGCGTCTATTTTGCACGTGAATGTCGGTCGGAGCGACGTTGTTGACCGAAACGCGTCTTAGGTTCACCATGGCAGTTAGAAGCAGTTGATCGAAACCACCTCAAAAGTTACATGGTAAGTTGAAACATTAAATCGCACGTGAGGGTCCATTGTGACAGTGGCACGGATAATGAAGTGGTTGATCGCAAAAAAAAAAAAAAACGGGGCATTTTTTTTTCAGGAACCCTTGCAGACGAATCTTTGCTGTCTACCTACTACGGCCTTAATAATCGAAAATTCTGAGTAGTAGGGCGGCCCTCACTATGCTAGTCTTTTTAATTCTTCTGAGATACGTGGTATTCCCAAAACACTTGCAAGGGATTTAGTGCCAATTGTTTGTGCAATGGCTGACGATAATGAAGAATTATGCCTGAAGTGGGTATGCGCCACAGACTACACTCGCCTCAGACTAGGTTCGTCCAAGCGCTCCTAGAACCTCTGAATGTAAATATCTATCAGATTACCTCAACGAAGATGCCTAATTCAGAACTTGAAATAGAGTTTGCTGATATTTTCCCTTCTAATGCGAAGCAAATACCCCTCCGATTTTAAATAATGAGTTATAAGATTACTTAACTAATCTGTCGCATAAACAACATTATTGCGACGGATGCATCTGTATTGAACGAAAAGGCTGGAGTAGGCACGTTCCATACTTCTCTCGACTGGTCTTTTTCGCTTCGATTACAAGATTATACGCCTATATTCTTCGCTGAATTATTTGCTATAATTCTAGCACTTCGTAAACTTCCTGCAAGCGAATCAGAAGCAGTCATACCTACTGATTCTCTCTCAGTATGCACTGCACTTTCTGCAGCAAAAAAATTCAACATTATTTTGTATGATTAGTTGTTTATTACAAGCAAACCTGAGAAAATTCTACTTGCTATGGGTACCTGGTCACTGTGGGATTTATCCAAATGAGATGGCAGACTCGTTAGCCAAAGCATCGTTAAGCGATGCTTTGGCTTATGTAACAGCACTAAGATATACAAATGTTTGACAAGGAAAGAGAAATATTATCATTGGATGAATTCAGAGACTTCGTACATCTAAGACTTTGCGGGAACAAGCAGTGGTGTGTACACCACTGTTTGTGGTGTCTCGGTAGTGTGGTGTCTCGGCAAACAGGGGTGTCTCGGCAGTTAGAAATTACAATCACCAGATTGCGATGCAGAATTCCACACCTGAATTATTACCTACATAAAGCTGGACTTACAGCATCTCCGTTATGTCTTTTTTGCAAGGAATTAGAATCAATAGATCGTTTTTTTATTGTCACCGATATTCTTGCCAAAGGAAAAGATACATGATCGAAATAATTGAGAAGGTTGGTTTAAAAATGTACGTGGCAGTAGTTTAATCCTTCGGAGGGATTACATTAGGTTATAGCCACAGGGAGGTTTGCTCTACTGCGTGTGCGTACATAATGGCAAAAAAAAAAGATTACCTTGTTAGTCTATTTTTATTAATATTTTCGGCTCTGAGACTACCTGATTGCCTGACTGCTAGCTCGTGCAACATTTTCATTTATTTTTTACGATTTCTTTTTACTTTATATTGAAATACTATTTAATGATTTTAAATGCATAACTAACACACTTGATGATCCTGCCGCCCAGTTCTTGGCCGATCCCCCTTTGTGGGCGAGTGCCAGCAAAGCAAAAGGATCATCATCATCACCATCATCATCATCATCATCATAATTATCATCATCATAGTTAATAGGTGATCAAGAACAAGCTTTTGTAATGGGTTGGAGCATTGGACGACCCACTCGTTACGCTATTCACATTGTGTGACACCTGGTTATTTTGCTGCTTTAACACGCTTTATAAATCGTATTAACACGATTCCTCTCCCGACATCAGGCGTGCGTAAGTCAAGTTTGCGAGAAAGTCCCAAGAACCGGCGTGGCTCAGTGGTAGAATGCTGTGCTGGCACCCAGTTGACCCAGGATGAAGCCTCACTGTGTCCTTAGTACTAAATTTTATTCTTATTTCATGCGAAGTGGTCACAGACTCTAGCGGCAGCGGCAGACAACTACGGCACCACGCGTGACCCCAGTTGTGATCTCACGACAGCTCTCGCTGTAAAAAGGAAAACATTAATGTTTTTACGCTGTGTTCTCACGTGCGAAACACGTTATGGACGCTACGTAATGCATTAGCATATCCTCACGATTCTCTTCGGGGAGGTGGCGGCATTTTTATCCCGCTCTTCAGAGCGGTAACCTTGTGCGTACGGAATTTAGCCGCACACTATCGCGAGATTGTTGCGTGTTGACCACCACGTACCGAGCATCGTGCCGTGCCACTAAGCTCAGTGTTGACATAAAACTCCCGAGAAGCCGGTCTGCGACCGCTTGGTTCGGGGTATGGATCAACACAATTTTGATGATGATGAAAACAATGCAAAAGGAGCGGGCAATGTATACCTATTCCGGGACACTAAAGACCACTTTTGCGACAGTATAGGACTGCTGAGCGAGTGCCGACAGACCTGGGGATCAGTGTCGTGAAGAGTGCCATCCCACTGTTCTAAGTGGTTATGATAAGAAAATGAAAAGTGCCGCTCATAGCTGTCTATATTTTCGTGACACCTCAACAAGTCGAAATAGAGAATGGGGTTGTGGGAATGAAAAGGAAAGGTAAGGAAAAGCAAGAGGAGAAAAAAAAAACTCTCATTCGATCCGCCTCAAATGCGCGTGCAAGAACACACGCGCGCACTATATGCAGCCGACCCAGAAGACCACCGAGAAAGTTGGGCGTACAGTGATGCGCATGATTTAGCATCGGCAAGAAGAGTGGGGTCTTCCAAACTGACAAAGTAAGTCCAGTTGACGCCGATGAATGCACCGTTTCAGAGGACAAATCGTAAGGCTGCAGCCCAAAATTTCCGCTTCGGACAGCCAACTGGGAGCATCGGGAGGACAGAACCCATCCCCGCAAGCAACGTGTTCATCTGTTTGTCCGACTAGGGGCCAGCAGGGGCCGGTGGCGTCGAGGAAGCGGACGGTGTCGTCGTCGCACTCTTGGGGACGGGGGCAGTGGCCGGCGGTAGCAAGAAAGCGTGCGGTGTTTGAGTCGCCGTTGGGCGCTTTGCGACGACAGCAGAGGCCGGCTGAGTTGTGGGAGGAGGCGAAGCCGTCGTCGTGTTCGTGGGGACGACGGGCACACTCATTGTAAGTTGATGGGCGGCTTCTGAGGTTGTGCTACCGGTACCGGCGAGCGCATTCCGGAAAGAGCTGCGTGTGATGGCGGTGGCACCGCTATAGAAGGGCTCCTGGCGTGTTCCAAGGCTTGGCGGCGAGTTACTGTGCCGTCGGATGAGTCTATGATGACCGCTGCCTTGCGCTGAAGTTGCCAGGATGGTCAGCGTGACTCGGTTGCTGCTTTCCGCGACAGTTTGTGCACCGAGGATGTGCTGCACATGCTCCTGGAGCGTGCTTGACGCTGCAGCGCAGGCACCGTTCGTCTCGCGAGCAGGTGACGCTTGCGTGCCCGAAGCGGCCGCAACGGAAGCACTGCAGGGCCGGGACTGGCGAGGCCGGACAGGGCGCCTTTGCTTGTATAGCAGTATATGGGGGGGGGGGGGGGGACGGTGGTCTACGACGAAGTAGGGTGGCTAGAATGCAATTCTAGCCACCCTAGAAGAGTTGAGGGTGAGGCAGTTGCCTCTGCGGACAACGGACACAAGTGGAACTGGTGACGCAATGTCGCCGGCGAAATTCTCGAAGGAGATCGTCTGGTTCACTCCCCCCCCCCCCAAAAAAAACACAAAAAATGCAGATGTTAAGATCCAGTTGCTTGAGCCGAACCTGGATCTCGCAGATCGTCCTGACATAGAGTAGGGCGGTCAGATCGGTGGTCCATGGGGTGGGTGTCAACCGCAACCAGGTTGCGCCTGACATTCACCCGCACACGCTTTGTAGTTGGGAACTCCATTAAAAAGAAGTCGGCCTTTGGTATCGCTGCGCTTATCAAGGCACTTCAGTATTTTTCACCTCCTGCATTGCTTTTACTGTACTTTGCATTTATTCATTCGCATATTAACTACGGCATAATCGCTTGGGGTAACTCCTATCATTGCTATCTTCATTCCATCCAACATATACGAAATCAGGCCATACGCATCATAACTTCCAGTTGTTGGCGTTCAGATGCCATTAGCCAGCTTAATGAGTACAAAATTTTATCCGTTAACAAGTTATTTCAGTATAGCATAAGTATAATGTTTTATAAGTTACTTAATTCCCAAATATCCTTTGAATATATTGAATGTAACTCACTCAAGAATACTAACCCCACCAGGTTTGCTTATAATCATAAATACTTGCTACCACACGTTTGCACTAACTACGGTAAAAAAAAACATCAAAATTCTCTACCTTTCATCTTGGAATAGTTTGCCATTTGAACTGAAATCTTTGCCCTCATTTTCACTTTTCAAAACTGAAATAAAATCTTCCCTTATTACTTCTGATGGCTCACCTTAGTTATGGTGTATAATTTTCCCCACTTGTCCTGATTTTTTTTGTACCTATTTCTGTTTCCCGTGTAAATTTTCATTTACTCTTTCAATTTTTGGGATTTTTTTCTACTTTTATTTTGTATTACTGCAGTGTGTCGTATTTGAATTTCCATTGCATTGACTTTTTTATAATATTTTCCCATTGCAACTTTCGTTTTATTGTATTATTGCATTTTTTTTCAACTGTGGCATGTTGCTGCTTGTTTCGCCTTGTACGAGTTTCTTATTACTACCTGCTAATCTTCTGCCTATTGTTTTCAATTCACTTTTGCTGTAGTTTTTTATTGAGGGTCCCGTTTTCCGTATTTATACTTTGGGACCCTCATCTGTATAGAAGTGTTACGTAATCGATGCTTTGTAACTAATAAAAACTGAAGCTTAAACTAAAGGCAATGATCGCATCCCTCAACGCAGCCAGGAAGTTGACCTTCTTCCCGAGGGGCCGATAGATGATGGTGGCCGCAGGGTCAGTCGGAGGTAGGTTGCCAACGAAGTGGAGACCATCGGGGCATACAGAAACATACTGTATAGAGAGTGGTACTGGAGCTTTTTTCAGGCCCAGCACAAAAGGGTCTGACTAACCGCCAGGTGGCGTACCCGTCTTCGCTTTTACTCTATTGTCAAGGCATGTAACTGCCTGCTCGGGAGGACAATGAATACCCAAGTTTGACATCAATTTTTTGCAAAAAAAAATTTTATTGATTTGTGTAATTTTTCATATCTGCTCTACATCATGTGCCACTGAGGAAATTTAATGCCTTATAACGGAAAATAGTAAAGTATGACGAGAAAGTGTTGTCTTTCAGCATTTGTTTTGCACAAAAAGACACATTCATGTGTTTTAGATGTATTGTACGTGTATTCCCTTTGTGGCCGCTTGGGTGTGTAGCGTAGTGGTAAAGACACTCGCTTTCGGAGCATAAGGGCACGGGTTCAAATCCCAGCGTGGGAACAAATTGTCATTTTGTTTATGGTGAAGACACTATCGGGTCTGACCAACCACCAGAGGCGCTAAAAGCAGAGCACTAGCTGGGCCGCAGGGCCCTACGGGAGTGTCCGCTCTTTATGTAAGTATGTTTCTCTATGATCGGGGCACGGAGTTGTGCTAGGGCGCATGCGCGTACCGGGGGCCGGTACTGGTTGCTCGGCAACCGCGGTGGTGGACAGGCGAGAGGAGGTGCTGGTGCTGCTAGGAGGGTATTCCTTGTAGGAAGTCATGGCCATAGCAGGAGATGAGGAAGCTCCAGTTTGCACCTTCGCTTCACTCGAAGCCAGTGAGCATGTGGCAGTGGGATGGCTGCTGTGATCTTGGGGCTGTGTTCTCTTTTGAAGCGTGCAAGCTTGGATTGTGCCTGCTGCTGCTGGTTCAGCACCGATACCGAGGCTGCCACGACGGCGTCCTGCTGCAGCGTTTTTAGGGGCGAAGCTCCTCAAAGCGGCACCCGTTCGTCCTTCGTAGTACTCCGTAACATGTCTCACGTTCTGACCTGTGAGAGATTTCCCCTGTGCGTTGTTCAACAATAAAAAATTCGCAGCGTGCACGTAACTAAAAGCCAAAATTTCTTGTCTTGGTTTTACAAAGGATTAGCGAGCGTTGGGCCGCAGTGCCATGAATACAGCGAACTAGTATATACCATGACCTCGAGGTGGTTAAAGGTGGGAAGTAGACACGAAGCGCAAGCCGTAAGAAAATGTGCGCGTGCCACCTCTCGTTTAGTCCTTGGAATGTCCGCGGGATGGCGGTGCTTCTATATGCCGAATATATAATGAAAAGATGCGAGATGGTGGTACTTGGAGTGTTGACTAGATGGATGAACGGACACACAGACAGATGCATGGACGGACGCACGGATGGCTGCACGGACGGATAGACACATGGACGGACGCAGGGGCGGATGCATGGACGAACACAGGGACGGACGCACGGATGGACGTTCGGACACACGAACAGACACACGCACGGACGCGGGGATGGACGCCCGGATGGTCACACAGACGGACGCATGGACGGATGGAAGCAAGAACGAATGGACGGACGGATGCTTCGCCCCACTCTCCATCATTGACCTCATGAATATGCTGCCATTTTTTTTTGCAGTCGCGTCTCTGAGGCGCCATTTGTAGCCCTTAAAACGGCTGCGCGCGAAAAGCGAGGATAAGGGTACGGACGAGAGCACAAAGAACAGCGTCCTTCTGGATTGAAATCTCACTCGACTCAGCCTCGCACTCCTGTGGGGTACGGGTGAGTGGAAGCATTGGTGAGAAGGGAGCCAAGCAGGCAGTGGTGCACTCTACGATGAACACAAAGGCTGTTAGGATAACGCCACGTCCTGCGCAGGTGTCGGTACGGTATGCAATGTTGTGTGATTTCGTGATATGTGAAAAGTGGCAAATGTAAGTCTGTATTGGCCGCCTCACTTCTCGGGGCTCCTCAGAAGATCTACACGAGGTTGATGATCACGAAAACATTGCAAAAGGAATGGGGCGGTCGCATACGCGCGTTCATTAGCAGACAGTGAGTAATGACCAAGAGCTTATAGCAGGTGTATGATGTGGTTGTTGTGTGAAGTAACTTTGGATGTGCATAAAGTAATAGAATGCGATATTTCAAGAATCCCGCAACCTGTTAGGAAAGCCCGACGTGTCGCTTTCTAATCGGTCATCACGTAGTATGTTTTCGCGCGGTGGCTCAAGGTGTGTCGAATAATCAGAGTAACCGCCAGGATCTCGCCCGAGTTGGTGGGTTAAGACTGCGAGTAGATCGATGCAGCACTTGCTACCTCATGAGTTCCACTAACCACCACTTCCGTGTGTCCATTAGCCATGCGAGCCGCGTGCGTGAAACAAACCCCCTTCACCTCAACCTCACGGAGAGTGCAATTCAGGTATCTTACCATCGCCTGCCGATGACCGGTGTTACGCGCAGAGCGCATGTTGAGTCGCAGGGGATTTTCTCCGAATTAGGGCTGCAGAAGTTGCGTCTTTTTCTTTCCTCAACCTTTCTCTCTGTACGCGAAGCACTCGAGCTATCTGGAGTGGCATGGAGGTACAAAAGGGACTAGGTCACCCAGACAGGGAAATATCTGTCTACTATTTGGGGTGAGAAGAAGGCGCATCAAACACGTGGGCGCGCCGCTTTTGGCCGCTGGCATTCCAGGATGCGAAGCACGCGCTGGACCACGTCTCTTTGGTTGCCTGGCCCTTGGCTCACGATTTTGCTGCTGATGGTAGTTGGCATTGCTTCTACAGCAAAAGCTGTTATGAAATCACTACTCAGGTCACGTTCAGTTGCCCGCCGCCACCGCCGGTATCCGTAACCATATCGCGTGAAATTAGAAGAAAACAAAAACCTAGCATCATTGACACAGTGGGGCTTAAACCAGCGTCTGCTAGGTGCCAGCCCAGTATTCTATATACGACTGAGTTACACCGGTGCTTGGGACTTGTTGGCAAACTTGCCTTAGGCAGGCTTGATGTCGGAAAAGCAATCCTGTTAATACGACTTGTAAAGCGTTTTAAAACAGCGAAAGAACAACCAGTCGTCACACAATGTGGAATAGCATAGCGAGTGGGTCGCCCATTGCTCCAATTCATTAGAAAAGCTTGTTTCTGGGGCGCATATTCGCTTCAGCCATAATTCCTCATCGTCATCAGCCACTGCACGAACAATTAACTGGAGCGAAACTCCTTGCAAGTGTTTAGCGGATACAACGCTTCTCAGAAGAACGACGAAAAATAGGATAGCGAATGGCGGCCCACTACCCAAAAAATTATTAATAATGCCCTAGTGGGTATCAATCATGTGTGCTTGCAGTAGCTAACCAATGAGTGTTTTGAAAGGCTCTGAAAGGCAGCTTTTCAAGCTTTCGCTGTGACTGTGCTGCGCCTTCCGCGCAGGATTGGCGTTTTTTTGGTTATCCGGCGGTGGCGTACAGTCCCAGAGGAGGTGCCTCTAGGTGACTGGCTCCTTCTTGCAGTGTTGGCATATGTGGAGAATACCTTCCAGCAGATGTCTGAGCCATTTTGTAGGAAAGTTGCTCAACGAGTCGCTGCATGATCAGTACGCTAAAGGCAGCGCTTTGGGGCACGTTCCGCGGCCTGCACTGCACAGTGTTGGCTACCTCGATCACCACGGTAACCACGTGCCCCTTTATGCCGACTGGCGGCCGCCCTGAGTCGAATGCCTAACGCTCATGAATGGCAAACATGGAGCTATCAGGAGTTTTTCAACGGGATGGAGAGCAGGCCGGTAAGGGGCTCGGGAGGACATCGGTACCCGTGCGCAATACTCACCGTAAGAACTTGTCTCGTGCTACCGTGCCTACGAAGCCGCAATAACGAAGTGGGCATTTATTTATTTTATTTATTTATTTATTTAAGACATACTGCAAGCCCAATGAAGGGCCCAAGCAGGAGGGTCATCACGAGAAGACAAAATTTAGGCACAATACACATGATACACTGATTAAAATAGTTTGAACAAATACAGGAATGCATCAAAGTTACAAAAGTCCGCAATACACGTGGTACACTGTTGCAAATATATTGTACACATGCACAAGAGTACATCGAAGTTGCAAAACAAAGCAATCAGAATTCTAAATGTTCAAAGGAATGAATATTGGTCACAGCCGACTCAATTAGTTTATTCCAATCTGTAATAGTACGCGGAAAAAAGGAAAACTTAAAAATATTAGTTCGAGCGCTGTACGGAGTCAGAGATTCAAGGTGTCTATGCCGTGTTTGTCGGGAAGTGAGTGGCTGAAGGAATTCCTCGGGTTTAAGTGAAAGTTTGTTATTTTTAAGCAAGAATAGAAATTTTAACCTTTGAATTTGACGGCGTGATAGAAGTGTTGGAATGCCATGCTCTTCCATTAATCTTGTCGGCGAGTCACTGGGAGGATAGCTTGAAAAGATGAATCGAACGGATTTACGCTGTATCATTTCAAGAGCATTAATATTACTTTTTGTGTGAGGATCCCAGACAGTGCAGGCGTATTCCAGTCGCGGTCTAATTATGGATGTATAGGCGAGTAGCTTAACGTTTATGGGGGCCTTTCTAAGCTTATGTGTAAGGAAGCAAAGTTTTCGGAATGAAGCTGCACATGTGTTTGTTACGTGTTTGTTCCAGCTCAAGTTATTTGTTATAGTGACGCCAAGATATTTATATTCTGATACTTGTTCCAACGGTTGTGACGGAAGATTGTAAGGGAAGGACAGCTTATTCTTTTTGTTAGTTATGTTCATAAAAACAGATTTTTTGGCATTGAGCTTCATTCCCCATTTTTTGCACCACGCCTGAACATAATTAAGGTTTGTGTTTAGCATTTGTTGGTCTTCAGGGCATGTTATTTTGTTGTATAGAGTACAGTCATCGGCAAATAATTTAATTTTCACGGGATCACTAATAAGGGAAACAAGATCGTTAATATAAATTAGAAATAATAATGGGCCTAATACGCTGCCTTGTGGAACACCCGAAAGAACAGGAAGCCGAGTACAGGAATGATTATCGATGCAAACATATTGGAAGTGGTTCGACAAGTAGGAAGAGATCCAATTGGTTACAAAAGCTGGAAGACCTATCACTTTTAACTTGTGCATTAAATGAACATGGGAAACTAAATCAAAGGCTTTTTGGAAGTCTAGAAAAATAACATCAACTTGACCAGTTTTATCAAGAACGCTAGCAAAGTCATGAACAATAGAAGTGAGTTGCGTGACCGTGGAAAATCCTTTTCTGAAGCCGTGTTGACAGTCAGATAATAAGTTGTTTCTGTTTAAAAAATTTATAATGTAGTCGGCTATAATGTGTTCTAGAAGTGTACAACAAGAAGAAGTCAGAGAGATCGGACGGTAATTAGTAAACAGCGTCTCGTCGCCTTTTTTAAATACTGGAACTATGCGGTCTAATTTCCAATCCTCAGGTACAACACCAGACAAAAGAGATGCTCGAAAAATGATTACTAAAAATTGGGATATGATTTCAGCATAGCAGCGCAAAAAAATATTCAGAATGCCATCAGGACCGGTTGACGCTTTCGTTTTGAGCGGGTTCAAATCCCGGCTGCGGCGGCTGCATTTCCGATGGAGGCGGAAATGTTGTAGGCCCGTGTGCTCAGATTTGGGTGCACGTTAAAGAACCCAAGGTGGTCTAAATTTCCGGAGCCCTCCACTACGGCGTCTCTCATAATCATATAGTGGTTTTGGGACGTTAAACCTCACATATCATCGCTTTCGTTTTGAGGTTCAACAACATGGAAAATACGCCAGGCTGTGAGACAATATCAGCTTCGCTTGCGGGAAGATAATACGGAGCAAGGCATTGCATCATCAGATTTAAGAAAAATGCTATGAAAATACTTATTGAAGTTTTCAGCAATGCTATGTTTATCAGTGATGGCGATACCCTCATGTAGCATTGGTTGAATTGTTTTTTTCTTTTTGCGCAGGAAAGTCCAAAATTTATGCGGAGCGGAGCGAATAAAGTCTGGCAGGGTCTGTTCAAAATAACGTCGCCTTGCGCACATCATGGCATCTTTGAGGTTAGACTGCGCAACACCGATAATACTCGGACAGGCAGCTTTACGCTTCAAACGCTTGACTTTTCTTTTCGCGTGCAAAACATCGCGCGTGATCCAGGGATTGTTTTTACGAGTTTTCCTAACTTTGTTTGGTATAAAGTTATTAGGCAATAAGTACATATTTCCTTAAACCTCGTCCATAAGTCAGCAGTATCAGAGCCATTAAAAACACTCAGACAAATTTCGAAATAGTCAAGCACATTTTCATCCCTGGCACACGAGAAATCTTTTACAACAGTTTTTTTTCGCACGAGGCGTTTCATACGTACCGTTCACAGGAAAAGAAAACACAACCATATCGTGGTCTGATAGGCCACGTTCCACAGACACTCTAAATGTTTCAATTGATTGACTGACGAACACAAGATCAAGAATAGACGCAGAAGCACCCTGAATACGTGTAGGTTGTTTTAATACTTGGTGCAAATTGTGGGTTAGCATTATATCAAGCAAATGTGAGGAGCTTGTGCAATGAACAGGGGACGGGGAAGGACGGTTCCAATCAATTTCCGGTAGATTGAAATCGCCCACAAGGAATATGTTTTCTTGTTCGAACGTTAACATGTGGTTGCCGAGATCACTTAAGAACTGAGGTGGTGAGTCAGGAGGGCGATAAACCGCGAATAACAAAAATGATCTGCCGAAACAAGATAGTTTTATTGCAATGCTTTCATGATTGTCGATTTGACTGAGGATATGGGCATCAATTTTTCCTTTGACCAAGACAGCGACGCCTCCCCCCCTTGACGGCCTATCTCGTCGGAAAACGCGATACGATGGGAGGAAAACGTCTTCATCCGAAATTTCACCTCGCAGCCAGGTTTCCGTAATAATTACCACATGTGGGTTATTAGCCAGGGTGATAGCTTCAAGCTGTTCAGATTTATTTGCAATACTTCGCGCATTTAAATTCAACAGCCGAAACTCTTTCTCTTCAGGCGGTTTTCGTCAAGGGGCCAATAATCCACTCTGAAAATTGGCTAGCTTTACTCTGCAGTTCTTTTTGTCGTCCCAAATGTAAGTTTCTTTATCAACCCGCAGTCGGTCATTTGAAAGATGAACTTTCTTTCCCTGCAATTTTTCATTCCTAGCACTTTCCCACAATAATTTGCGCTTCCTGGGTGTTTGTTTAGAGTAGTCACTTTGGACTCATATTTGCGTTCGTTTCAGCTTATGAGCATTTTTTAGAATGAGTTCTTTTTGCATTAAAATCTTGGAAGTAAATTATAATCGGGCGATCCTTGCCAGGCTTGCCTAACCTGTGAATCCGGCCGACAGATTTGCATGGGACACCAAGTTTACCAGAAAAAACTTTCGTGAGAACTTTATCTTTCAAATCATTTTCAGTTTCAGTCGGGTCATCCTGTACGCCAAAAACTAGTAAATTGGATCGTCTACTTCGGTCTTCCAAGTCGGTGATCTTTGCCTCTAGAGAAAGTATAGTTTGTTCTAAAGTGTCAATTCGAGCAGTTCGCTGTTCCAATTCAGCAAACCTCGCGTTTAGGCTGGTAATAAGCATTTGCATATTATCTTGCTGAGTCGTCAGAGCAGCTATATCTTCAGAGATTTTGTTTTGACCGGCCAAGAGTTGCTTAAGTTGATCCTCTATAAATGGCCCAGGGTTCGTCTCGACATCCCCGCACAAAAGTAGCGTGCATACACAATATACATCATGTAAAAGTGTGACACACTGGTGCGGGCACGGCAAGACCAAAAGACATCGGTAATCACTCTTAGTGCTACTGGAGTAGGCACCAACCTGGGCAAAGCAGAAGAGCGGCTTGTTAAGCCACATGCCTGCTGATGGTCCGCCGTGCCCACTGAAGACGAAATCCTGGAGGTCGAGTTTTAAAGGTGTCGAACTTGACGTCACGTGGTGCGGAGTCTGCGCAGTTGGCTTTTCCAATCGCTGACGGCATGAGTGACGAGGCACCAGCCACGTGGACAGTCCATGATTAAACACGAAGCCAGTGTGAAGATCCGATTGAACGAACGCACCGGCAAGACCAAGTAGAAAAACCTGGGAAAAGCAGAAGAGCGGCTTGTTAAGCCACATGCCTGCTGGTGGTCCGCTGTGCCCACTGAAGACGAAATCCTGGAGGTCGAGTTTTAAAGGTGTCGATTTTGACGTCACGTGGTGCGGAGTCTGCGCAGTTGGCTTTTCCAAACGCTGACGGCATGAGTGACGAGGCACCAGCCACGTGGACAGTCCATGATTAAACACGAAGCCAGTGTGAAGATCCGGTTGAACGAACGCACCGGCAAGACCAAGTAGAAAAACTTGGGAAAAGCAGAAGAGCGGCTTGTTAAGCCACATGCCTGCTGGTGGTCCGCTGTGCCCACTGAAGACGAAATCCTGGAGGTCGAGTTTTAAAGGTGTTGAACTTGACGTCACGTGGTGCGGAGTCTGCGCAGTTGGCTTTTCCAATCGCTGACGGCATGAGTGACGAGGCACCAGCCACGTGGACAGTCCATGATTAAACACGAAGCCAGTGTGAAGATCCGGTTGAACGAACGCACCGGCAAGACCAAGTAGAAAAACCTGGGAAAAGCAGAAGAGCGGCTTGTTAAGCCACATGCCTGCTGGTGGTCCGCTGTGCCCACTGAAGACGAAATCCTGGAGGTCGAGTTTTAAAGGTGTCGAACTTGACGTCACGTGGTGCGGAGTCTGCGCAGTTGGCTTTTCCAATCGCTGACGGCTTGAGTGACGAGGCACCAGCCACGTGGACAGTCCATGATTAAACACGAAGCCAGTGTGAAGATCCGGTTGAACGAACGCACCGGCAAGACCAAGTAGAAAATCCAGGGAAAAGCAGAAGAGCGGCTTGTTAAGCCACATGCCTGCTGGTGGTCCGCTGTGCCCACTGAAGACGAAATCCTGGAGGTCGAGTTTTAAAGGTGTCGAACTTGACGTCACGTGGTGCGGAGTCTGCGCAGTTGGCTTTTCCAATCGCTGACGGCATGAGTGACGAGGCACCAGCCACATGGACAGTCCATGATTAAACACGAAGCCAGTGTGAAGATCCGGTTGAACGAACGCACCGGCAAGACCAAGTAGAAAAACCTGGGAAAAGCAGAAGAGCGGCTTGTTAAGCCACATGCCTGCTGGTGGTCCGCTGTGCCCACTGAAGACGAAATCCTGGAGGTCGAGTTTTAAAGGTGTCGAACTTGACGTCACGTGGTGCGGAGTCTGCGCAGTTGGCTTTTCCAATCGCTGACGGCATGAGTGACGAGGCACCAGCCACATGGACAGTCCATGATTAAACACGAAGCCAGTGTGAAGATCCGGTTGAACGAACGCACCGGCAAGACCAAGTAGAAAAACCTGGGAAAAGCAGAAGAGCGGCTTGTTAAGCCACATGCCTGCTGGTGGTCCGCTGTGCCCACTGAAGACGAAATCCTGGAGGTCGAGTTTTAAAGGTGTCGAACTTGACGTCACGTGGTGCGGAGTCTGCGCAGTTGGCTTTTCCAATCGCTGACGGCATGAGTGACGAGGCACCAGCCACGTGGACAGTCCATGATTAAACACGAAGCCAGTGTGAAGATCCGGTTGAACGAACGCACCGGCAAGACCAAGTAGAAAAACCTGGGAAAAGCAGAAGAGCGGCTTGTTAAGCCACATGCCTGCTGGTGGTCCGCTGTGCCCACTGAAGACGAAATCCTGGAGGTCGAGTTTTAAAGGTGTCGAACTTGACGTCACGTGGTGCGGAGTCTGCGCAGTTGGCTTTTCCAATCGCTGACGGCATGAGTGACGAGGCACCAGCCACGTGGACAGTCCATGATTAAACACGAAGCCAGTGTGAAGATCCGGTTGAACGAACGCACCGGCAAGACCAAGTAGAAAAACCTGGGAAAAGCAGAAGAGCGGCTTGTTAAGCCACATGCCTGCTGGTGGTCCGCTGTGCCCACTGAAGACGAAATCCTGGAGGTCGAGTTTTAAAGGTGTCGAACTTGACGTCACGTGGTGCGGAGTCTGCGCAGTTGGCTTTTCCAATCGCTGACGGCATGAGTGACGAGGCACCAGCCACGTGGACAGTCCATGATTAAACACGAAGCCAGTGTGAAGATCCGGTTGAACGAACGCACCGGCAAGACCAAGTAGAAAATCTTGGGAAAAGCAGAAGAGCGGCTTGTTAAGCCACATGCCTGCTGGTGGTCCGCTGTGCCCACTGAAGACGAAATCCTGGAGGTCGAGTTTTAAAGGTGTCGAACTTGACGTCACGTGGTGCGGAGTCTGCGCAGTTGGCTTTTCCAATCGCTGACGGCATGAGTGACGAGGCACCAGCCACATGGACAGTCCATGATTAAACACGAAGCCAGTGTGAAGATCCGGTTGAACGAACGCACCGGCAAGACCAAGTAGAAAAACCTGGGAAAAGCAGAAGAGCGGCTTGTTAAGCCACATGCCTGCTGGTGGTCCGCTGTGCCCACTGAAGACGAAATCCTGGAGGTCGAGTTTTAAAGGTGTCGAACTTGACGTCACGTGGTGCGGAGTCTGCGCAGTTGGCTTTTCCAATCGCTGACGGCATGAGTGACGAGGCACCAGCCACGTGGACAGTCCATGATTAAACACGAAGCTAGTGTGAAGATCCGGTTGAACGAACGCACCGGCAAGACCAAGTAGAAAATCCTGGGAAAAGCAGAAGAGCGGCTTGTTAAGCCACATGCCTGCTGGTGGTCCGCTGTGCCCACTGAAGACGAAATCCTGGAGGTCGAGTTTTAAAGGTGTCGAACTTGACGTCACGTGGTGCGGAGTCTGCGCAGTTGGCTTTTCCAATCGCTGACGGCATGAGTGACGAGGCACCAGCCACATGGACAGTCCATAATTAAACACGAAGCCAGTGTGAAGATCCGGTTGAACGAACGCACCGGCAAGACCAAGTAGAAAAACCTGGGAAAAGCAGAAGAGCGGCTTGTTAAGCCACATGCCTGCTGGTGGTCCGCTGTGCCCACTGAAGACGAAATCCTGGAGGTCGAGTTTTAAAGGTGTCGAACTTGACGTCACGTGGTGCGGAGTCTGCGCAGTTGGCTTTTCCAATCGCTGACGGCATGAGTGACGAGGCACCAGCCACGTGGACAGTCCATGATTAAACACGAAGCTAGTGTGAAGATCCGGTTGAACGAACGCACCGGCAAGACCAAGTAGAAAAACCTGGGAAAAGCAGAAGAGCGGCTTGTTAGGCCACATGCCTGCTGATGGTCCGCCGTGCCCACTCATAAGTGGCGTGGAGGCGAGCACGTGGGCCATCGAAAACCGGCGCCTTAAGTGGCGATGTGGCATTGTTTGTGAGCATAGTCGGAATCACTAGAGAGTTGACTGAACTGACTACCTTGAGCTGCGATCGCAGAAGTGAATATTGGCAGCACTGGTGTACACACCGGCGGCCACCGGACATGAGGCGAGAACAAGAAGCTTGCTCAGCAAGCTCCAAAAACGAAGCGAGACCAGCGGAACAAGTGGCGTCGCGCCTGAAGAGCCGCAAACTTCTCAATTTGTAGAACCTTTAATAAGCAAAAAAGTTCAAAACGAGAATGCACGCATTTCCTCAGAGTAAATCATCTCGAGGGGGCAAAGCTCTGAGTGATGCCCCATATCATGTAAGTTGAGTGACATAATGGAGCCCTAACAGTCGACGACAAATCTGGGATTTAAGTGAGAAGTGTGGCAGTTTGGGCTTGTTGGTATGACGTGAAGATAGTTATAGCGCGAGAACAGAACGACGACAAAGAGACAAGAAGAACACGGGCGCTCGTGTCCTTTTTGTCTTTTTGTCGTCGTTTTGTTCTCACGCTATAACTATCGGCTACGTTTTAAGGCCGATAATTTCTACATTAAAGTCACCGACTAGTATAAAGGGTTTGTGCATAAAAATGTTTTATTGTGTACCATCGCAATAAGGATAAAGTTAAGTTGAATAAACTTTATTTGCCCAATGCTTGTTGCTGCACCCAGGGATAGGCTGCCAGGAAACCATCTTTCGGGGAACATCTTGCGAGGTCCTCGGCAGCGGCCCTGCCCCGCAGGACGATGCATACCAAATTTTCAGGCACATCGCTGGGGAGAGTGGCTTGTCTTCAGTCAGCATAAAGCCCTTTCATCTAAGAAAGTAACGACACTGTTCTACGCACGCATGTTTTTCTTTGATTTTCATCACCCGTCTTCTAAGCGCGCGGCGCCCAGCGCCATCTTTCGTTGAGGCTCCAATGGACGCGGCGCCGATTTGAATCGAGGCCGTGATTTAGGGCCGATTGCGTGCCCCAGTAGTGCAGCCAATTCGAAAAAATTGTGACCACTAGATACATAACACAAAAATAATTTTTAGTATATTAGTGTCTTCCGAAAGCCGTGTAAATGCATGTGCTACTTCGAATGCAGCTTCCCATAGGGTTCTACGATGCAGGCTTCTTTCTTCTTCCAGTTGATAACATGGTTTACGCTCGCATCATATATTGTTTGGCTTGCTGCAACACTTATACGCGTGAAGAGGAGCAGAGAACAGCAACCAATCATTACAATCAGATGGAGGTTCATGTCTTTGTCGAGGGAGCTCTCTGTGCTTCACGGAAGGGTGGTGGGAAAATAATGTTCTATACTGCATCGACTTTCACGTTTTTTTCCCACAAATAGCTGCGAAATGTGTGGCTCAGATTGATGTTCAATTAAATATAGCAAGAACATGTAGAAAGTCTATAATCACTACTGCACACTGAGTAATTGCCTTTACAACTTGACAAGGCACTAACACGTTGCATTGCTAGAGATTATTGGTACAAAATTTCTCTGAACGGATGCGTAACAATCATAACCGTAACTTACTGCTAAGTCTTCGTGGTCAAAACTCATTCAAGCTTTATTATAGGCTCATGGTAAACAATACAAAAACTACCCCAAAACCACTGAAAGATGGCTTTAAAGCATTCACTATGAGACGGCGAGGATTTCCACCTCCTGTATCGAAGTCAATATAACCGCCAAGTGAGCACAATCACGTGAACACTTTTGCACGTCACTCGTATGCACGAGAACACCTAGAATAATCGAAACCTAGTTATTCGTGCGGGGCATTAAATTCAAATGCAAATTAGCCAACTGAAAAAAGAAATGTTTGCTAGCTGACGCCTCTCACCTGCAATTTCATGGTCGTGCTTAGCATTAAGACGAAAGTCTTACCGCCGTATTCAGAAACGCTCCTTCACTCAAGGGCTCTCCTCGACTTCACCAAGGGGGAGCGTGATCCTCCACATTT
The DNA here is from genome assembly GCF_043290135.1 of Rhipicephalus microplus. NCBI lineage: Eukaryota > Metazoa > Arthropoda > Arachnida > Ixodida > Ixodidae > Rhipicephalus > Rhipicephalus microplus. The sequence goes on from NW_027464590.1 coordinate 4,417,712, forward strand.
CTTTCGCCAAGGGAGGCCCTGGAGGTGCTCCCTTAGAAAAGATTGAAAGTATTCCTAATTTTGGTTAGGAAATGCCTATTCTTGCCAAATGGATCAATGCTTTTCTTAATCATTCTTCTTTAAAAAATAGTATTACGGGAAAATACGTGGCTCTAGACTGGTGGTGCAGCTTCTGTACACCATGAGCCGATAGTGTGAGCGAAACCCCCACTTCACGTCTGGCTGCAGTCGCACCCAGGCAGCCGAACAAGACATAGAGTTTCTTAACATTAAATAGAGGGGACTTGGGCGCTGCGCTCGTTCAGCGACCATGAGAATGATGGGTAGTATAAAACTACCTAGTCTTCCTACTTTCGTACGGTGAATCCCACTTGTGGCTTCGTTTATTGCTATGTTTCGGTTTTGTTTCGCAGGAAAGAATGAAACATCTTGAACGTCGTGACCCCATTCCGAATGGAAAGCCGAAAAGGTTAAAGTAGGGAAGTGAAAGAGTTGAACATTTGCTGATTTTTGTTTCGTGAGAAAACAGGTCCCAGTCACATGAACAAACATGGAGCCAGAAGTACGAAAATTAGACAAGTCTGTTGACTTCCCATCATTCCCATGCTCGCTGAAGCGATGTGGGTTAAAGCTAGACCTGTGCACCGGTACCTAAATTTCCGGTGGTGGCGCGCCGATGTTTTCACCTTTGGTGGCGGCGCGTCCACGGCGCAGGGTCCATCGGATCGGCAGCGGCGTGGCACGTGGGAGGACGGGAGCTAGGAGGAAGATTCAAGAGTTAACGGGGATAGCAATTCGCCCCTTGAAATTGGAAAAAAAATCCGTCTCCCCGAAAAGCCCAGTCAGTTAACGTGATGTCTTAGTGTTGCTTATTTACAAGTCACTGCTGTCTCAGTTTTCTAGATATTGGCCGCGAAATCAAGCAGAGTCACCGCCTGGCGGTAGCTGGCCGAGACGGTGAAGTGTAGATTGCTCTTTGCATCGTCTGTTAGCCACGTGGTGCTTTTACGTGCGTGTACGTCATGCACGTTCTCAAAGTGTGGTTTGTACGGTCCTGTCAGCATGAGTCTGTTTCTACGTATGCGTGAAACGACGTACCAAAGCATTTGGTCTTGCTCGGATGGTAATGCATTGCAATAAGATTGGTGGATGCAACTTTCCATGGGGCTGTTCATTGTCGTCGCACCCTCCATTCACCAAAATAATTTCAGAGTGGGTGCTGCTTTCGGTTTCATACACATCGCAAAATGCTCTTGGCATCCTCCCAAACATGAGGACTACTATATGGTGTGTGAATGAAGCGTATTATAGTGACTCGGCTGCAAAAAAAAAAAGAAGAAACAAAAACCCAGGCTCTAGGCCATGCACTTGCGCGCTGTTGGTAGATGTGCAACTACGTCACTGTAGTTTATCGATCATGCGAGGAGCCTTAGTTATGTTTAGCTGGCCGCGGTACCACTACATAAAAATTTTACTATCACATAAACTGTGGGACTTCGGTATTTACACTGTTCTTCAAACAGTTACCGTGCGCAACCATGTGCTTGTAATGAGGAATGCTTTAAATAGAGCCCAGACGTTCAAAATTACTTCACGAGGCATGTATTATATCATCAGCATCATCATCATCATCACTATCGTCATCATCATCATCATCATCACGACTACGTGCACTGCAGGACAAATGCCTCCCTCATGTTCCACCAGTCAACTTGGTCTTGTGCTTACTGCTGCCAATTTATACACGCAAACTTCTTAATCTCATCTGCCCACCTAACCTTCTGTCCCCCACTAACCCACTCACCTGCTCTGGGAATCCAGTTAGTTACCCTTAATGACCAGCAGTTATCCTGTCCACGCGCTACAGACCCAGCCCATGTCCATTTCCTCTTTTTTTGATTTCAACTATGATATCCTTAGCATTGGTTTGTTACCTAATCTACTCTGCTCTCTTGTGGTCTCTCAAGGTTGCACCTACCATTTTCCTTTCCATTGCTTACTGCGTCGTCCTCAACTTAAGCTGAAGCCTCTTTGTAAGTCTCTAGGTTTCTGTTCCGTAGCTAAATACCGGCAAGATGCAGCTGTTATATACCGAATTCCTCTTGAGGGATAGTGGCAATCTACCTGCCGTGATTTGAGAGTGCTTTTCAAATGTGCTCCACCCCATTGTTATTCTTTTAGTTACTTCAATCTCCTGGTTCGGCGCTGTGGTTATTACCTGTCCTAAGTAGACAGTCTTTTACAACTTGAAGTGCACTATTACCTACATCGAATAGTTGCTGTCTTCCAAGGTTCTTGCTCATTACTTTCGGTTTTTGCAGTATAACTTTAAGACCTACCTTTCTACTCTCCTTGTCTAACTCCGCAATCATGAGTTGCAATTCATGCCCTGATTTACTCAGCTATGCAATGTCATCGACGAAGTGCAGGTTACTAAGGTACTATTCATTAACTCTTATCCCTAACTGTCCTCACTCTAGGCCTCTGAAAACCCCTTTTAAGCACGCGGTAAATAGCATCGGGGAGATTGTATCCCCTGCCTTACACCATAAGTGATTGGTAGCCTGTTGCTTTCTTTGTGATGCACTATGGTAACAGTTGATCCCCCGTAGATTTCTTCCAGGATGTTTATATATGTTTCGTCGACGCCCTAATTTCACAGTGTTTGCATGGCTGCAGATATCTCTACTGAATCAAACGCCTTCTCATAATCTATGAAGGCTATGTATAGTGGTTGGCTGTATTCTAAGCATTTCTCTATTATCTGATTGATAATATGAATGTGGTCGATTGTTCAATAGCCTGCTTGAAATCCTGCTTGTTCCTTTAGTTGATTGAATTCTGAAGTTGTCTTAATTTTGTTAGCAATTATCTTTGCAAATAACTTGTATACTACGGAGAGCAAGCTGATCGGCTTATTTTCTTCAAGTCCTTGTGATCTGCTTTCTTCTGTTAAGATGATGTTAGCATTCTTCCAAGATTATGGAATCCTTCCCTTCAGAAGACACCTTGTAAACTGTGTGGTTAGATATTCTAACACAATCTATTCTTCATCGTTCAGCAGATATGAAGTCACCTGATTTTCACCAGGAGCTTTGCCTCTTTGCCTTATATATATATAGTCGTATAATTTCACAGAAAACTTCATCTTTTTTCACACTGTTTGCAGCGTTTGTGTGGCATTGTTTGGAACAGGTGGAAGGCAGTAGTGATTTTCTGTCTGAAAAAAAAATCAGGCTTGTCCCATTAGCCGCCCTTGTTGTAGCACCGTCATGCACGTAATCAATCGATGAAAGCTTTGGGCTAAACTCTTGTATAAGATTTTTACTGGGGTAAGAACATGTGCGTACACGTGGTAAACGCAGTGTAGCGCAAAGCGCCGTCATCCACAAAGCTTTACTGACTAGACTGATCGACTGTCCCACCTTTCATGGTGAACAGAATAAGAGAAAAATAATCGTATGCGTATAAGGTGCGAAGGGCGGTATTGAACGAATAGTACAGATATGCGGGCTTTCTACGGTCTTTCTTTCTCTTTTTTTGTAGTATGGAGATGACGAATATGTAAATAAGTAGTCTAGTCACACTGCAGCAGTGCACGGCATTTGGAACACGAGCTATAGACTTGATTGATTGATTAATTTGTGGGGTTTAACGTCCCAAAACCACCAAGCTATAGACTTGTACAAACAACGTAGCAAAGGCGGGATTTAGCGCGAAAGCGTGAAGAGAGTCACCCAGACAGAGCATCCCTATGAAAGGCAGAATGCGCTTTACTTGCGGGTAATGTTGGCGTCGCATAGGCGTCGTGCACCTATTTGGTAGAAAAGAGCGTAGATATTACCAGTAAACTGTAGTCAACGCAATTTATCCGGCGACAATCAGCCCAAACCGCAAGCAACGAAGCAACGCGGCGTAGATTATATGCGCGCCGCTGACAGCCTATCCACACTTGCGCGGGGGACGGTGCTGCCACCTATAGCCCGATCTTGCAGCAAATAGCAGGTGTAAATAAAAATGTTCAGGACATTAAAAAAATATAATTTAACGAAATACGTGTTTACGCAATTGCTCCTTCCAATGGCTCAGCAACGAGTCTGCGCAGACACCAATCAAGCTCATTCAAAAACATCTTTCACACAAAAACAAACAAACAAAAGACAACAAAAAACACTTCGTAATTCATCTAATGGGCCAATATTTAGAGGATGAAATTCCCGGGTACAGTGTGCAGAAGATGCGACGAAGTATATAGATGCCAGAACACTGTAGCCAGTGCGAGATACACTTATGCAGGAGAAAGGCATGATTGCAAATGCGCCGCTGTTCGAGAGAAACTGCCGCGATTCAACATGCGCATGCCAAGTAGGTGCAAAACGCTGGTCGTAGCGACGAACTATAGGCAGTATTACCTTTTTAAACAAATTCTCTCATAGTTATGTCATGTTTGTGGTGGGGTGACCAAACAATCAACGCATATTTGAGTTTCACAAAAGTCTTACACGCTGCCAGTCAGCGTTTTTTGTCGAGTTGCTTAACTTGCGTCGGAGACACCAAAGTTTTTGACGAGCTTGTGGCAGATTGTTTCGACGTGCGTGTGGCGTTTTATATTTGTTGTGAGAGTTACACCAATGCTTTTGTACTGCATAAGACGAACTATATATTTACACCGTCATTATAATAGTAAAGTGAAGAGGCAGTTTGTTATTTGAAAATGTCGTGACCACAGTCTTTTCGAAGTTTGCCATGTTTCACTGCCGTTACAGACGACGAAAAAACAAAAAAACACTACTTAGCGCATTATGAATTGGAGCATCAGATATGGTTCTCCAAATAATGCAGTCAACTTTATATATCTAGCTTTAATTTGTGTGTTACCAATGATTGCTGCTACGTCACTTCTATATATATTAAGCAAAAGTGGACCTGCCCCGCCGCGGTGGTCTAGTGGCTAAGGTACTCGGCTGCTGACCCGCAGGTCGCGGGTTCAAATCCCGGCTGCGGCGGCTGCATTTCCGATGGAGGCGGAAATGTTGTAGGCCCGTGTGCTCAGATTTGGGTGCACGTTAAAGAACCCCAGGTGGTCGAAATTTCCGGAGCCCTCCACTACGGCGTCTCTCATAATCATATGGTGGTTTTGGGACGTTAAACCCCACAAATCAATCAATCAAGCAAAAGTGGACCAAGCACAGAGCCTTCAAGCCTCTTTCTGATGTTATATGTACGTCACATGACTTTGCGTGCTTCAATTTGACAAATTTTGAGCGCAACAGCAGTAATCAGCTATCCGATCAACCAGCTTGTTGCGAAAAAAATTTCAAAAAAAAAAAACTGGCAGATCCCACGAACAGTGGGGATCGATGATATGTGAAGCAGAAATGAGCAATGTTGATATGTCAATTTAAAATCGGCTTAACGTTACGAGGTGTTGCTAAATGATGCCGTTCATGAGTTTCGTGTCATGATTATCATGTATGAATGTGTCATTTACCTTCTTCAGATATTCACGTCACCTGATACCAAATTTAGTATATGTGGAGCTAGCGAAACGGTTCGCGAGCACGATATGAGCGTGGTATGCTGTCATATTCTTACATGACAGGTCTATTTGCATTATCATGTTTGCACCAGTCATATATTTCGTCATCCAACGATGTGACATAACACAAAATATGGTATATATGGAGCTAACAAAACGGCCGCGAGCGCATCATGAAGGGCCCCAACATACTACAATGTAGCGTTGACGCGCGCGCACGCTGGGCACAGCGACGCTACGCTATAGCAAAACGCGAGCAGTCTCACGCTAGGCGCGACCGGCGTGACCAGCGTTCGTCTGCGCGACCCGACGGCAACCGGCACGAAATGTGACATGTTGAATTTCGCGCCGATGCGTTACCCAGACAACAATGCGTCTCCCTCATCGGGACAGAGGAATGTTGGACGCGCTGAAACGCGCATGCGTCAAAAAAAAAAAAAAACGTAGCACGCCGTGTGCCTGTGAGTATATGGCAAGACGGGCGCCTCGCGTGGCAATGCCGGCGTGACACGAAGAAATGAAAGCCGGCGAGCACGCGCACCGCGTCACGTCAAAATGTATTGGTGCCTTGGCTGTGGTATGTAGTCATGTTCTCACATGACACGCATCTCATGATTATCCTGTTTGAACCAGTCACATAACTTCATCATCCATTGACGTCACGTAATACAAAATTTGTATATGTGAGGCTAGCGAAACGGCCGCGATCGCATCATGAGTGTGGCATGTAGTCATGTTGCTACATCACTCGCATGTCATGATTATCATGTTTGGATTGTCATTTACCTATGTCGTTCGTTCGCGTCACGTAATACTGAGTTTGGTACATGTGAAACTAGCGAAACTGCCGCGAGTGAATCTTGAGCGTAGTAGGTAGTCATGTTGTTACATGACACGCACCTCATGTTTATCATGTTTGCACCAGTATCATACCTTCGTCATCCATTCACGTCCTGTAATGCCAAATTTGGTATAAGTGAAACTAGCTTAACGGCTGCCAGCTCATCATGAGCGCGGCATGTTGTCATTTTACATGACACGCCTCTCATGATTATCATGTTTGCACCAGTCACATATGACCTCCATTCACGTACTGTAATACCAAGTTTGGTATATGTGACGCCAGAAAAGCGGCCGCGAGCGAATCATGAGCGTGGCATGTAGTCATGTTGTTACATGACACGCATGTCATGGTTTTCATTTTAGGGCCTGTCGCTTGTGTTCGTCATGAAATCATGCCATACCATACCAGTTTTGCAACATGCCATGTGAACGACACCTCCGCTAGAGCTGCAGGAGAGATATATATATATATATAGACTATATTAATTTCCGGCAGATTGCTGGGATGGGCTCCCACCTAGGGGCCAACGGAGAGACCGTGTCTCCCGGCAACTTCCTTGGCCTGCTGGATCGCCCAAAGTTGTTTGTCCTGGCCCGAACTGAGCAGCGCAGACCGCCAACGCGGCCGAAGGTCTTCATTGGAAGCCGCGACCCCAGAATTTCTGACTAATGCTGGACATTCCCATAGGATATGGTCAAGAGTGGCTCTGGTGGTCAGTACTGGTATAGATTAGAACTATAGACGTCGGGATATATGTGGTGCATGATGACAGGGTTCATGTATGTGCGTGTTTGTAGCTGCCGCCACTGAACGGACTGGGCCCGATCTAGCTTGGGGTGAGGCGGAGAGTACTCCCGCCTTTGCAGCCGATAGTGTTGAATTATGTCATTAAATTTAGTGAGCCGATCATCTCATTCCCACACCGGCGCAGAAAGGTCCGTTTGGGTGGCCGCTTCGTCTGACTTGACTCGGAACGTAAGACCTCGAGCCAGCTTGTGCGCCACTTCATTCGGACTGGCCTCCGCGTTACCTAGTGGTGTGTGGACAGTGAACCACAAGATGTATACTTATGTATTTGTCCGCCTCGTGAATTTTGCCTGTACTAAGAATCCGCAATGCCTCGGGGGAGATTCTGCCGCTGGCGTAGTTTCGAACGGCTGTCTGTGAATCGCTGATTACGCATGAGGCGTTAGTGTGGGCTATGGCCATCGCGATAGCCACTTCCTCTGCCGTTTCTACGTTCCGTTTGATGATTGACGCGCTGCTTTTGCATTGTTGTGTGTGGTCTACGACAGCAGCCACGAAGCGGTGACGTTCCTGGTAGCGTGCTGGGCCGACAAAGACTGCCTCATGGTTGCGCCCAAACATCTTTGACAGGGCTATCGCTCTACTGACACGTCTGCCCTTGTTGTGTTCAGGGTGCATGTTTCATGGTATGGGTGGTACTGTTAGCTTAGCACGGATAGTGCGTGGTATGTCGTGTTTGTCTCCGTGTTGAGTGTGGTGAGAAATACCGAGATTACATAGAATCTGCTGGCCTGGCTTTGTCTTGGCTAATCGCTCGAATTGGGAGATTTGTTGCGCCTCAATAAGTTCCTCAAGGGTATTGTGTAAACCAAGTTGAAGGAGTAGTTCGGTGCTGTTGTTTTGAAGCAAACCTAGCGCTTGTTTGTAAATTTTCCTGATTAGGCTGTTGAGCTTTGACTTTTCCGCGGTGAACCATCGGTGGTACGCTGCCGTATAGGTGATGTGACTTAGAACAAATGATTGGATCAAACGAATGATGCTAGCCTCTTTCATGCCTTTGTGTTTATTGGTAATGCGCCTAATGAGGCGCATCGTGTTAGGCACTCTGGCTTCAATGTTGCGAACTGTCTCTCCGTTGGTACCCTTACTTTCTATGATCAAACCTAGCACTAGGATTTTGTCCACGGTGGGTATGGCGTGACCATCGCTTTTAGTGAGTTTTATACCATCGTGTGCCTGCGCTTGGGGATGTTGTTTGGTTGGCCGACCTCTAAGTGTAGGGCGATATAGCAGTAGCTCAGATTTCTCCACCGAGCAGGATAGTCCAGTTCCTTGTAAATACCGTTCGACTGTGTCAATCCCCTCCTGTAATCTCTGTTCAATGGAACCGCCACTGCCGTCGCACACCCAGAGGGTGATGTCGTCGGCGTAAATGGTGTGATGAAGTCCTTGGATGGTTTGAAGTTTTGAAGGGAGACCAATGAGGGCGAAGTTAAACAACAAGGGAGAGATCACAGAACCCTGTGGGGTGCCCGCACTTCCTATGGTTATATTGGATGACCTGAGTGCTCCCACAGTGATCGTGGCCGTTCTGCCCGTAAGAAATGCCCTTGTATAGTTGTACGTGCGAAGCCCCAAGTTTATGGTATTGACCTGATTTAGAATGGTGCTATGCGTGACAGAGTCGAAAGCCTTCTTCAGATCAAGACCAAGTATGCCCTTAGTGGAGCGTCCGGTACTGTTTCTGATGTGATGCTTAAGCTGCAACATGGCATCCTGCGTTGAAAGATGCCTGCGGAAGCCAATCATGGTGTGTGGGAAAAAATAATTGTCTTCGAGGTAATTTGTCAGTCTAGCCAGGAAAGTGTGTTCCATCAATTTGCCTATGCAAGATGTTAAGAGGATGGGCCTAAGATTGTCAGCATTCAGTGGTTTGCCTGGTTTCGGAATCAGAATCACCTTGGCCGTATTTCAATGCGAGGGCAAGATTCCGGTGTTCCAGCAGTTATTAATATAGTCTGTGATATGCGTGATCGACTCATCGTCCAAATTGCATATCATCTTATTCGTGATGTTGTCCGGACCAGGTGCAGATTTAGTTTTAAATTTTTGTAGGGCGGCACGGATATCCGCTTCGGTGAATTCTTCGTCTAGAGTGGTGTCGACCTGGCCCGTATAATCTGGATGCTGCTGAGTAGGAGCCTGAGAGATATATTCGAGCTCTACCTCCCTAAGAAACTCCTCGTCGGTGCCCTTGTAAGCATTTATTAGTTTGTTGATGTTTTGTTGTTGGGCAGTTTTGCTGTCTTCTGGATCGAGCAGGAACCGTAGAAAATGCCATGTTTTACTAAGACTTAGCTGCCTGTCCATCGCATCGCAGGTTTCATCCCAGTGTTGCCGGCTTAGCTGTGTTGCATACATCTCTATCTCTGTGTTGAGGAGTGGTATGCGTTTCTTGAAGTTTCTGTTGTGTTTCTCTGTCTTCCACCTCTTATGGAGTGATTGCTTTGCCTCCCACATGTGGAGGAGCCGGCTATCGATCTTTTTGAGGTGTGCTTCGGAAGGTACGATTCGGGTGGCGTTATTAATATCCTGTTTAAGCGTGTTTATCCAGTCCTCTATGCGGCTGATGGGTTGGACCTGGTTTTTACGTGATTTGTGGAACGGGGTCCAGTCTACCAACTTTAGCTGTTTTCCCGTGGGCTTACGTGGGCCACCTTGAACATGTACCTCGATGATGTTAGTGGTAGTTACCCAGGTCCTCTAGAGTATTTTTCCAGGTGGCTGCTGATGTGCTTCTCGTGAACGTCAGATCAGGTGTTGTGTCTTCACTGGAGCTAGTGCCCGCACGTGTGGGTGTGCTAGGGTTAGTGATGAGAGTTAATCCCTCCTGCTGCGAGTCAAACCAGAGGGCCCTACCTTTAGGAAACACATAAGAGTATCCCCAGGCAGTGTGTGGTGCGTTGAAGACCGCGCTATTAAGATGGGATTTTGGCCAGCGATGTTGAGGGCGCGTCTAAAGAGTGTGAGAAATCTGTGCTTCGTTTGTTTAGGGTTGCTGTACATGTTTATTATAAAAAGACTTTCGTGTGTCTTGCGTTGCGGAACGAGTTCAATAAATATATTGTCTATATTGCTAATTTCCGTGTCGTGTTGCGTGAACGTAAGGTTTAGTCTAACTAGGGTGGTAAGGACAGTCGTCTCCCCGTTGGAATGTTCGATCGAGCGGTAGCCTGCAAATTTAGCCAGACAGTGTGTCTTCACCAAAAAAAATGATATCGGGCTTAAATTTCCCCTTAAGGTATTGGTTAAGATTCGCTTGATTGATTGATTGATATGTGGGGTTTAACGTCCCAAAACCACTATATGATTATGAGAGACGCCGTAGTGGAGGGCTCCGGAAATTTAGACCACCTGGGGTTCTTTAACGTGCACCCAAATCTGAGCACACGGGCCTACAACATTTCCGCCTCCATCGGAAATGCAGCCGCCGCAGCCGGGATTTGAACCCGCGCCCTGCGGGTCAGCAGCCGAGTACCTTAGCCACTAGACCACCGCGGCGGGGCTAAGATTCGCTTGCTTATTCGCGTAGCTTCTACAATTCCATTGCCAAATTGTGTAGGCGTGATTTCTAGCTATGATGAGACGCAGGGGGTAGGAATGTCGCCGGCTGTATCACACTGAATGACGACGAGAAGGTTGCTTTACATTCGCTGTGTGGTCCAGTCCGCTAGGGGGCAGAGGGGTGATTCTAGCCTACACAGCGATGAGTCGCTGTTGTAGGTGTTCGTTTTGTTGCTGGGTAATTTTAGCTATAGTCTCTACGCGGTCAGTAAGGGCTGAGATCTGTCGGGATGCGTTACTCATCCACTCATTTAATTCTTTGACTGATTGCTGAACTTCCTTCAAGACTTTATTCTCGGGCGTCACGCGTGCGGGTTTGTCTTCATTGGCCTGGGTTTCAGCTCTGCGCTTGGGAGGTGGTGGTGTTGTACCTTTTTCCATTTTTTCACTGGGTGTAACAGCTGACAGCGGTGGTAGTACTGGTGCAGCATGTTTTATTCTTTTATAATGGTGTAACTCCTCCTTGAGGGTCCTGTTCTCCTCTCCTAAAGCCGTCATTTTCTGGTTACAATGTGCTAACATCCGCTTTAGCTGTGCTATTTCAGCCTCTAATTTATCAAGTTTGCCTTGAGAAGCGGCCTCCTCAGACCCCGAGCGCGCCCCCTTGACTACGTCTACCCAGCCCACCTTGAAGGTTGCACCAGGTCCAGGTGTACGGCTCCGAGATGTTGACTGCGACCGGGAGCGGCGCCGGGAGCGGGGCCGGGGTTGGGGGCGAGACTGCGACCGAGACCACGACCGAGATCTCGACCAGGCTTTCATTCCTGACTTCCGGGTTGGTCCCACTGCTCGAGGCTGTTGTCGAAAGGCGTTGGCTTCGACGGGTAGTCTTCATATTGTTGTTGTTGTCGCTCCCATCGCCGGCGTTTCACCAGGTACGGCGTCTTGTAACGTGCCCTGCACACCTTCTCGGCCGTCTGGTGGTCGCCGCCGCATAGTTGACAAGTGGGCTGGCATTGGTGATCTTGCGGGGCGTTGGTCGTACCACAGCCATGGCAGACGTGGTCTTTCGGGTGCGGGCATACATCTGCGCGATGCCCCAGGCGACCGCATTGGTAACACGTCTCTATCTGCTTGCGGTAAAGGGAGCACTTCAACATTGCCCCACCGTATCGAACATATGCTGGCACGCGAAGACCAGCGAACAGTATGATCACCGTCGTTGTGTTGCTGAGGCGTTTTGCAGCGATGGCTGTAGGGTTCTTTGTTGTAATCCCGTTAGCCGTAATATCTCGGGCGGTATATTCCAACGGGATATCACGTATCACGCCTTTTGACGTACCGTCTGGTGCTGCTTCATATGCGCTAGTATCGTACGTCTTGTTGCCGACCACAATGCGAGAGATTTTCTGGTATCTATCAGTATGCGCCTCGATGGGTGTGCTCACAACGATGATATTTTGCTGGAAATTTGGGCATATTGTGACCTCATCTTGGGTGTCTCTCGGAATTTCAGCGGCGTGGTAAATGCTAGTCGCCAGTCGGGCGGCTCCATGATCGGTGATTCGAAGGCCGCCTCTAGGTCGGATGATGATCTTGTAGTCGCCTCGGCGCAGTGGAGGCATCCAGTTTAATCTTGTTATTCGACTCAGGCATTGCTCACGCCGTTTCCTGCTGTTATTCCCTCGTTGAGAATCCGCACTGGGTTCTAGTGATTGCCCGTGGGTCGCCTTCTTTGATCGTACCGTGCTCCATTTTCTTCTTTCTTCGAATTCTTCACGGGAAATGGGTTCTCCCTCCACAGTGACCTCCATTTCTTCTCAAAAAGTCGGACGCGTCAAACGCGCCGACCGGCGTTTCTTGGTGGCCGCAGAGTTAGGCCTGCCTAGGCAGCAGCGCCTCTGGCAGCTGCGCTGCCGGTGGCTTGGCAGGCGTTAGGCGTAGCTCTCCCGCCAGCGTGGTTGACAAAAATGCGTCGGTAAAGGTGTCAAAATTCAAGTCCCCACTTGGAACTTGGTGCCGGGAAATTCCTGATGACAAGCTGAATACGCGGGTACCAAAGCCTTGTGGACTTCTAGGTGACTTCCGCTGCAAAACATGCCTTGAAACCGGAGCCAACACGACGCGCGTCCACTCGCTCCGACGAGAGCAGCGTCTCTCCTCACGTCAATAACACTCAAGAGAACATTTCCTTCTTAGACATACTCTCAAGAGCTGCAGGATCATAAAATGTAAATCATGACATTCTGGACATACATATCATAATTTTCATGTTATGAATACTTAAATATGTTCTCCATACGGTAATGTTATGCCATACCAAGTTTGGTATCGATAACATTATCGAAACGGCATGGAGATCTAAAAGTCGTAGGCGGCTAGATAGATAGATAGACAGACAGACAGATAGATAGATAGATAGATAGATAGATAGATAGATAGATAGATAGATAGATAGATAGATAGATAGATAGATAGATAGATAGATAGATAGATAGATAGATAGATAGATAGATAGATAGATAGATAGATAGATAGATAGATAGATTGATACGCTCAAAGTCGCTGAAGTTCGTTAAGAAATGTTTCGCATTTAAAAGCTAAAATTTTGACATGGCAAGAAGGCTGAGCAGAGCAAAGACAATGACAAAGAGCTTCGGATACAAAAAAATGGCAGCATATCCACGGAGTGAATGATGGAGAGTCCGTCCATTCGTTCTTGCTTCCGTCCATCCATGCGTCCGTCTGTGTGACCATCCATGCGTCCATCTGCCCATCCATGTGTGCGTCTGTTCGTGCGTCCGTCCCTGCGTTCGTCCATGCATCTGTCTGTGTGTCCGTTCGTCCATCTATTCAACACTCCAAGGACCACCATCTCGCATCTTTTCATCATATATTCCCCATATATAAGCACTTCAATCCAGCGGACATTCAAAGGACTAAACGAGAGGTGGCACACGCGCACTTTCTTACGGCTTGCGCTTCGGGTCTACTTCCCACCTTTAACCACCTTGAGGTCATGACATATACTAGTTCACTGTATTCATGACACCGTGGCTCAACGCTCGCTAAACCTTTCTAAAACCAAGGAGGTTACGCCCAGCGAGCATAACGTAGCAACCCTTTCCTGTCAGATAGTGCTCAATGTACATGCCAATGGCTGCTAATGGGGATCGCAGCGTTCGCGTTAACTAAAAGCCGAATGCTCCAGCTTCTCATTTCTCCTTAGCAGCCATTAGCATGTACATTGAGCACTAGCTTTTTTTTGTTCAACAACGCACAGAAATTTTTCACCAGAACAACCTTGGAGGTCAAAATGTTATACTTGTTGCATACTACAACGGCTACGAGGGACGAACGGGTGCTGCTATAAGGAGCTGCGCCCCTGAAAAACGGCCTTCGTAGATGGAGCTCGAGACAGGCACAAAAGCTGCTTTGTCGTGGCTGTAGTTAACCACAAGAAACAATGCAGCACTACGCTGACAATACACACGAGACGCGTTGAAACAGCCGAATAGATGGCTATAGCTTTGGCCATTATGTTACGTAAAAATGACACGAGGCGTGTCTATATATATTCAAACTGATGCGTATGGCGTCGACTAAGATGGAAGACAGCACGCACAACCGACAGACCACTTCCTCGTTGTCGTCTTCTGACCCCTGATATGTCAGCTACGCAGCATTACCCCCCCCCCCCCCCCGGCGGTAAAAGCGCCGTCTCGGTGCACATTAACCACGGTCTTCAGTGGGCAGGTGGTAAGGTTTTAGCCTGCTGACGTGCACAACATCACTGGGTGTGGTAGCAGGCAGGCTTGTGGTCTTAGATGCAGGAATGATCTCATAGGTGACGTTGGTTACCTGGCGGATGGTACGGTAAGGACCCATGTAGCGAGACAACAACTTCTCTGATAAGCGAACTCGACGAACTGGGCACCACAGGAGAACATGAGAACCGGGTGAGAAGTGAACGTCAGCATGCCGGCTGTCGTAGATGGCTTTCTGGGTGGCTTGCGAAGCCGAAAGTCTGGAGCGGGCGATCTGACGTGCGTGGTCGGCACGAGCAATAGCGTCGCGTGCATATTCGGTTGACGGCGTTGTAGTGGTTGGAAGTAGGGTGTCGAGTGGTAACTTCGGATCACGGCCATAAAGCAAATAAAAGGGTGAATAACCAGTAGTGTCGTGGCGCGAAGAATTGTACGCGAAGGTCACGTGAGGTAGCGCCAGGTCCCAGTCATGGTGGTCGGAGGACACATACATCGCGAGCATGTCCATTAAGGTCAGATTTAGCCGTTCGGTAAGGCCATTTGTTTGGGGATGGTAGGAAGTGGTGAGCTTGTGGTGCGTCGAGGAAGAGCGCAGAAGATCGTCGATCACACGGGACAAAAATGCGCGGCCGCGATCCATGAGTAATTGGCGAGGAGCACCATGGTGTAGGATGACGTCGTGGAGCAAAAAGTCCGCAACGTTAGTGGCAGTGCTGGTCGGGAGTGCTCGAGTGATGGCAAACCTAGTCGCGTAGTCTGTAGCAACGGCGACCCACTTGTTGCCCGATTTCGACACGGGAAAAGGACCGAGAAGATCTATATCAACACGCAGAAAGGTTCGGTTGGGATGGAGATCGGGAAGAAGTCCAGCCGGGGGTGCAGTAGGTCGCTTCCTACGTTGGCATTTATCGCAGGAGGACACGTAACGGCGAACGGACCGGGCGAGACCGCGCCAAAAGAAGCGGCGACGCGCGCGGTCGTACGTCCGAGATACACCCACATGACCAGCAGCTGGTTCATCGTGAAGCTCGTGCAGCACGGCTGAACGCAAATTTTTCGGCACGACAAGAAGGAGCTCAGGGCCATCTGGCTGGAGGCTACGAAGGTACAGCTTGCCATTCAGGAGGACGTACATGCGAAGTGACGTATCGTTCGAAGCAGATTCGAGACGGCCGATAAGTTGTCGCAGAGAAGCGTCACGACGTTGTTAATCACATATCTGAAGAAACTGGGACATTGACATGACGCTGAGGCTAAGCTCGATGCCTGGTTCGTCGGGCTGATCAACAGGGTAGCGGGATAAGCAATCGGCGTCCAGATGGAGACGTCCAGACTTATAAACAACCGAGTAAGAATACTCCTGCAGGCGTAATGCTCAACGACCAAGTCGTCCAGTGGGGTCCTTCAGAGAAAAAAGCCAAAACAGCGCGTGATGACCTGTGATGACACGGAAAGGGCGACCATACAAGTAAGGACGGAATTTCGAAACCGCCCAAACAAGAGCGAGACATTCCCGTTCTGTTATAGAATAATTGCGTTCAGACTTAGAAAGCAGAAGGCTTGCGTACGCGATTACACGGTCGTTGCCCCACTGAATTTGTGCCAAAACTGCACCGATTCCGTGACCACTCGCGTCTGTTCGCACTTCTGTAGGAGCGTGTTCGCACAAACTGACGCGTGTTATATAATCAGTGATTCACAAGCAGCTGTACCCAACTTTGCAAATGGCAGAAACTCCCCTGAAACACTGCGTATTCTAAGCACAGGCAAAACCAACGAAGACAAAATTGCGTTGCATTCTCTGGTTCCCAGCTCACATACCCGACACTATGGGATATATCAATCCTAACGAGGTTGCACACAACGTAGCTAGACCTCCTAGAAAAAATATGCCTAGAACGTGAGCCGCGAACGCGCCGCCCTACCCTCGGATTTTACCCTCCCCCTCCGGTACGGAAGCGAACGCCTTTCGCGGTCACCTCTTGCGAACGCAGCAATGCTGTCACAGTTGCCTCCGAGTAGCTGTAATGTCACGTGACAGAGCGGTGATGTCACGTGACTGAGTGGTACGGAGGTTAGCGGTTCCACGCGGTGGACAGTCGCAACACGCGGCAGGAGGCATGGCCTCCAAGATTTTGTGCTGGCAGGAAGCTACCAATCGGTAAGAGAGCGACGTTCCTGGCATAGTTTTTCTAGGAGGCGTTGCTCGAGAACTCACTTTCCTGGCTACGACAAATGGTGATCCCTCGTCAGAATTTCCAAATGTGCGGGAGTGGGAGGACCGAATGACAAGATTCAATCAAATTACAAAACATTATAAATTACAGAGGCGTGTTTACCCTCCTCCTCACCATACACTTAACAGGGCACAGTCTGTCCAATGGCAACAATGGCAACAACCAGAGTCTATAGAAACGCAGCGCTACTACATGCTATCTCTCCAGAGATCTATGCGACCACTCAGTGCAAAGGTTGTCAGACACGACCTTCCTTAGAACATATACCATGGGAATGCCAGGAATTAAAACCCAGTAATGAGAATGCGGCCTCCACGCGCGTTGGCTGGCCGTGCTGCTCAGTTCAGCCCGGGATGATCAGCTATGGGCAATTCAGTGGGCCGAGGAAGCCGCTAGGAGGCAATACCTTCTAGCCGACACCTAGGCGGGAACACAGGCCGCTAACACGCCGGATACAAAATAAGGTTTATTCCATCTATCCATCGAAACCACGTCAAAGATCTTCGAGTCTATTTTCAGTCTATTTTCAGCCGTTCACGGAAGAAGATATGCTGTGCGTAAAGTACAGCACTGTATAATAACCAGCACGAAAGCCATGTTGTGATTGTGAAATTATATTGCGTGCATTTATGTATTCTACAGCTCATTTGCTAATGATATGCTCCAGAGGTATAAAGCTAGTAAAAAACAAAATATTGACCTATATTTTGCATTACAGTAAAAGCTCGTTGATTCGGATTTCACGGGACCAGAAAAACTGTCCGAATTAACCGAATGCCGAATGAACGAATGAACAGGGAAAACAAGGCGTCTCTCATAATCATATGGTGGTTTTGGGACGTTAAACCCCACATATCAATCAACAGGGAAAACAACATTTAAAATCAAGCTGCAGAAGCATACCTTTATTTGTTGAAGTATTTTATGATTGTCGTCTGCGTTTTCGTGCAGATTCCGGCTGACATCCCAATTTTCTTAACTGTTCCAAATGACCAACAGCACGCAAGCTGCCGGGAGTGTTCAGGCAAGCGTCCTCTAGTATTAACAGCGCCTCTGAGACTTCCTTGAGGTGCGATTAGGTCGCAGCTGTATCTCCTCGCATGATTCTTCGTCGTACTTGGTCATAACCTGCTGTCGAGATTCGCCGTTCTTCAGTGCTTCCAAAATTTCCATTTTAGTCGCCAAGTACTTCGCGTCTTAGTTCTGCCGCTTTTTCGGCGTTGCCATCACTGCAGCGCACGATGGTGGTGGCATGCAAATACGGTCACAATGGAAGAAAAAGAGAACTCCACAAAAAGAGATGGTTCCGACACGACAACACAGGGTAAAATGGCGTCAGAGGCGCTGAGTGGAGAAGAAAAAAGACGCCGACGTTCGGTGGCGCTGCGATCGCCCCCACTAGTTGATGATGATCGCGATGCCACTCAGGTTTCGGTTTCACTCCATGTGCCAGCGCTGCTTTATCACACTTTTGTGTAGCAGCAGCCGTCAGCATTTGTCCGAATTAAGTGGTGCAGAGCCGAATTCCGATGAAATAACGAAGGTTTGGTCACATAGATTAACATGCACTTTGGCCGGGACCAATAGAGCCGTCCGAATTATCCGAATTTCCGAATCAACGGGTGTCGAATTAACGAGCTTTTACTGTATTTGCTTGTTTCCGAACTTAAATATGAGCATGACGTTTCCAAATTTTCAGAGCTGGGGAAGTGCTTCAGAGAATAATCATTTTTTAATAATGCAAGAAGATAGTCAGCAAAACAATCTTAATGTCCCATTAGAGACATATTTGGAATACTATCTGGGCCAAATCGTTTCCAAAACTCAAGACATAGGGCTCTATGCAGGATCGGCCGAGTTTCGCGAAACTAGGGATATCTCCGAGCTCTGGTGACGCCCCCTTATGAGCGAGCCAACAGGACGAAAAAGTCAAATACACCAATCAGCACGGCACGTTACATTGGTTAAGATGGAACCAGTCATCGCGTCGAAACGGTCGACTAAGTTGGGCGGTGTTTTCAAACTAGAGGCATCTTCTTTCATTTTCTTGTCGTTCCACTGAGTGCAGATGTGCACCCATGCAACAAAAGTGTCAGAAACTTTACGTGATGTTATTCTTACAGGCAGGGGTGTTTAAATTTAATTGGAAGCTTTTAATGCTTGCACTTAGTCTGTTTTAGAATAATCAGCACGGTGGCCTCTGAGATCAGTACTGGCCGAACGTTTTGCAACATCATGAGCGTAGCTAAATCCGCGGCCATGGGTCGGTCTGTACATTCTAGCGACGCCACGTGTCAGCGTGTACATTCAAGCGCGCTGCTCAGTCGGTTCACGTCGTCTATGTTGCCATCACCTGCAAGCACCCGAGCAAGTGCGGCCAGCTAATTAGCTATTTGGCTAAACGGTATACTTCGCTAGTTAGGCTAGGACATGCTATGACGAAGCTAATTACGCCAAGTCATGGTAAGGCCCAGGTAATTACGCCACATCTTAAGAAAACCATGCTGATGAAGCCATGTAATGCTAGAACCGGGCTAACTAATGCATACTAGTTGAGAAGCTAACTAAACTATGCTAATTAATACGACGTTAATCATAAGCACGCTGAGTAAAACCATTTTAATTACCCCTTATTTATACTATGACAATTAGTATCCTGCTAACCAGGATTACGTTTATTAGCCTAATACCGGTGTCACACGGGCACATTTAATCGCGATCAGTGTCGATCTGGATTAACCAAGACCCAGATTAGGTGCTGCTACACGGTCACTTTTAATCACGGTCAGGCGTGATCGGGATCAAGACTATCACGATCCGCGCATCGCGATCTACCTGAAAGATTGCGATTTCGCTGATTTTGCTGCCGTGTGCATCTCCTAGCTGAGTTTGTTGAAAGCACAATAAACAAGAAAATCGAGCATAGTTCAATAAAAAAGCTTTAAAGCAGCTAGTTGTTTATGAAAAGCAAATTACAAACTGTTTCAATTGAAACAATATCTAAAGTATTGCCTATTTCAGGATTCACATAGACCGCATGTAGTTACGAGGGAAGCAGATGGAGGGCAGACGACAAGCAGTCGACCGTTGCCTTCAGCGCTTAGTTCCACTCTCACTCCGTCGGAGCTGTTGGAGCACCTTAAAGCAAACTGATCATGAGCGTCGTGAGCTTTTCGACTACGTCACAACGTACGTGCACTTCGTGGTCGAATGAAGAGATCTTTACAGTAATTGACCGCTAGCAGGAGCAACTGCAACAAGCTTGAGGCGCCAGAAGTGAAACACTGGCGCGTACAATGAGATTGGCGCTTGGCTGCGACTACACGGCTACGAGAGGGGGCCATCAGAAAAAAAGGCGGAAATTAAGAATCTCACACATCAATACAGGTAAGTGGCCCCGCCGCGGTGGTCTAGTGGCTAAGGTACTCGGCTGCTGACCCGCAGGGCGCGGGTTCGAATCCCGGCTGCGGCGGCTGCATTTCCGATGGAGGCGTAAATGTTGTAGGCCCGTGTGCTCAGATTTGAGTGCACGTTAAAGAACCCCAGGTGGTCTAAATTTCCGGAGCCCTCCACTACGGCGTCTCTCATAATCATAGAGTGGTTTTGGGACGTTAAACCCCACATATCAATCAATCAATAAGTGCTAGGAAAACTTTATGTGGTGATGTATTTCTGAAATTACCATTGCAGTGGCCTGCAAAGTTTTTGACGTTCGAGCGGTTCTTTCACGAATAACATAGCTGATAAAGGGCTCTACAGATATACCGTACGTCGAATTCTATCAGTGGCATGTTTTACGGCACGCAAATGCCACCTGGGGCATTTCATCAGACCAAAGGTCGAACCGGATTAGCTTGGGCCGTGTAGCAGCGGTCATAAAGTTGATCGTGATCAAGAGAACTCATCCGGATCACCCTGATCACGATTAAATGTGCTAGTTTGACACAGGTATAAGTCCACATCTGGTTCTCATGTTGTGCTGGCCAGTTCTCGAGGTGTGCAAGGCCGCCCAAGATTGCCGCCGCGGTGGCGGAAGGGGTTCGCGCCGCCTTGGCACGCGCTGCCCGTACAGCCTCAACGCACGTGCCGGGACCCCTGCCGCAAGCAAGCTGGGGACAAATAAGCCAATTGGCGGCGCTGTTTCACTATCTGCTTAGGTGCGCCAGGTGTGCCGGCACGCACATTGCGGCTGTGCGGCTAGCACATGGAACGGCCCTAAGGGAACAATGTCCCCTTAATGAGTCGGTCGGCTCTTTACCTTTCATCTTCGCTCGTTTTGTTTCATTGGCGTTAAAGTTGTCAGCGTAAACACTTCACATTGTACGTGCAAGAGAGAAAACAAGAAACAAGAAAAGACACTGTACACGTACGAGTCAGTCAGAAAACAAGCATGGTCTTCAGTTTTGAATCTTTGTTGCCTATTTCCTCCTGGCTTACCTCACGGAGGCAGGAGAATCTTCCGGGGTCCGTATTGATGCCGACTACTAATGTTTTGACTTTGAAAATAAGATATGTGCCTCACGCTGTTCACGCTCGCACCTGTTTGAGAAACCGGACTGTCAAAGAGTTACGCCGATATTTTCAAAACTGTGGTTTGGCAGGCGCAGATGTCTGGACGAAGGAAGCTTCAGCAAGGAAATGGCGTAGTGCCGGTGATTATTGAACCGCAGTCGAAATGGCTAACTGGCCCAAAGTAATTTTTGTGTGACTGCACAAACACTGAAAGGTTTAAAAAAGTAAGGAAGGTATTGAGTAAACAAACTGAGAAGTTATAAAGAAAATGCAAATATAAAGAAGGCTCGGTTTCTGTACAAGAAGTAATGGTTATGCTTGAAAAGCATAATACAAAGTAAAGAAGGAGCAATATTTGTTTCTTGGATTCTATATTTTCCTTCAGAGCTCGAACAGATGACGTAGCTCTGAATGCATGCAAGTCAATCATCTATTCCACATGCGACCACAGTAATGACGTTGATGAGGCGATCTGAACAGTGCCACTCTAGTCGGTAGCTTTTTCGACCTGATTTAGCTTCTGGAGATTAAAGAAAAAAAAACAGCACTATACTTATATAAATATATATATATATTTGGGTACTAAAAACACGCATGTGCATAGTGCCCTATATAACTCAGCCGCGCTCAACAATACCAACTTTACTTTTCGATGATCCTTACCTCTCGAAAGAGGGACATGTTTATGGGGTGCATATATTTATTTCTTATTTGAATCGATTACTCGCTGATGGCAAAATGCCGATGCTGTTGTAATGGAGTTTTCTTCACCAAATGAGTGGTGAGTGTGCTGACCATTTTATTTTTCTACAAATGCTTCTTTTTTGCCCTGTTTTATTGAACCGCTGAGGTTTCCTCATCTTGCTATTCTCCCCTTACCTGAACCCACTGCATCAGCTGATGACACTCTTGGGGCCTCGATGCGCTTATAAATGCAATGCAAGGTTTCGGAGTGCTTATTTCCCCGCCAGCAACGATGTACCATCACGCTTGCTCGCTTTTCCGCATTATGTTCGAGAACAACAGCAGCAATAGCGGCAATCTTTTGTCGAAAGCGAATGAGAGGGGGAGGGGTGGCGGGCACAATCGCAAGCTACTACACTTTCTAACGACAACCTTTCGCCTTCAGTCTTGTGTTCGTATTTTGAAGCATTTGTTTGCATTTAAAATAGCACATTCAGAAAGACTAGTAATGAGCATGCCAGGTTATTGCCCTCCCTGTTACGTACGAGTTTTCGATGCGTTTAGCGAAATTTGTTTGTTTCGGCTTTTTTGCGGTTAACCGAGTAACTACGCAAGCTTATATTGCAATCGCTCGTGTGAGCTTCTCGTACCGCGAACAAATGAGACAATAGTTAACAATCAAAGTTGCGCTGGTTTGAAAGCATTACTAAGGGCTGAGTTGATAGAATAACAATATATAGTCTAATATTATGAAATCTAAGATACAATATTATCAGAGAGAATATAGGAAATCTTATTAGCTAGTTAACCTAATTGACTAGCTGTTCCTCTGGAAAGCTCTGTGGCGGAGAATAAACGACCTAGACAATTTACCCAGCTGATCCGTCCACGTGCGGCACGAACTCGAGGAGCTCGTGGTTTCTGTTTCCTGACCTGTTGTTATCTGGGAGTGGTCGCGTACAGGCACAGTCTTTCCTTGTGCGAATGTTTGACGTCGTGGTTGCTTAGACATCTGTATTCTTTCTTGACAAGTCCGTCAGTGTCACATTGTGATTCTGTTATTGCTACATACAGGGAAACGTTTTACAGTGTTACAGCGAGCACCTTTTGTATAGGTTGCTTGGAGAGCGTATAAAAAAAACTCTACAAGCTTTCTCTGCCATCCCTGAGGACTACCGATCTGTATTATTTGCAATGGTAATCTGTAAGACCACCCTGTATGTTTTGGACTCCTCAATCACAATAGAATACGCCCATACTAAGTGCATCTTAAATTGTTCACGCACATCACTCTTACGGTTACTTGTAGGTGTTCTTTCATTGTTTGAAATTTTTTTGTCTCTTTAGTATAACACTTTGACGATGGAACACCAGGCTTTACCATACACTGCCTTTCTGTGTTCTTCACATGTGAATGCCAAGCTCTGTCAGCTGGATTCACGGCCGATTACAGAAGAGAAGATCCTGGGACCTTGGCCGACGGCTTCCCATACGCGCAAAGCCACGAAAGCCCTCTTGTACTTTTTAAGGACCACCAAACTTCCCGACCGCTTGTGAAAGAACTGTGCGAGGCCGTGCTGTGTAGTCTCGAGCTGACTATTTATGCTTCTCTTTCTTACTCCTCTTCTTTTCTGTCTCTTTCCGTTCTATTATTCTCCTTTTCCCCCACCCCAAGTGTAGGGTAGCCAACCGAGCCAAGCTTAGTTAACCTCCCTGCCTTTCCTCTCTATCTCTCTCTCTCTCTCTCTTTCTCTCACATGTGAATGAAAAATGGAATGAGATGTCCCTAACTCATCAACTTATTTTATATTTCACATTTCCTGTAACCATTGAGTGAGGTACATATATTCGCAAATAGAAGACAACTGGAAAGAGACTACAACCTTAACTTATGATGGTAGAACAGGGCCTATATAAATTGCTGTAATCACCAATATATATATATATATGCTCCTAAATAGCTGCACTCAAGTACCTTCAATCATTCTGACGCCTCGTGCAGCTCTGCTGTGTTTTATTCCGACAAGCGGCAGTTTAGAATGAAAGGGCCACCTAGTGTGGTCCACTTTATCATGCTGTGGGTAGCAACTGATCGCGCACGCAGCGACAAATGATCGTTCGAAGCTGTGCCGCTCCTGCTTTGGCGGGCGTGGTGGTCAGGAGGGCGTAACGGCACGTAATCCCGTGAATCGTGACTCATAGCTTGCTCTACAGAGTTTTATCGCGAGTCGCGTGCAATTTACTAGTCTTATAACAAGATGAGTGCAGTCTCTCCACACCTCTCTCCTACCTTATCATAGGCTGGATCGGCTAGTTTAACCCACGTGTGTAATGTCGGCCAGCTTGGCTGAGCCTTCCTATCCGTTGAAGCTTCTTGTAGTCGGAAAACTGCTCGCCAGGCTGCATAATCCCGCCGCGAGTCGTTCTTGCTTGCACTATGTTCCAGTAGATCCTGCTCTCGACAAAAGGGCGCCACTGCTAGCTAATGCAGTACTGCATTCTTTTAAACAGGCAGGTCATCAGAGCGAACAGTCACAAGTTTTATTACCCTTTTTTAAACGGCGAAGTTGTAATCAGTGTTAGTGACACAATCAGTGTGCTTAAGTTCTTTCTGCGGAAAGGTGGGTGGCAGGTGAGATAAGGGGTGCCTAACGGTACAACCTAAAATCATATCGGTGTTGTGGCTCAATTATAAATACTATCTTAACAAAATCAGTTACGGTATAATTTAGAGATTTAATCTATTAAGGAAACAGACGTATGTAGTTTGCCCCCCCCCCTTACACGGTGCTACACTTCCTGCCGTTGTTTTTTTATTGTCGGTTACATTGTCGTACATACGCACTCTTCTCTTCGCATAACAAACACGTATGATGCAAAAGTCAATAATACATTACCAGAAATGAACAGCTCACTGAGCATAGTACACACGAAAAAAGTGCATTAGTAGTAGGTTGCACCCAACCATTAAATATTTCTTAGAAGTGTACCACACGGAGTGCTTGTGATATCACTTTATACTGCGATAGCAATTATATGTACACTCTCGGTTTGATTTTGCCGCCGGCGTCGACGTGGGCATAGGCATCAATATTATGCACCGTATATGTATAAGTGTCTATGTATATTCTTAGGAGAAGGAAACCTACTCGGAGGGGTAGTCACATTGTATTTACAGCTGGTTAAGCGAGCAGCGCCAGCCACGGACATTCGCTCACGCCAGTCTATATGCTTCGTCTTCTTCATCTCCATTGGCAAGTAGTATGAGCCCCGGCGGCGGAGGCACCGTCCCGGTGCTTTAAAGGCCGTTATCTGACGCATTCTTGTAGGGCTTGATGAGCGAGACGTGTACAATATCACTGGGCCCCCCAGCAGGTGATGATGGATAGATGAGGCTGATCCCGTAGGTGGCAGGTGTTACTTGATGCAATATACGGTAGGGTCCCATGTAATGAGACAACAGTTTTTCTGATAGGCCCAGCCGACGATGAGGGGACCAGAGTAAAACGAGGGTACCGGGAGCAAAACGTACGTCTCTGTAGCTCCTCCAGCGTCTTCTGTGAGGGAAGGCGCCGAAACATCACGACAAGGCCACGGGGGCCGGTATTGTTCTATGTTCCGCATCGTGCCGACGGCATTGGTTGGTTTGCGACGCCATCAGCCGAGCGTGAGCGAGGCGGGCATGATCGGCTCGCGCATTGATCGCGTCGCGGGCATACTCGCTGGTGGACGAGGTGTGAGCTGAGATGACTGTGTCCAGTGGTGAAGTCGGCTTTCTTCCGTACAATAAGCGGAACGGCGAGAAGCCCGCTGTGTCGTGACGGGATGAATCATACGCGAAAGTTGCGTAGGGTAAGGCAAGGTCCCAGTCCCGGTGGTCGGGCGATACGTACATAGTGAGCACATTTGTTAGAATACGGTTAAATCGTTCCGTGAGGCCGTTTGTTTGAGGGTGGTAAGCGGTTGTCAGTTTGTGTTGCGTGGAACAAGAACACAGAATGTCGGCGATGATTGGGATAGAAATGTACGGCCACAATCTGTGAGAAGTTGTCTTGAAGCACCGTGAATCGATATAACGTCCCGTAAGAAGAAGTAAGTGGCGCCGGTTGCACAGCTGATCGGTAGAGCTCGCGTAATAGCGTAGCGTGTAGCTTAATCTGTAATCACGGCTATCCATTTATTTATTTATTTATTTATTTATTTATTTATTTAATGCATACTGCAGACCTTCACAGGTCCAAGCAGGTGGGCACGGTACAAGTAGCAAGTACATGTTAGGCACTCAAGTCCCAATGTTGATGTGGGAAAAGGACCAAGCAGGTCTAACCAACACGGTAAATTGGTTCCGCGGGTATGTCAATTAGTTGAAGATGGCAAGCAGGTAGCAGCGACGGTGTTTTACCACGTTGGCATAGGTCACACGTGGCGACGTATCAGCGTACCGAGCGAGCAAGGTCTGGCCAGAAGAAACGGCGCCGGACGCGCTCGTACGTGCGGGATACGCCAAGGTGTCCAGCCGTGGGAGCGTCATGAAGTTCAGTGAGAACACAGCAGCGCAAATGCTTAGGCACAACGATGAAAATGTCAGGCCCATCTGGTCGGAAATTGCGGCGGTATAGCACATCCTTTTGAATGACAAAGTAGCGGACGGAAACATCATGTGGGGAGGATTCCGTACGGCTGATGATGTCAAACAGCTCTGGATCGTGCTTCTGTTCTTCCCCAATGTTAAGAAAGTCGGACACTGTCAAGATAGAGTTCTCCATAGGCTCGTCAAAGTCGTCGACAGGGTACACGGAGGGGCAATCGTCATCTTGGTGTAGGCGGCCAAATTTGTAGATCACCGAACAGGAAAACTCTTGCAGGCGCAAAGCACAGCGACCAAGGTGGCCTGATGGATCTTTCAGAGAGTCGAGCCAGCAGAGCGCGCGGTGGTCGGTAACTACTGAAAATGGGCGTCCGTATATGTAAGGTCGGAAATTCGCCACCGCCCATACAAAAGCCAAGCACTCGCGCTCTGTGATCCAATAGTTACGTTCAGGGGCGGATAGGAGGCGGCTGGCATATGCAATGACGCAATTATGGCCATGTTGTTTCTCAGCCAGCACTGTACCAATTTCATGCCCCCTTGCATCTGTACGGATTTTCGTAGCGGCAGCAGAGTTGAAGTGTGCCAAAATCGGAGGAGTAGTGAGAAGAGTGACGAGAGTCGAGAACGCAGAAGCCTTTTCGGAGCCCCATGAAAACGGGACTTCTTTCTTGAGGAGCTGCGTAAGTGGCCTCGCTATGTGCGCAAAATTTTTTACGAAGCATCGGAAGTAGGAACATAGTCCGATAAAGCTGCGCACTTCCTTCGCAGACCGTCGTACAGGAAAGTTTTCGACGGCGTTGATTTTTGCCGTGTCTGGTTGTACACCATTGGCGTCTACTAAATGGCCAAGTACTGTGATTTGATTGTGTCCAAACTGACAATTGGACGAGTTGAGCTGCAGGCTAGCGTGACGAAAGATGCCTAAGATGGCTGAGAGGCGCTCTATATGAGTTTCAAATGTTGGTGAAAAGACAATGAAGTCGTACAAGTAGCACAAACATGTGGACCATTTGAATCCTCTGAGCAGGGAGTCCATAATTCATTCGTTCGAAGGTGGCTGGAGCATTACAAAGGCAAAAGGGCATGACCTTCATCTGATATAGGCCATCGGAAGTGATGAATGCCGTTTTTGCACGGTCCATTTCTTCTACCTCTATCTGCCAGTAGCCAGAACGAAGGTCTATAGAGGAAAAATAGTGGGACCCATAGAGGCAATGAAGCGCATCATCTATTCGTGGCAGAGGGTACACGTCTTTTTTTTGTAATTTTGTTGAGGTGTCGATGAGCAACGCAGAAACGCCATGCACCGTCTTTCTTGCGGGCTAGCTCTACAGGAGAAGCCCAAGGAATACATGATGGCTCATTGATGTCCTTGGTGAGCATTTTGTCGACCTCACTTTGGATAATATGACGCTCGGCCACCGACACCCGATATGGACGTCTATGAATAGGATGCTCATTACCAGTGTTTATGTGGTGGGTCATACAAGTACCTTTCCCCAACGGACGGCCGCTGAGGTCAAAAACATCGATGTAGAACAGCGGAACCCGGCGGAGCACGTCAGTCTGCTGCGGCGTTAAGTTGGAAGCAATTATCGACGTAATAGCGCTGTCGGAGCAACTTTCAGATTGGTGTTGAGCGCGGAGGTCAGAAGGAGCGGCCATCGTGAAAATATCTACCACATTGTCTTCTAAGGTGCAGAGCAACGCCAAAGAGATCCCTTGTGGCAGCACTTGAGGTGTCAAGCTAAACTGGGAGGCACGTAGAATTTCCTGCGATGGACAGAACGGTGTGCGGTAATGTAATCCCGCGGTTTATGAGGACATCGGTGATATGGGTCAGAACATAGTCACCACCGGGAATTGGCGGCATTAAGACGAGCTCTACGTAGGTCAGTGTCTGTGGAAAGAGGCGCGCATGTCCCATTGTGTAGAGGTGACTTGGCTGTTGCGCAAGAGGTTCTGTTGCGGGCAATCATAGATGGAGCGTACTGGTCGAACAGTCTATGAGGGCAGAATGCGTGGACAGGAAGTCGAGGCCTAAGATTGCGTCGTGGGGGAATTTTTAAGGACTGTGAAGAGAACAACTGAGTGTCGATCCGCAATGCTTACACGAGCGGAGCACACTCCAACGATTGATGCTATTCCACCGTCTGCAATACGGACGAACTGAGTAATCGCAGGTGTGAGAACCTTCTTGAGCTTGTGGCGAAAATCACTCGTCCTCACGAAAGGTTGAGAGCCGGTGTCGACAAGAGCAGTGACATGTACGCCGTCCACTTGTATGTCTATAAAGTTTCGTTTTGTCCGTAACGTCAAGAGAGGGTTTTATGTGATTCCGAGCGATGCAGCGCCACCTCCGGGGGCTGCAACACTTAGTTTTCCACAGGGGAACGTCGTGGGAAGGCGGGGTAAGACGGTCAGCGGGGCTGTGGAGAACGAGACTGGCGACGTTGGGGGGATGGAGAGAAGGAGTAGCGGTGTTCAGTAACAGGTTCCTGGGCAAAATGGTTCCGACTGGTCTCATGGCGATAGACAGGACGTGCATGGAAAGGACGAGAGGAGGCTTGTACAGGAGGACCCCAGAAACTTCTGCGATGGCGAGAAATGCGTCCGATTCGGTGACACGAGAAGCAGATCGGCTTGTCATCGTTTGTTCGCCATGCGGACGGATTACGGAACGTTGAGGGAGAGCCTGTCAGGAAGCGATGTGCAGGCGTTTATTGGCGCTGGAAGTCGGTGCGTGGAGGCGCTGAAACGAAGGAAATTCCCAAGCTGGCGATTTCCTGCCGGGCGATTGCTGGAATGAGGGGCAACGTAATTGGAGGAGAGGGGTCAGAGCACGTTGGTCCCATCTTAGCTGGAGTAGCCGCTTCAAGTTCCCGCCTGACGAGCCGCGTCAAGTTGTCACAGGTGTCTGGTGGATGACATGTGTCGAGACACGAGGACGTCGCAGCGGTGTTCGGAAGGCACTGGAACTGAAGCGTCACGAAAGTTGTTGCGGGCGCTGGTTTGACAGGCTGGGCAGAAGGGCGGGCGACCGGGGAGGATGTAGCCGAGTATTGAGTGGTCATGTTGAAAGCCGCGAGGAAGCGTCCGCTTCGGAGTTCCGTGGCCAGGATGGGTATCACACAACTCCACCAAATATGTTACGAGAAGGAGACCGACTCGGAGGGATAGCCACTGATGTATTTACAGCCGGTTAAGCGAGCAGCGCCAGCCACAATGATTCGCTCGTGCCAGTCTATATGCTTTGTCTTCTTCATCTCCATTGGCACGTAGCAATATGAAAACGCAAGAAAGAAAATAAATACAGCAAAACACACCCCGCTGCGTGGAATCGAACGCAGGAACTCTACGTCATGAAAGTGAGACGTTAAGCACAGAGCCACCCCGGAGCCCACCCTTCACCATTTGAACAGCAAGCAACTTATATTTACCACTTACCGCTGCTCACGAGCATCTCGGGGGAGAGGGAAATTGTGTGTTCAGCGTTACCAGCAAAATAGCGCAATAAGTGCGTGTCGCCACATGGCGCGAAAGCGCCCACTCTAATCTGCTACGCGTACTGGGCCCGGCTTCGAGAAGGGGAGCAACGCTCCTTCACGCGCCCCTTGGTGCAATTATATACAAAATCCAAATCCAGACGGAGGCGTTTCGTCGGTGACGTCGAAAAGTGGGCCGTCCACAGCGGTCGCGATGACAAGGGGAAGCAAACAGCCAATCAGGAAAAAGAAGGCCTGCGTCATCACTTTCACGTCGACTTGGGGACCGCAGAGCAAAGTAAAAAGTTTTAGTAACATGTTAAGAAGTATTTAACTATTTTTGATCACTATTAAAATCTGTTGGCACTAGTTTTTAAACGTTCAAGAAGCAATACGGCACAATCCAAACGTATTTTTACTGTTATTGTTTTGAAACAGCGCTAAATTTAGCAGAATGGTTAATGGTGGCGCTAGGTACAACCCTGTTTCAAGCAGTTACTGTTCTCATATCTCCACAACCAAACGGCGCACCCTTCGAAGCCGTTGGCTCAGTCGAGCGCAGTCACGGCGGAGGGCGATGGCATCGCTAGCCACCAGCAGCAGCGGTTCATTCACGTTTCCGAGGTTCAATGCGCGCTGGGGTGCTCCCCTTTATGACCGAACATCCACAGCTCGCGGCAACAGCCATAGAGCTGCAGCAAGGCGTCACGGTCGCCGACCAGCGGCGGCTGTGGCAAGTGCTCAGCGACGCGCTGAACCGCTGCCGCACAGGCGAGACGAAGAACCGTGACCGTGGAAAACTCCATGTTGTCTAAGTGCTCGGATGCCGAAAAGTCGCGAAGCCCTTTCATTTCAATCCAATCCATGCCACTTTGCAGCCATTTCAATCCATCCGGTTCCTTTCGGACGGTCTCTCCGACCGTTCCTTCGCCTTCCTCCGAAAACCGGAGAAAAACAGTCACGTGACACCTCGTTCCACGTCACATAGAACGTCACAGCATTCGTCACGGCTAGAATGGCCAATCGCGTGCGACTCAATGAAACAGACCGCCTCCGTCCGGATTTGGATTTGAAATCGCACCACTTATCTCGCAGCGGCGAGGAGCGGAAGGTCGTACGCTTCGGCTGGCCTCCTGTTTTACCTGAAACAATAGGTGACCAGTAAAAGAGCGTGGGATTGTAGGATGCACCGTCTGCTGCCGGCTTCTTGGTTCGAGAAGAGTAGACGATGGTGAACCGCTCAACCGTAAGCCTAAGATTATTCAGTGTTTGCGCGCGCTGTCATCCGTTTGTCTTTGTCTTGCTAAACCATGGTCGGTTGTTCAGACATTGCCTGCTCCAATCCGAGCGTGAAATGCAAACGCATATATCAATTCCCATAGAAAGAAGAAGAAAAAATGAGGTGAGCTGCAGCTGTAAAGCGAGTCACAGCGACAAGTAGCCTTGGGTACTGAACGTGGGATCTAGAGTGTGCGAAGACCATTTTATCACAAGCACGTGTGTATTCCACACTAATAAAAAGCTTACGTATTATTGATGCGAATGTTATATCCAGAAATAAATGGTCGCATAGGTGCACCTTGCAAAGATATTATGGGAACGCGGGCAAAAGCTACCTTTCATATGATATGAGCGCCGGAAGTGCACCAATCTGTATGACAAAAAAAAAAAAAAACACGCGAAAACTTCACTCAAGAATGAGCTTACACGAAGCACTGGACGAGTCTGTTTGCGTTTATCTTGGTCAAACTGTGCGTCAGGACGGCACACAAAGCAAAAAGTGCGTTAAACAAGCGCAGGGTTTCGATTCTTCGGCGCCGCCTATGTTTGGCTGTAGTGTTTATTTGCCACCGTGCCACGCAGCTTAACCAAGATCAGCGTTCAAATAAACATCCAGCTTCGACTAAGAATGCTTCTTATAGTGCACTGAAGGCTATAAAAAAGATATCTTAACGCGCTCGATAAATGCGGCGCATTATGCCGATTGACCGACAATTTCGGGCAAAGCAGCGATCCCAAAATCAACTCTTAACACACTGCTAGAGTCATCACCATCCCTTGAAATCTTTAAAATCGTGATTTTTGATCTGAAGTAACATATCATACAATGAAAACTGTCTTCTGTATCGACTGATCTGCTAGCAAAACTGACAGTACTCCTGAGCAGCATAAAAGCATTGCAGAGCATTTTGGTGCGAATAAAAGTTTCCTAACTGTTCATGGTTTTCGTAGCTGGTCATTGTCGCAGTCACGGCGAGCAAAAACAAAAAAAAACAACTTTTAAAGCACTGACATTGCAAGGAGAGGTGCTTTTTTCAACGGAACGGTACAAAAGTGCATGAGTGGTGCTGCTAACCCGCAGGTGTGTCGAACCGGAAGCCGTCGTATCCCACAGTTCCCTGCGTTTGACTATTTTACCGGTCACCTATTTTGCTGTATTTGCCGTGTTGACAGAGGTACCCGCAATCATTTCAGTCTCCATTTCCGAAAAGCGTGTGCCTTTCAGACAGCTAAGTAACAAATGAGATGCTTGTTCGCGCGCATCCGTACCTGTGAATACGTTTTGTGCGTCATTTGTGCGTGAGGAACGTGTGGCATGTTTCAATCTGCTTTACATTCTGCTCATGACCCTTTTATTTGTTGCTATCGAGTTCATTGCTTTGCGTTTCCGGCAAAGCTGCAAGTTTTTTGTGCCTTAGTTTGTTTGTGCCACAACGTTAACCAGTTATTCCATACCCATTGCCCATGACGCAAGTCCGTGGCTGCGATGTTGTCATTCAAGTGCATCTTCAGCACAGACTGCGCATCGAAAAAAAAAGACAAAACTCCGACAACGAAGAAGAAACACACAGCGTCAATTTACACGTGCGGTGGTAAAAACGTGGAGCTATAGATTGCGTAACATAATATTTTCGGCCTAAGCATTTCATAAAAAAACTCTTTGTGTAGGTCCAGATAGTGGTATGGAAGCTATAAGACTAACTAAGCTATATTACAGACAGGTTAACAAATCTGGCTAGCCTACCTCACATTTCCCTGTATTCCATAGGGACACAAACACAGAGATGTCAGTAGATAACACGAAAAGGAATATCTCAGTGAGCAACAATTGATTTCTGCACACTTCAAAGATTATTTGCGGACAGATACAAAAGCTCATCTAGAACATGTCAGGAAAAAAAAAACATCATTTACGTCTAAGAAACATTAGGGTAAAACTTGCTAAGTTATTAAATATCCTGCATGATAAAAAAGAAATCGCACTACTGCAGCAGTAAAGAAGCGCATTTATTATTAGTAGAACATGAGTATACAATATTATTAGCAGTAGGAAATTCTAGAAAAATGTTTAATATTCTTTAAATACTTACACCATAATTTGGCTTTTAACGTACTATACGTGAGGAAATTAATTGGTAATTAAAAGCCTACAGATTTAGTCAGAGGGTTCAACGACGACAAACTTTTGAAATAACGCCTTCTTGAGTGTTAATGTTGGGTGAGAAATGAGACAAGCAATAAGAGATATAAAAGTAAATAAGAGAGAAAGAAGAAAACAAGGCAAAGGGGAGAGTTCGAATGACGCAGAAAAGGTGTTAATGGGATGTACTCGAGATATTGATGAAATTCCAGAGCAAAGCAGTGGCCGTTTTATGGAAGAGCTGTTTCGTAAAGCATTAAGAAATCTGATGACCTGCATGAAAAGAGAGAAAGAAAAGGGAAGAATATCGAGGCTTGAGAAATTAAAACTTCCTACGCAGTGGTGTTATCTTGGTTTTGGGATGATTTACGAGAGGACCACCGAGAGAGTTCCTATAGAAAATGAACTGGCCTATTATTTTAGCGTTCCCATAAGTATGCATTAAATTGGCCCTACTGCCCCTCACTCTGATGAATAGTTCTGAATAAGCTTTTCTTGTTTGTTTTGTGCTTGTACATTTGCTTCTTTACTTTTCAAGCGTGATCGCACCTTAAACACCCGATGTTTTCAGTCTGATTATCAAAACTAGTTTATTAAGAAAGCCATCTTTCTATGCGTTCTTCCTCCTCTTGCATTCGCTACATGTATGTTGGCTTGTTTTCAAGTAGTGCTGGAAGCAAAGATGAGGGCGATGATGATGATGATATAATGGTGTTTTTTGGCCCAAGTGCCAAGGCTGACTAAAGAGCGCCATGTCAATTGATGTTGGGATTTTATTTATTTCAAATACCCTCAGGGTACAAACGTACATTGAAGAGGGGAGGGGCAAAGAAGAAAGTTAACACGTAATAATAACTTAAATAAAAACTTGGTTATAGTTTTAAAAATACAGAAATGAATTATCACGATGACGCTTTAAACAAATATCAGTTACAAGAACAAAGGCCAATGAACCAAAATGAACAACACAGCAATCAAAACACTGGACTGTCCTGGAAGAATTACAAGATTTTATCATTGGATGCACTGCCAAAAGAGATATAATGAAAAAAAAAAAAAAAAAATGTACAAAAAGTAGCCACTCGCAAAACTAGAATACGAGAAGCATAAAAAAAAAAAAAAAAAAAAAATTAAAGGTATGAAAACAAACACTGAACGATGTTAACTCGAAATGAAACTTCGAAGTGCGATTTTGAAATTATTGGTGTTAGTTATGCTTGTGAGTGATGCAGGCAGATTGTTCCAGTCTCTGGTCGTTGTGGGGAGAAATGAGTGTGAAAAGCCGACGGTGTTGCTGTGTGGAATGTTTACCTTTTGGCGATGGTCGATGCGGGATGAAATGTACGGCGGTGGCTGAAGAAGCATAGAATGTAAATATGAATTGTGGTAGTAGATTTTATGGTTTGAAGATGTTGATGAATCATGAGTAATAATGTGTTAATGATATAGTGTCTCTAAAAAGACCTAAAAGATATATATATACAACAAATGGAAGTTCGGTGCGTGTACTTGGGCGGGCGATGAGATACATTTCGAAGCGGTAGGGGGTTAAAATAGATTATAGGTAGTTGGCAAGAGGTCAAAAATTGCGATGTTGTTTTGTGAAAATGGCACTAATGCCCAACACGACCCTTGCTTTGAGACATGCGCCTCTTAAACCTACCGCAGCAGCAGCCTCTCCTGAGAGGCTGAGCTACGGCACTATTGGGGTAATGACAGGCAATGTTTGAGATTCATTTGAAAAGCCTAAGTTCAAGTCTATGCTGAATAAGGGGTCTGAGCTAAGGAATAGTACTGGGTGTAGAGGTATATTCTGTTTATACTCCAGGAGAAAGTACTTTGTTCTTAGTGTGTCAAGTGTCCGGCATTCCAATAATGTGTGAAGGACTGTTAGTGTCTCACTACACTCACCACAGATAGGAGGATCATTGCCAAGGAGCAGGCGGGTGTGCGTTGTTACGAAAAACGGCGATGCCAACACGGTCCCGAAGGCGCCACTGCTTCGAACTCCGCCGGGAAGGTCATAGCCGTTTGGTAGCGTAGGTTTCTCAGCTCGTGACTGCTTCTGCGCAGAGCTGATAGACGAGCGGACGAGACGACGGTGAGTTAAACAGGGTTTATGTACAGCATATATACAAAGGCGTTACAAATTCGGCGCTGGGGCCGACAGCTTGGAGACCCGAGGAGCCGAGCTCTCCTCTCTAACACTTAGGTCTACCGCTCGCGACGCGCCGCTGGGCTTTTTTTTTATATGCACCCAGAGGATTCTTTAAGTAACCAAATGTCCAACCAAAAGCGCCACTGGCCGTGAGGTCAGAATCCTCCAATGGGGTCGACACTGGGCCGTGTCATTCTCATCGAATCCGGAGTCGCTGCGCTGCGCGCGGCTGCACCCAAGGACGAGTGACGCCGCCACGCATTGCGTCAGGCTCGCCAGACAGGAAGGCGCCGATTGCTTCGACGAGCTCGCTGTGCGTGCGCGACAGAAAGGCACCGCTGCGTGATGACGCCGTTGACTTGTTCGCGTTAGGCGGGCTCGCGTGCTGGCCTTGACACAGATTGCCTTTTTCAGAGGCATGGACGTTCGACGTGGACTCGCATGCATAACTGCGTATAGTATGTATGGCCTTTTCTTAGTGGGCAGAGCGTGACCTCAGTGCGTCGCACTTTACTATAAGGAGGCCGTTCTCCTATCTGTGGTTCAATCAGGTTCGAAGACCCAGTATCCCAAAATTGCTGCCAGTAGTCCCTCACTTTTCTACGCACAAACGTTGAAGATCTGAGTCAGGAAGACCTATAGAAAGGTTTCTAGATCCCATTTCTATGGTAGTATTCGTCCTGCCAGCAAGCACATTGCCTTCAATGCTCCTAAGGCCAGGAACCCAGCATATTATCACTCGTTCTACTAGATACGCATTGCACAGAGCTGGAAGGAGTTCGACAAGAATTGAATTTTTGTCTGTTTTAAGTGATTTGAAAGCTTTGACAATACTAATCGAGTCTGTATAGATAGCCGCCTTTTGGAGCTTCATACTCTAAATGTACCTAACAGCAGAAACGAGTGCATATGCCTCAGCTGTAAAAATACTCGTCTGTGGGTGCAATCTCTCGCATTTTGAGAACGACGGACCCACACCGGCATAGGACACGCCCGCGTCGGATTTTGATGCGTCCGTGAAAAATTATACTTAGACTTTACTTCTCGGTAGTGCATTTGTATGTGTACTTTTGGGGCGCACTTAGTTACCTCCAAAAAAAAAACATGTCACACTCTAATACCTGCGGCTGCCATGGTGGCGAAAGTCTCGATGGGGGCAGTAAAACATGCTGAAGGGGGACATTCATTTATTCGCTTAGGTTTCTCACCCGTAATGAGAACGGCTGTCGCACTGCAGGTCGGTGCTCATACAGCGTGGCGGAGCTGACATCATTTAGAGTGGTGCAAGTGACAAGCTCTCACAAGCTCCCAGAAGCTACCATCATTCTTCCATCGACAGCTTCCACGATGCTACCATCATCATAGAACACGCTACCTGTAAATGTGGTAATTAAAAGATAGTGTAATATTGTAATTAAAAGGGACGACTGTACTGTTCATTTCTATTAGGCTTACGGTATAGTGGTTTCTTGTCTGCTATTTCCTTGTAGTTACGGAAACTTGCTGAGTCGTTTGAAGAGCTAGACACGCGCTTGAAATGTTCACCAAGTGCATTTGCGTGGTCTTCAAGGCAAACGCACTTGATTGTCAACAAAAGGTAGAGCGTTAAACTGTTTATCTCATAGTTTTCTCAGCCTATTCCACACTTTTACTTCTTGCGTGTATGAGTTGATCCTAGAGAGATTGTTCACCCAGCTATCTCTTTTAGCACTACGACGAGTGCGCCTGCCCTCAGATTTTACTTGTTTAAAGTTGTCAAGATTTTCTGCCGTCGGATGCTGGCGTAGAAAAAGCCACGCCTTATTTTGCTTTTTCAGTGTATTTCTGCAGTAATAATTCAACCATTGACACGCTTTCTTTCCTTTAGCCCCGTTTGTCATGGGAATACACTCTAGCGCAGCGTCAACTATAAAAGCGGTAAAATGTGCAATAGACTCGTTTACGTCAAATTCATTAAAATCATTCCTAGGTATACAAGTTATAGGAGAGAACTTTTTCGCGATCTGCGCATGCTTATTTCCACTGAAGGTGATGTGGTATAGAATGCTCTTCTGTGGTATTGAGGCTGATAGGCAAGTGGTCACTGCCGTAGCGGTTTTGAACCACCTCCCAATCTAGGCAGGGTAAAAAGAGTGGCTGAGTAGATTGTTAAGTCTACCGCAGAATAAGTGTTGTGGGTGGTGCTGTATTAGCTTGCTTGTTTTTTTTTTTTTTTTTGAGAAGCCATGTGCCAGAGTTCAAGAGGTATCAAGCGGCCCCATGCATCACATCGAGCGTCTCTCCAGAGTGAGTTTTGTGCATTGAAGTCGCCAGTTGAAATAAATGGCTCTGGGAGCTGGTTAACTAGGCCTTCAAAATCAGCCCGGCAAAGCACTTGATCCGGGGGGGGGGGGGAGATTGATTGATTTGATTGATATGTGGGGTTTAGCGTCTCAAAACCACCATATGAATATGAGAGACGCCGTAGTGGAGGGCTCCGGAAATTTCGACCACCTGGGGTGCTTTAACGTGCACCCAAATCTGAGCACACGGGCCTACAACATTTCCGCCGCCATCGAAAATGCAGCCGCCGCAGCCGGGATACGAACCCGCAACCTGCGGGTCAGCAGCCAAGTACCTTAGCCACTAGACCACCGCGGCGGGGCGAATATATATAGAGCAGATAGTTATGGTTCTATTAAGCAAGATGGCATGAAGGGCCACTGCCTCCAGAAAAGTTTGAAGTTGTAACTGCTTGCTTGCAATAGATCTTACTGCAATCATAGCTACCCCACCTGACAATGCAAGGCGGTCGGTACGGTCTTTACAAAAAAAATGACATATTCATTTAAAAACCTTGTGTTTTTTGGCTGTAGATGTGTTTGGTGTATACAGAGTACTTTAGGAATAAAGGTGCTAATTAGTTCTCGCACGCCATCTAGGTTATGTGAAAGGCCTCTAACATTCCACTGCAGGATATCTGCTGTCATTATTACTTTGAAGGAGAAAGTACTCTTTATTTCAGGATTTGTTTCATGGCGGACCTTCTTTAGGAGGAGCTGTTATACGTTGTTAGTTTTTAGCAGCACGCTGAAGGGAACGGTGCTGCTCCTTCGACACCACCGGTGTCGAGGTGACTGGTGATGTATTCATCATCTCGCTAAAGACGCTGGCTTAACGCATAGCGTTCGCAGACTGTTGTTTCAGCCTGGACTCGTGAGAAGAGGCCGTGGAGGCCACTGAGCCACTAGGATGTTGGTTTTTAGTGGTACAGTTGTACAGAATTGTACAGATGTTCAATAAAGTTTTGCCACCCGTCCTTCTTCCTTTTTTTCTGTCCTGCTACGTGTTCTCTTGTTTAACGTGCGATTATTTTGTTTTTTCTTCTAGACATTTTCGTATTCATGAAAGTATTCCTCTTCATTCGAGGTAACTGTATTTTCTGCTAGAGTTCATCACCTTCACATCCTGCTATATGAGTAATAAATTACAAAGGTATTACCTTTGCTGTGCAAACCCAAAGGCGAAAACATGACGAGTTTTAGCGTTTGCTTATCTTTAGGAGAACCGGTGATTCATAGCAGTGACTGTAACGGATGGTCTGTGAAAGCGAAGTAAGAAAATCTTTAAGCGTCAGATAATGGCGGAAAATTTTCCTCCTTATCACCAACGCTCCACCAAAGGAAAGTGGAGAGAGCTAAGATAGTGAGGAACCTGCATCATACTTTATTGTTACAGCAGGCGAAAAATTTTCACAAAGATGCTCTCAGTCAACACACCGTTCCTTCGAAACTCAAGGTAAGAGCTATAACGTCGAATCCTCAGGTACATCGGGTGTGTCAACTTTTTTCTTTTCCACCTTTCTTCCCCACACCTGTGCAGGGTAGCAAACCAGTACTAGGTTAACCTGCCTGCCTCTTCCTTTCATTTATTTTTCTCTCTTTTTTGACAGCGAAAGCTGTAAAAACAATTTGTAACTTTGTAATTAAGTTTTTTTTCTCTGGGTGAAGGGGCTAGTCATGCTGTCACATGCAGCTTTTTCTCTTCACACCAAACCACGTATACGATGTGTTTTATCACGTGGTTAAATAAAATCATTTCCACTCAAATCAACTCAGCTGTTGAGCTCATAACATGGGTCACGCGTGATGTCGCAGTTGTGCACCGCCGGTGTCTGTAACCACTATTGCACAACATATTAGAAGAAAACTTAAACAAGTGGTCACATATTGGGATTCGAACTCAGGTCTACTGTGTACCAGCCCGGTATCTTACCGCTGAGCCACGCCGATGACAAGAGGAAATTCGCGAACTTGCCTTAAGTAGGCTTGATGTCGGGTAGGAATCACGTTAATATGAGTAATAAAGCGTTTTAGAAAAACGAAGTCACAACCAGGTGTCACACATCACATAGCGGATGGGCCGTTCAATGCTCCAACACGCAACAAAAACTTGTGCTAGAGTGTTCTAGAACAGGAGAGTGCCCGGACTGAATTCCGAAAAGTGAAGCTCAAACAGGGTCAATTTGTTCGTGGCGCTGCGATTGGTAGTCTGCAATGTGTCGTTTTTTTTAAGAGTTGCGCGCGGCTCTGTAGAAGTGGTTGAGGGGTAGAACGCTCGCTTACCACTAAAAAAACCTATGTTTGAATACAGATGTGAAGGGTAAACATTTGTTATTCTCAATTCAACTTGCACGGCTGTATTGCTTGGCTTTATTTGTAATGTATCTGCAGTTGCTACATGCTCTTACGAAAAGTGACGCAAAATAAGAAGTAAAGAAAAAGAAGCTTGACAGCGAGCTTAGTGGATTGGTTGGTTGGTTGGACCCAAGAGGATTGACTCAACCTATTACTGGGGATAGGCCATGAATCGCGCAGCAGTGGGATTTCGGGGAAAGAAAAGAGGAGAAAGTGCCCAAATATTTTTATATAAACTAAAAGCTTAGTTGTGCTAACAGGCTAATATAAATTGTTTAAAAATAAAAGAAATTGAAAATAATATATGAAATGAACAAAAATGCAGTGAACAATACATGAAATAGACTAATGACAAAAATAAGCAATGAGTATGTACTTATGATATTGCCCTGGTAGCTGTTTTGATTCTTTTATATAGTTATATATAGCTCCATATATGTACCTGTTGCAATGACCTAGTGTAGAAGCCCCTCAAAAGAGTAGTACCGTTTCAAAAAGCTCGAGCCCATGTTTTTGGAAAGGTGGTATTAGGAATTTTCGCCTTGATGTTCGATATCGGTGGCATTCTGTGAAAAAGTGCTCTTTATTTTCTGTTTGTGAAAAAATAGAGACAATCGTGGAAGAAACAAAACCAGGTATGTGTAAATAAAAGTTTAAGGGTTGAATCCTGCATCGCAGTTTAGTGAATGTCACTTCAAATTGTCTTGTTGCACACCATGCGCCGTACCACTGAAACTTGAGGTGCTGAAGATCGGCGCCATTTAGAACAGAAGAGTTGGTGTGTTTCTGCCGTATACAGAAATTTCGAAATCGCGTGATTGTATATAGACAGCAGGGTCTTAGAATATTCAAGATGGGGCCTTGAAATGATTTTGCCGCGAGTGTGTCCGCCGCTTCTTTTAGTATTAGTCCCACGTGACCTGGCTTCCAAACCAATCGGAGAACACACGAACGTGACTGGGTATAGTATGGAATTAAAGTAAGCAAGGCGATGTCTTTGGGACTTGACCGGTGGCCCCCTAGTACACGCACTGTCAACTTTCTTCTTTTTAATTTCATATTTCACGTGACGTTTTGTAACAGCATGTAGAAACTGAAGCTACATTAGAAAATAAACCTAGCAATACAGCTGTTCAAGTGAAATTAATAAAAAAAGTTTACTGCACACATTTGCGATTCGAAACTGGGTCTTTTGAGTGGGAAGCCAGCAATCTACCTCTCGACCACTTCTACGTAGCCGCGCACAGCTCTTAAAAACAGGGCACATAGCACACTACCGATCGCACTGTTGCGAGTGGATTGACCCTGTTTAGGCTTCACTTTTAATGCATTGGTGCTACGGCCGTTCCGGGCACTCCCCTGTTCTTGTACACTCTACTTGTGCTTCATCACCCATTAACTGTGGCACATACCTACATCAGGCGTAGTTGTTCATCGTCAATAACCACTGAATGCATCACAAAATTCGCACAAAATTCGTAGGAAGTGTTTAGCAGATAAGACGCTTCTCCGAAGAATGACGAAAGATAGCATATTGAATGCCAGCCTACTACACAAAAATTACTAGTATTCATAGCATATGGCGTACACAGCATATGTGGTTCTGTAGAATTTACCCAAAGAGTGTTTAGCAAAAGCTCTGAATGACCACTCTTCATGCTTTCTCTGGGACTGTGCGGTTGTTCCGCGCAGGCTTGAGCATTTTTTCGAATGAATCAATTGTAAGAAAGTTTGGTCTTTATTTCGTGAGCGACTGCTCGTTTCCCGAATTCTATGAAGGACAAATTTCGTCAGATATGCATGTTTGCGGGAGAATCAACGTTTACGGAGACTATTAGAAAGTGATAGGTGAATAAAAACAAGCTAAAAGAACATACCTAGTTGGGAATGTATTTTTGTCTTGCCCGTAGTGTCTGATTTAGTTTTTGGAATATAGTTTAAAATTAAATTTGACACTCTCTAAGTTAAAAAAATGTCAATATTTAGAGTTTGTTTCTGGCTCTGAACAAGGAAAAGCCACAAATTGGCTCCGGTAAAACCAGATGTGAAATAAGTATAAATGCATTTGCAATGATAGAAGCATCTCTTGTAGCTGTCTAATTTATCTGAAAGCAATCAGTTGTACAATGTTTCAGTAGAAAGGCACTTCAGAATATTTTACAGCGGAAGCTGTTATAAGATCAAAACTCGGCTCTCGTGCAGTGCCGTATATAGTTGTCTGCCGCTGCTGCCGCCGCTGCTGCCGCCGCTGCCAGTGTCGGTAATCACGTCACGCAAAATCAGAAAAAGAACCTAGTATCAATGAGACAATGTGGCTAGAACACGGGTTCGCTGGGTGCCAGCACCGTATTCTGCCACTGTGCAACGCCGGTGCTTTGGACTTGTTGAAAAACTTGCTTTAGGCTGACTTGATGTCGGGTAAGCGATCACGTGATTACGACTTATAGAGCGTTTTAAAACATCTAAAGAACAAGCATTTGTCGCACATTGCGAATAGAATAACGAGTTGGTCATCCAATGCTCGAAATATTACAAAAGCTAGTTTTGTTCAGCTGTTAGGTGTGGCGCATATCTATACTTCAGGCATAATTCCTCATCGTCGTCATCCGCTGCATGAACTATTGGCACAAAATTGCTCGCAATAGTTTAGCGGATACCTCGTTTCTCAAAAGATTGACGAAAAATGGCATAGCGAAAACCGACCTACAACCCTAAAATTTTCATTATTAATGCCGTAATGGGCATGAAGCAAGTGTGCTTGCAGCAGTTACCCAACGAGTGTTTAGAAGAGGCTCTGAAAGGCTGCTCTTCGAGCTTTCGCTGTGACTGTGCTGTGCCTTTCGTGCAGGCCTGGCGTTTCTTAGATGATTGCTCAGCAATCTTGGAAGTGTTACTTCGAAGCAAAAATGACGAGCTGAAATAGTCCCGCACACACACCCCCTGGTTCTTGACACCTCAGTAGTTCGCAGCAGTAGGAAGTGCCTTATCTAACACCAGGCTGGACCTGCGGGTCTGGCTAATGACTTGGGCGGAGGACGTCGTCGCTAGGCACTGCCTGGACACGACAACCGGCAGCTAGAAGGCCACCCACAACGCTGCATTTTATCATTTTAAAATAGTATTTTATATATTCGCCTTCACGCGAATAAAGTTTTTTGCCACCACCACCGAAGTTTCCAACAATAAAGACGTGCCGCACTTGCCCCCTCTTCTGTGAGTGAAACACATTGAATAACCTGCGCCCTTTGTCGCGCATATCCCCAATTTTCCTGAGCTTACCGCCAGAGCATCAACGCAGTGTTGTCGTACCTCCACAAACTTGAAGTTTGGGTGTCTATATGGCGCCCATCCGTTTACCTTAACTGGAAATGTATACATACGGCCAACGTACAAGGCGCATCACAACAACATTCCTTGCCTGCGCGAACTGCTATCTCTGGCTTACTCTATATACCAGCAAAGCACAATAAAACTACCCCAGCAAAAAAAAAAATAACTTAAGCTATGCTAGAAACAACAATTTTTTTACATTTACGTATTGAATATTGGCCCAAATGCCCGTTTGCACGAATGCGTGTTGAGTAGTTTGCCCACCAATCATAAGTTCAGGTAAGAAAAGACTCAGTTTGCAATGGTTTGGCACATTTACCAAGCAACCGTTGTAGCCGTTGGCTGCAGTCTTGGCACAAATTGTAAAAGCATTTATATGCGAAGGATTTCTTAGTGAACTTCAGCGAACTTGACTCTATCTATCTATCTATCTATCTATCTATCTATCTATCTATCTATCTATCTATCTATCTATCTATCTATCTATCTATCTATCTATCTATCTATCTATCTATCTATCTATCTATCTATCTATCTATCTATCTATCTATTTATCTATCTATCTATCTATCTATCTATCTATCTATCTATCTATCTATCTATCTATCTATCTATCTATCTATCTATCTACGCCCCGCCGCGGTGGTCTAGTGGCTAAGGTACTCGGCTGCTGACCCGCAGGGCGCGGGTTCGAATCCCGGCTGCGGCGCCTGCATTTCCGATGGAGGCGGAAATGTAGGCCCGTGTGCTCAGATCTGGGTGCTCGTGAAAGAACCCCAGGTGGTCTAAATTTCCAGAGCCCTTCACTACGGCGTCCCTCATAATCATATAGTGGTTTTGGGACGTTAAACCCCACATATCTATCTATCTATCTATCTATCTATCTATCTATCTATCTATCTATCTATCTATCTATCTATCTATCTATCTATCTATCTATCTATCTATCTATCTATCTATCTATCTAT
Organism: Rhipicephalus microplus; assembly: GCF_043290135.1. Taxonomy (NCBI): domain Eukaryota; kingdom Metazoa; phylum Arthropoda; class Arachnida; order Ixodida; family Ixodidae; genus Rhipicephalus; species Rhipicephalus microplus. Next base: position 4,462,235 of record NW_027464590.1, read on the forward strand.
CTATCTATCTATCTATCCGCCAACGACAGGTAGCTCTCCTGGCCGTTTCAATAATGATATGGATACCGAAATTGTTCTTGAATAACATGACTGTGTTACGGGCATAAGTGACAAGTCATAACATGGCAATCATGACATGTATGTCAGCAACATTAAGATATTTCTTGGCATTGTTGATCCTGCAGTGGTTTAGTTCACATTGCATATTGCGAAACTGGTGTGGTATGACATGACTGCATGGCTAACAGAAGTGACAGACCCTAATGTGGAAATTATGACATACTGGTAGTGTAATCGACGACCACATGCCACGCTCGTGGTGTGTTCGTGGTCGTGTCGCTGACTTTACATATACCAAACTTGGTATTACGTGACGCCGACGGATGACGAAAGTAAATTACACCTCCAAACATGACCATCATGGTATGCGTGTCATGCAAACATCACTACATGCTACGTTCATAGCGTGATAGCAGCCGTTACGCTTGTTGCACTTAAACTAAATTTGGTTCCACCATACATGAATAGAAGATGATGGTGAGTGACGCTTCCAAACATGATAATCATGATATGCGTGCTATGTAAAACATGACTACATGCTACGCTCTTAGCGTGCTCGTGGCCGTTTGGCGAGCTCCACGTATACATAAATTTGGTATTACGAGACATGAATAGACGACAAATGTAAATAACACTTCGAATATTGATAATCAAAATATGCAGGTCATGTAAAACATGACTACCTGCTACGCTCATCGCACGCTCGTGGCCGTTTCACTAGCTCCACATACACCAAAATTGGTATCACGTGACATGAAAAGACGATGAAGGTAAATGACACATGTAAACGTGATAATAATGATATGGAAGTCGCATACAGCCTAATTTATGCCGGCCTCGTAACGTTGTTCTGATTGTAAAGTGACATATCAACCTTGCTCATTCGTGCTTCGCATATCATCGATTCCCTCTGTACGTGGGATCTGTCATTTTAGGGACGAAGCTCCTAAAATTGTAGGTCTGTCGATTCGTGTCTTTTTGTTATCGGTTCGTAACCACCTAGATGTATGACTCCCTCAGCAGGTTGCGCTAGTGTGGGTGAGAGAAAGATGAATGGATAGACAGACGGACGGATGGATGGACAGATAGAATAATGGCCACATGGATGGACGGATGCACGCACAGACGGACGCATGGATGGATTGACATCATTGTCAATGATTGCATCGTGCAGCATACGGTTTCCAAATACAAATTCAGATGTGTCCATAAGCATTGCAACCTACGACGATCCAAGGGACGTACATAGACTCAGTGTTTCCAAACTTCTCACTGCCGCCAGTGGAGGTACCTGTCTCGCTTCATTTCACGGACCATAAAGCCGTAATGATGAAGGGACCTCACAATCCAGCTGCCATGACAACGAAGAAATGAAGCGAACAAAAGAAACGAAGCAACAAACGAACAAGAACAAAATAAAAGCCGTTTTTTATAATATACGCTACATTCTTACGTATTTCCAACAATAAAAAGGGCTAACTTTTTACGGTAGAGTTGCGGTATACAGATGATTTCCTCCTCTCGAGCTGCGCCCACTTATCGTCAATTCTGTGGGTATGGCGGGACTTCTTTTCTTTCTTTCCTTCAAAGGGAGATTTGGACAACGTGAGTCATGAAGCCATCCTCCGTAGTTTAGAAGACATCGGCTGCGGTGCTAAAACACTCGTCTATATGCCAGCTTTCTTCTCCAACCATATGGCCACGGTGGAGATATAGCCAACATTCAGAGCAAGCTTTTCCACTTACCTAAGAAAGGTACGCCACAGGGTTCGGGGCAGGCCACCATGGAGCAGACCGGAGCAGACTGAACCCGGGGCAGACGACGCACTGAATCCACTAATCTTTCTACAAGGCACCCAAGTACCGCATGTGGACTCGCTTCGAGTGCTTAGGCTCCATATACATAAGGACGGGTCCGACTGTGCTACCCTATCTCGGCTTCAGAGCACAGTCGCACAGCTCACTCACTTCATCGGACGGGTGGCCAACCACCACAGTGGCTTCAAGAAACATGACGCCTTGCGAATGGTACAAGCTCTTCTATATATCAGCGTAACATAAAAACTCCTTATGTGAATCTAAAGACAGCGGAGAAACAAAAACTGAATTTACCTATACAAAAAGCCACGAAGCTTGCCCCAGGACTACCACCAGATGCTTCAACAGACCGATTGCTTCGAATGGGTGTTCGCAACACATAGGAAGAGCTCGCCGAAGAAAACCTCCTCAGTCAGGTCGAGTGGTTGAAGCTCTAACTCATTGGCTGAGCAGCTCTCCGACGCACAGGATACACAACGATTCTAGAACGCGACGACGAACAGAAGTGCAAGATACCATCGCAGATCCGCGAATTCCTGGACGTTCTGCGCATACCTCGCAACATGCGTCGTGAACGTCATCAAGGAAGGTGACTGGCCAGGGTAAACAACGTTCGGAATAACCACCGCAATGACCTGCAGGCACGATATGTGTACGCTGCCAAGTATCCGGGTCGTAGCGCCTTCGCGATTTGCGCCACGAGCCACAAGAGGGCGGCCTTAGGGACAGCGACAATCCGGGCGAAACTAGCGGATACAGCTGAAGTGGCCGCTATAGCACTTGCCGCCCGAACGAGCGAGGATCACATAGTGGTCTTCACCACCTCCCAAACAGTGGTACGCTACTATTTCAAAGAAAGGATCTCTACGTGAGCGATAAAGTTTCTGAAACGCATCGACAGTCCCCAAGGGGCACGAGGGGAATGAAGCGGAACATGCCACGACCCGCGAATGCATCATCCGGGCTTCTCTACACGTAATTTGAGACAACCGCCACACCAGAACACCAACAGAAGAAACCGAAGCGGTGCCGTAATCTACAACAAACTGCTGCAACACTATCTTCTACAATGCAGGTTTTACCAGGCACCTCCACATCCCAAACTTTAAAGAGATGAAGGCATAGACCACTGGCGCCTTCAAAGCAATACATTTACGCATGGCGTTGTAGTGCATCACCTCAAACCAACGTTATATGGCTACATCAGCCCACACTGTGATCTGGCAGACACCCTAGCTAGCCCACCTACTACATCAATGCAAATGCAGCAGCCCAACCACACAAGCAGCAGGATGAAATGCAGACCCAAACCTCCCGAGTGAAGCGTGGGAGGCTGCGACCTCCAAGCTGGGCCTCATTGACCAGCGCCAACTCGTCACGCGGGCCTGGGAGGTGGTCAAAGCCAGAGGGTTCCTGAAATAAGGGACCCTTATACATTTACTCTTTCACCACCTAATAAACGTTTTTATTGCGATAGCTATTATTTGGACACTCTCGGCTGAATTTTGCCGCTGGCGTCAGCGGCATTGACCGTATATGTATACGTATCTATATATATAAAAATGCAAGAAAGCAAAAAAAAAAACAGATAAAGACTTCGGTGCGCGGAAGCCAACTTCGGTCCTCTCAATTGTGTGTGCGAGGCGCTAACCAACGAGCCAATGACGAGCACGTCCTTCATTGCTCAAATGGCAAGCTATTTATATCTCCCACTTACCGCTGCTCACGGGCATATTGGGGAAAATTATGTTTTCAGCATTACCAGTAAGATGGTGCGATGAGCGCGCGTCACCACACCGCGCGGTGGCGCGTGCACGCTCTAATCTCCCATGCGTACTTTTCCCCATTTATAGGAAAGGAGTGCCGCTCACTCGGGCACTCTTACCTCACGATGGGGAGGAGTGGAAGATCGCACATCTTGGCAGGCCTCGGGATTCACGTGGAACAATTTTATTGTAGTTAACGGGCGCACAAAGATCACTGCAGTCTCCATTTGCGAAAAGCGCGCGCTTTTCAGAAAAAGCGAAGTAACAACTGAAACGCTTATTCACGTGCATCATCTGTACCTGTGAGTACGTTTTGTGCGTCAGTGCGCCTGAGAAACGCTGGGAAAGTTTCGATATTGTTTCCAATCTGTGCGTGACCTTTCAATTTATTGCAATCGCGTTCATTGCTTCGCCTTTGCGGCAACGCTCTGACTTTTTTCTCTATCCTTCCTTCTTTCTTTCTCTATGGCTTTCTCTCTTTGTTCTTTCTTTCATTATTCCTTCCTTACTTATTTCAACAAGGAAACGAATTCTTTTCTCGCTGTTGAAACAACTCCCACATTGACGTGCACTTAAAATTAAAGATTTGTTCTCTTCAAGAATTGGGCCACATCATGAATTCTCCCATGTGGTCATCATTGCTAACAACTATGCGAACATTTTGGTAGCTTATTGCTCTTCTTCGCCCCGCCGCGGTGATCTAGTGGCTAAGGTACTCGGCTGCTGACCCGCAGGTTGCGGGTTCTAATCCCGGCTGTGGCGGCTGCATTTCCTATGGAGGCGGAAATGTTGTAGGCTCGTGGGCTCAGATTTGGGTGCATGTTAAAGAACCCAAGGTGGTCGAAATTTCTGGAGTCCTCCACTACGGCGTCTCTCATAATCACATGGTGGTTTTGGGATATTAAACCCCACATATAAATCAATATTGCTCTTCTTCGTTTCCTTATGCCCCTATTTTTATTGTAAGAATGAGAAATCACTAGAGAGCATCTGTTGCTCCTTCTGCATGACGTGAACAATGTTTCTGCTATAGGCGCTTGGCGGATGAGGGCTGCGTGAGAATCATTCTGGCTGTCTGACAAGTAGCGGGAGTTACCTAGCGGAAAATGTGGTAGGAGCCATTTTAGCGGTTCAGTAGTTTTTCTCGTAGGCCATAGAATGGAGATTAGACTCACTGGTAAACACAAGAGCCATAAACTAGACAAAAATATGCCTCATATGCACGTACAGAAGGTGGGTTTGGGTTTGTAGGTGCCTTGGCCATGCTTCCCGGGGAATACATGAAATAGTAGCCTAAGAACAACATTTGACCCCCCCCCCCTTCTCTCAATATAATGTATGCATGTCATTCTTGAAATGTGTATAACGTAGAAGTGTAGACCTAGCTTTTGTACAAAGCTTCTCGTGATCGGCCTTTCTCCTCATTTTGATCGGGATGAGTTATTGCGTGTTGGTAAGATACGATTTCGCACGAGGCTGCAATGGCTAAGTCGTACTGGGTAGTTGCACGGTCGACTCATCGGTTGTTTCATAGAATCTCATACTTCCAGATTGCTTCGGCTTCTTCGAAGACCCTGGCAACGTGCCGGTACTGATGTGCGAAACAACACTGCTTGCTTTGAAGCTTCACATCTAGAGCGCATAGGCTGCAGTATTCTCGACGCGAGCATAGAAAAAAGAGCAGGAAACCGAGTAATCATTCACTACACGCACTCGGAGATGCTACCGACGTACGTGGATCGTGAGCAATAACTACAAGCTGCATGACAAAGTTGTCGCGAGAGACCCTTCGCCCAGAGATGCATTTAGGGACATGTAGTTACAGGCAGGAAATGAACGAGTTGCTCGGCCACTCCTTTTTTGCGAAGTGTTTTCTCATCTCTAATGCTCGGTGTCATTTCTATAAGGCTGAATGTTGAATTACAAGAAGAACGAATAACACACGTCGATGCGTGCAAAACATGTGTCCTTGCTTATTGCGGCCACACGCTCAAGCGATGCTTTTGCACAGCCAATAACATGGAATGCAGTGGAACGCCGCAATGTTGCTGTTGCCAAGGAATGGTACCAGGATGATGAGCTCCTGATTACATATTTCAATAGGTAAATGAGCCAAAGAAAAACGAAGTATTGCAATATTTTATTTTTTTGCTCTCGTTATGCTACGTTTCATTCAGAACAGAGTGCGTCTTTTGCCTATAGTTTGCTTAGTTCAGTTTACATTTTTGACATGACCTAATGTAATCGCCAATATATTTCTTCATTACGGGCCACGCAAATCTCCTCCTCCTTTTATCCCTAGAAGCCGTCATGCCCTCCTGACTCTGCACTATCGTGATAAAAGTCAAGGTCTTTTAAATGCAAAGCATTTCTTAGCGAACTTCGGTGACTTTGAGCGTATCTATCTATCTATCTATCTATCTATCTATCTATCTATCTATCTATCTATCTAGCTGCATACGACTTTTATCTCTCCTAGCCGTTTCGGTAATGATATCAATACCAAACTTGGCGTGGCATAACATGACTGTATGAAGAACATATCTGACCAGTCATAACAGGAAATCATAACACGTATGTCACGAATGTCATGATTTACAATTCATGGTCCTGCAGCTCTTGCGCTGGTTTCGTTCACATGGCATGTTGCAAAACTGGTATGGTATAGCATGATTGCATGGCGAACCCAAGCGACAGACCCTAACACGAAAATCATGACAAGCGTGTCATGTAACATGACTGCATGCCACACTCATGATGCGCTCGCGGCCGTTTCGCTAGCGTCATATATAGTAAATTTCGTATTACAGTCCGTCAATCGATTACGAAGGTATGTCACTGGTGCAAATATGATGATCATGAGATGCGTGTCATGTAACAACATGACTACATGCCACGCGCATGATGCGCTGGAGGCCGTTTCGCTAGCTTCACTTATACTAAATTAGTTATTTGAGGACGTGAATGCATCACGAAGGTATGATACTGGTGCAAACATGATAAACATGAGAGGGGTGTCATGTAACAACATGACTACATGGTGCGCTTATGATGCGCTCGTGGCCGTTTCGCTAGCTTCACATGCAACAAACTCGGTATTACGTGACGCGAACGGACGACATAGGTAAATGACGCATTCAAACATGATAATCACCGCGTGCGTGTCATGTAACAACATGACGACATGCCACACTGATGATGCGCTCGCGGCCATTTCGCTGGCTTCACATATGCAAAATTTGGTATTGCGGAACGCCAATGAATGACGAAGGTATGTGGCTGGTGCAAACATGATAGTCGTGAAATGGGTGCCATGTGAGAACATGACTACATGCCACAGCCAAGGCACCAATACATTTCTGCGTGACGCGGTGCGCGATCTCGCCGGCGTTCATTTCGTGGTGTCACGCCGCCGTTGCCATGCCAGGCGCTGGTCCTGCCCTATGCTCGTGGGGGCGCGTCGCACTGCGTTGCTTTGACGCATGCGCATTTCAGCGCATCCGGCGTCCCTCGGTCACGAAAAGAGGGAGACGCAGTGTTGTCTGGGTAACGCATCGGCGCGAAATGTAGCATGTCGCATTTCGCGCCGGTTCCCGTGGGGCCGTGCCGACGGATGGTGGTCGCGGCTGGCGTCAGACTATAGAGTGCTCACGTTTTGCTAACGTAGCGTCGCTGTCCCCAGCGCGCGCTCGCGCCAACGCATTATTGGAGTATATTGGGCCCTTCATGATGCTCTGGCGGCCGTTTTGCTAGCTTCTCATATACGAAATTTGATGTTACGTGATATCAATGGTTGACGAAATATATTACTGGCGCAAAAATAATAATCCTGATGCGCGTGTCATGTAAGAACATGACAACATTTCCTGCTCATAGCGTGCTCTCGGCCGTTTCGCTAGCTCCGCTTATATTCAATATGGTATCACATGACGTGAATATATGACGAAGGTAAACGACACATTCAAACATGATAATCTTGACACAGAAGTCATATAAAGCATCATTTACCTCCACCTCGTAACGTTGTGCTGATTTTAAATTGACATATCAACATTTCTGATTCATATTTCAAATATCATTGATTGCCACGGTACGTGGGGTCTGCCATTTTTTCTCAGTGCATGCGGTACGTGAAACTTTCCTACTATATACATCAGCGCTTCGGTGCCTTCGCATGTTCGAAGTGAGTTCACCCTCTCCTCACCCATACATTTATTGACAATGGGAAGCCAAGAAAGGGCATGAGTGTATGACAAATCTTGTCCGCCTATTTGTGCAACCTCAAAATCAAACTGTCGAATTTCACTTATCTATCTAGCGACTCGGCCTTTCGGTGTAGAACCAATGCCTGATGGTCAGTGAACAGATTGAATTTCATGCCTTCTAGGTACGATCGAAAGTACCTCATCGCCAGTACAACAGCCAATGCCTCTTTTTCAGTGGTGGTGTAATTTTGTTCCCACTTCGTGAAAGTGTAGGAGTAATATCCTATCGCATGTAGTCTTCCTCATTCGCTTCTACTAGTGTCTCTTCGTTGGTACAGCACAGCCTCTGCGGCGTAGTTTGATGCGTCCGTTGTGAGTTCAAATGGAACAGTGAAGTCCAGTAGTATGAGTACTGGGTCTGATGATATGGCTAATACCAAATCTTTGTACGCCCTCTCAACTATTTTGTCTAAAACTGGCTTCGGTGAGCGCGGGAAAGGGTGTTCCTTAAGGTTGCTCCAGTCACATGCGCGTTCTTAAGCGCCATTTTGTAATGACTTAAGCTTTCTGGATTGTGGGTTTGTCGATGAAAAGTCTTACTTGATAAGTATATCTGGTTCCTATTGTTCTTATCCGCCACGCTGGTTTAATGGTTATGGCGCTCAACTGCTCACCCACAGGTCGCATGATCGAGTCCCAGCCGGAGCGGCCGCTTCTTTCATGGAATTTAAAATGCTTGATGCAGTGCTACCGTACTTGAGTCTACGTCGAAAAACCCCGGGTGGTCGATATTTTCAGAGCTATCCACTACAGCGTCTCTGTCATGCATATGCTGGTTTCGGAGACCTTAAACGCCAGATAATTATTTTTATTGTTCTGACTTGTAACTGCATGGTACCACATTTTATTGTCCCAGGCTATGAATGTATGACCACCTTTAAAGCCTGCAGCAACTGAAGTGTTGCGCTGCTTAACCAGTATATGAAGACTCTTTTTCGAAGACAATGGAAGGAAACAGTCAGTAGTGTACCATGATATATATAAAAACAAGGAATGAAAGAAGCAAAAAAAGGAAGAAAAAAATTGTCCCCCATTGACTGAAAGTCCTCTGAATTTTATTTGTTTAGTCTTGGGTTCTGATCGTTTATTCATGAAGAACAAAAACATGATTGCACCCTCTCTGATAGCAATCAGTATAGCACGAAATTAAAATGACACCTAATAGAAGTAGTGACATAAGACAGCTTGCACTGGTGGTTTTGGGACGTTAAACCCCACAAATCAATCAAATCAATCAAGACAGCTTGCACAATGTATATTGGTGTTGGCAGCCACAGCATTGCTTAACGTGGACGCACCCACTTTCACACATCCATCTTGATTACTAACGTGCATAATCAACGAATAAACAAACGCTAGTTGTACCTTTAGTAGTTTACGGTGAGAGCGTAATCAGAAGGAGGGCTGTGGTGCAATAACCAGATGTGCATCTCTCAATAGACCATCTCGTGTCATGTTGAAAATTTAATAAAAAAGCACACCATGACCGGAATAGAATCGGAAGCCTTAGTAATCTGAGTTCCACTAGAGGAGAAAACTTCGGACCTCTCTGCGGACCTCTGCAGAATGGACATAGCTGTACAGGTAATCCCTTCATTTCTGTTGTTCTTGAACTCTGTGCCACTCTGCAATATAATCTGCTAAACATCTCTATGAGGGCTTCTCGATGCAGATTTAACAGTATGTGTTATGCATTGTTTGTACGGGACTGTATCCTAAATATTATTACAATGGGGTATGCCTTGCTAACGAAGTTTTACTGGAAGAAGATGGTGAGGGATTCACGCGTGTAGCACAGGCAGGAGGTCGGTGAAAAAATTTTCATTTCGAGGTTCGTTAAATTTTGGTAATAAAAACGGGAATACGCTTCTCAATGATCATTCATTCAATGAATATGTTTCAAGGTAAAGGGACATCACCCGCCACGGAATTCGTTGCTTTGTTTTTTTTTTAAGCTGGATATTTCCTTAAGCGAGTAATTTTTTCCCCACGCCTTGTTTGTTGCCATTCTTGCAAATTTCAACGCTGTTGTTGCAGTATGCTATGTAGCTCTTGTATCATATTGCGCAACAAGACGAAAGCACACAGGTGGCCAATCTGGGCACACAAAGCAGGCGGTGCATGCCCATGTCACGTGAATATGACCACTGGGAGCAACAGCAGAGTCAATGAAAAAAAAGTGCCTTTCTAGTGACTTTTGCAATATATGTGGCGACACTTTGCACGGAGGCTTCACTTCAGTCGACCTCGCACACTTTCTAGAACGTTGCCCTGCTTTGAAGTGCTGTGATCGCTCTTCAGATGATAATTTGTAGGTGCATTTATCACGTTTTATTTTGATTTTATGACTGTTATTATAATTGACACTCACAATATAAAATAAGAGCAAAAGCAAATAATTAAGCACTGCATAGTGAGATGTTTGAATGACAAGCATGTTGTCCATATACATTTAACTTTCCTTTTTCAGCTATTCGAAGCATTCCGACGTACAAGAAGCAAAGTAGGTGGAGTAGATTTCTATTGAAATCATTTATTAAATCTTGAATAACTAACGGAGTACTTAAGAAGAACGGCTATTTGGGCTAGTTGGTTGGAATTCATGGTAATAAGGGCTGCGGCGTGAGCACGAAGGTGCTAGAAGAAACGTGAAACAAAAGGCGAGGCAAGGAAAGCAAAGAGGACAACACGAGCGCTGTGTTGTCCTCTTTGCTTTCCTTGCCTTGCCTTTCGTTTCACGTTTCTTCTAGCATCTTCATGCTCGCGCTGCAGCCCTTATTACCATGAATGGAGTACTCAGTAAAATCTTAACTTATTTTTGTACACCCTTGAGTTTCTAGTTGCCACTGACTGCACGGCTACTCAGCCCTACACCAGACGCGAGCAAGCGTAAAAATCTAGTTATGACATTTCATTATATAATAAAAACAAAAAGAAATGATCTCTAGTCAATGAAAACTAATGGCGCGATACCTACATGGTCATGAAAAAAAGCCACCAGTGGACGGTTTGCCACTTTGAGATGGTTGCCACTGCAAGTTAATGTACACGGCCACTCAGCAGAAGAGGATCAACCAAACGAGGGGAAGTAATGAGGAGCAATTCAGGTCACTCTTGATTGAAGGTATTAGGAACACTAAGATGAACAACGATAACTGGAAAATAATTTCAGGGCATTATTAACGACTCCCCAGCACATTTACTGTGTCGTTCGATATGCGTAACAGAAAGAAAAGAAAGAAGAAGTGAAGACATGATGAGCTTTGAAAAATAAATGAATTGTAAATTTGCATGTATGAGAGTATTATGGAACCTTGTGAAGTACGCAGAGATGTTAAATTATGTAGACATGATGGTATACTGGTCAATAAAAATATAGGCATCAAGAAAATCGAATGAAAAAGTGATAGTGAGAAGCAGATAGTCTAAAAAGGCGGAAATACATTTTCGAACAACGCAACGCACAAAAAACGATCTATCTGTCGGCTAACCTAACCACCACTTCTGGCATTTCCACCTCTATTGATCACGCACTCTTTACAGGCACGTAGCCAGTTTTCTTCGGTGGGACGAGGGCGGGGGCACCTTTTTGATTTCGGGGAGGGCACTCCCTTGATATTGTAAATTTTCGCTCTCTATCACGTGGCGACGGATGGTGGATGGCGTGTCAGGAACAATAGAGGGCGTAAAAAAATGGGGGATAGCCACCTCCTCGCTACGACCCTGACTCTATACTACAAGGCTTGCTACCCTTCGGGAAGAGAAAGCAAGCTTAGCACGCTTCATGACAGCCTCCGAACCTTTCACGTTTGTGTTTCTATCCTTTATATTTTACGTACTCAAGTTTTTATACGAAGCGAACCTTAATATATGATTCCTGAAGCACAGCTCATGGAACTGCACTATAATGTTGACTAAAAAAACAACGCCCCACATTAAGAACCTAATCAGAGTCGCCACGCTCGCACGCACGCACGCACACAAACACACACACACACAAACACACACACACAAACACACACACACACACACATACACACAAACTCACGCATACACACGCTTACCCACACAACAGGCGTGCTAATGATCAACAAACATACTTTTTAGTGAGAGAAATATAGGCATGTGGCGCTCTCAAAGATTCACATTTTTGAAGCTAAGCAAGTGCACGCAGACTCAATCACCTTGAAAATAACGGTTTGTGTGTGTGTGTGGATGTGTCCACTTACGAATCACGCCCTCTGCTTCTAGCCGTCAGTGTGTGTGTGTTTCCACTCCATAAATTACACCCTCTGCTTCAAGCTTTTCTAGCTCAGTCTTGAAGATGTCGCGGAGAGGTAGTGAAATGCGCCAGAGTACGCACCAGGAGAAAGGAGTTGCATTGGGTTGCAGCCTGATAGTGTAGGCTTCGGGGATGGTTCCACGTTCTCGGCAGATATTGGCATCAAACGCAAGCCAGCCGAAGGCTGTGAAGATCGCGCGACTTCGTCAACAAACGTGCAAACACCAAGGGCTTGGATCACAAGGAGGCCTACCAGCGGGACCGTCTTCGTTGCTAGAACGTCGGTTGTTCGATCGTCCATGCCTTGACAGGGCAGCGATGTGATTGCCTATGCCCGCAGCAAATGATTGTTGCCCGCTTTCAACTCGCTTTTGGGGACTCGAAGCTTCGAGGAGACGCCAGAAAACGTAATGGGTACAGCCGAAACTCTGGCGCTCGAGTCCAGCTTGAACGAAAGTGGGCGCCCATCGACGACTACCTCGACAAACTTCGCGTTTGAGCCCTCGCCCACAATGGCACGCCACTGGAAGAAGCTGGCCGAAGGTTTCTTTGTATACAGCTTATTTGCTCGGTTCTTTCTTGTTCGCGAAATATTCCCTCTTGTGGATAAAGCTGCAGGACTCTCGGTGAGCCGGAGAGTGGGCACGAGGGTTGAACGCTCGCCCGTCCAATGGGCGCAGCTGTTGCGTTGTCTTATCAGCTGGCGATCACTTTTCTTTGCGAGTGGCGTCGACAGCGAACAACGACGCCTCTGCCAACTCACGAGCTCTTCGCTCGTTATCTACATCTCCGTGTTGTCAGACGAAGTACAGCAGCGCTTTTCGCTACGTCATTTTCAGGTTCCGATAGAGCTTGTCCGAGAGTTAGCAGTCGAGCAAGCCCACGAAGAAACAGCCTCGGATGAGTCACTCTTCGTCGTCGCTTGACGAGTAGTTGCAGGACTTGATCATGAATTGTTCAGAGTGCAGTAAAGATGCGTCGGCCATTTCATCTGGTTGCGGCGTACGGCGATGAAAGCGCGCCGACTCGTATAGCTCGTTAGGCTGGTGGAAAAAGAGGTCGGTAAATGCCTTTTCCCCGACGGCGACCTCGCATTGCGCGGCCAACGCAAGGACAACCCTGGCTTGCGGCCCCGTACGGTGGATGATGGAGCGCATTTGCACCTCAGCCGGAGGGACGTGAATGCTGTCAGCGAACGAGAAGTCAACCCAAACTGTAGTAGCCATGTTGGCTAGAATCAAGGGTTGTCAAATGGTGATGGAAGACGCAGCCAGCTAAGCGGACTCGCTCGCTCGATTTCGTGTCGACCGGCTGTGCCCCCGCGATCTCCGACGACAGCGCAGCTCTCGCCGACTGGGCTTGCCCTACGTCATCTGACGCCCACAAGAGCTCTCACCGAGTGGTTCCCCGTCCTCGGACTCGTGCAACCGTGTCGATCTTTCATATCTCCTATTTACTTCCGTCATTTTTCGTCGTTTGCTGTCCCTGCGCCTCGTTCTCTTCTTCCTTTCTGTCTCTCAATCTCCTTACCTTTTAATTATATCCTTTTAATCCCTCCCCCCCCCCCTCGTGAGCTACTGTTGAGGTGTCCTCCCCCTGAGAGACAGTTGCGGGGCTAACTTTTCACTTCTTTTCATTTAAAACCACTCACACACTCACAGCCAGCTAAGCCATGCCTACTGGAAACGGAGCGGCCGACGAATTTAACATCCCCGCTGAGCTCTCCACGCCAGTAATCGTCATGGCCGTGCTGCGGCGGCTGTTGTGGCGGGGCCGTATCACGATGATACAAGCACGGAATTAGCGGAGGTGTATTCCGCCCGCTTTTGGCACCATGTCGAGCTCATCGGGTGAGTCAGTGACTCAGATAGCCGCGTCTTCGATCCGACAAGGGCATGATGTCATGTTTATCACCACCCTTATCATGAAAACCAGTACTTGCTGCCTTGCCAGTTGGCAGTACTGTTGCAAAATATATGAACAGTGCAGCCAACCACAAGTACTGCCATACACTACAATAACTGTGGGGATAAAAGCTGAGAATCACTGTTGAAACCTAGAACAGAAATGGCGTAAGTGAATTTCGACAAATGTGCCTATTTCTCTGTTTTCATAATTTTCTATACAGTGTTAACACCCTGGGATAGTTCGCCATAGCGTATTGTAAACTATTATATACATTTGAAAAAAAAAGGAACGATGAAGCGACTAGCGCGAGGAGCATCGGGCACCTGTTCTCAGACTTGACATTTGGAACGGCCAGAAATGGGCGTGTTCTAACAGCTCTCTGGAGGTTGCCCAATTTTAGATCTTACCAACAAGGAGGCTTCCATTCTGATTCAAACTTACGAAGCTAAGTGAAATAAAAGAGCTTGGTACTAACATGTACATCCCTGAAAAATACAGTGTGAATTAGTAAATGTTTTAAGCGCCACAAATAATTTCACGTGAAACTATGAAAACTGCAGCTTCGATTCAGGAATAACTAGGGCATTATAAAGCGTATTCTACAACAAAAATTGCCGAAATGCGCTCTGAGTATCACACGAAAGTATACAGTAGTCACGAATTCAAACCAGATATCATATTTTATAGTATAACATTTGCTATGCGCTAATGCTTGTGATGCTGGCTGATGTACGCGTTCCAGGTAAAATGGCGTGGACATGACCTAAACTAAAGACGATGGAAACAAAATACTGTGGCCTGGTTCCCTCTGAATTGCCCTATTTTAATGTGTGAGTACCGTACATGATATCTAGAGTCTTCAATAACGTACAGGCCGTAACCTTAGAATAGCCGTGAACCTTGTAGGTGTCGAATCGACAAAGCGGCTGAAAAAAAAAACACAAAAACTTATCAACTAGTGTTGAGAAGGTAAATTCGCCGTATTAATAAATATGTCACTGTGGCATGCACGCTTCACGAATTTCAACAATCTGGTGTTCTTCAATGTGTAACAATGTTGCGCAATACACGGGCTTAGAGAATAACAGCTTCAATAAAATGTGACTGCCATGGCGCGGGTCACACCCACCACCTTCGGGTAAGCAGCCGAGTGCTGTTTCCACTGTACCATTGAAGGGAACAGAGGTAAAAGAAAGCACGGACTCTTCAGTTCAGTGCTGTACAATGATGTCGGCTTTCTCGGTAATGACAGCAGGATGCTCGAAGTTGGGATTACCGGTCATTCTTCCGCACTTCTTTGAATGCCGCGTAATGTTCTGCAAATTGCACCCAGGGGTGACGAGGTATGAAGGAAAAGGAATGAACAAAGTTGGGTGTGCGTAAGCGTAAAAAAAAAAGGCTTTATTCGTTTCACTTTTTCATCTCTGGGCATGTAATCGTGAGATTGGCGTTCCGCGTAGCCTGAGGCAATGAGCACGAATGAACGGCACCTTCTCTTTTTCGAAGCTTATACTGCAAAGCAAACGCTGGCTTTCACGCGCTGGTAGAGCTTGCTCCTCACGTCTGCGCAGTTCCAAATTGATGTTTTTTTAGTTTTTTGTGTTTTCTATGAGTAGGGCACTTGCCGATACGACTTAGCCGCCGGTATGATGTAAGACATAGTGCTGTGTAATAGAAGACTGGACGCAAAATTGACTGGAGAAAGATTACCAACAAATTCATTGTGAATAAAATGAGGGCAAGGAGTTTGTATTGTCGACGAAGAAATGATAATCCATCTTATTGTGGTGTTTATGGGGTTCTTTGTTCTAAAAGCAACACATTATTCACAGATAGGTTTTCTTACTGGTATAGAAAGCACTACTTGACAGTTTATATTTACCCTGTTTTGGTACTCATTGTGTCACTTCGAGAAAGCTGCAGATTGTCTTCGATGGCTTAAATAGCCTAGATGTTCTAGGCATCTTACTTGGGCACCTCAATCTCACAGGCCGTAATTTGAACAAAGATCATCATGATACCCGCAAAGTGAGTGATCTTGGAGGAGCTTGTTCTCATATGATCGGGGAGCTGGCGAATCCTCTGTAGACATCTGCTATCAGTGTATGTAGACGTGACAACGCTGTTATGTACACTATACATACACAATGTTTCTTATTTTACAATGGTATGTGCTTTATACGATTTGATGAACTACGCACAGTTTAATGGAACGTGTTGTCGAGAAAGTCGTGCTTGAAGTTCACGTCGGTGCAGCCTACGCAAGGTAGCGACTGCTTTTGGCGCTTGGCCGCGCCATCCGGCGCCCGCACTTCGGGGTTCTCCTGCCACCGCTTGCGATATGCTTCCGCATCGCGATCTCAGACCGCAGAGTCCGCTTTACGGAGCGCCCACTTAGATTCTATTTCGCAGGCCTGGAGCGCCGGGCTTCCTTCACAGTGAGCCCTTTTTGATTCGGCCTTCCGGGCTGTCCCCGCAGGGTCGGGAGGCCGAATCAACAAGGGTCGGGGTGGTGAGCCCGAGCTGCAGCTGCTTCGTGAATCCTCAGCGCTGCTGCTTTGGCTTCTGAACTGTACATGCTGCTGAGTAGTGAAGAAATGTGCTCTTTGCGTTAGCTCCCGGCGGAGGGAAAGGAAGCGGACGTGCCGAAAATGTACTCTGGATGGATGGATGGATGCATCCGGCTGTGCCTTTAGGTTGGGCGGGGGCTGGCGCCACCCAGCCATAAAGTTAAGTGCTATCACTATGTGTTGAAGGCTTGAATTTTGCTCACCCCTTGATTGTAGCCACCAATCAGTTAGCCTTCTCCTGGTTATTTCTGCCCGTTTAACGTTTATTTTGCTTTCACTGTTTTTCAACCCCAATCACATGACTCCAATGTTTTGAAAAATTCTGTGCCAATATTTTGGACTATTGGTTGACTGATACGTTTGGTTTAACGTCCCAAATTACCATACAATATCTTGGACTATAGGGTGGAGACCTTTACAGAACATTATCAAATGTTCAGCCCTTTCCTTCTCTTCACACACTACACACCGTGTCTGTGCCTTCTTATTTGGCTCGGTACGTCTTGGTCCGCGATATTCCCGTTCTGGCCTCGAACAGCAAGAACTGCAAGAACCTGTTTGAAAGTTCGGTAGGTCTCCAGCGGTGATTTCGTAAGCATTACAATATATCATAAGTCCCTCATTGTTTCTTTCACCTTATTCCTAACCGATGTTTTCTTTAAACTTCATATTCTGCTGTCGTCTAAATACTTGCTTGACAATTTTCAACTTTGCTTCCTCCATTTAGTATCATCAGTCTTCATGTACAAGCAGCTGAACATTTTCTTAGCCCAACGCTCTTCTCCCATTATTCTCAATCGCACCTCAAACTCTATCTTGCTGCTAGCTTCCCAGCACTCGAGGGGCGTCCATCCCGTGTCACCCTGTACCTCCTGATTTGGGGTGTTCCCGTGTGCTCCCAAAGCAAGTCTACCTATGCCATAATCTTTATTTTCGAAATTGATTGAACCTCTGATTTTGTGCACAAGACCGCAATGCCGAACGTCAGACCCGGGACCATGACACCTTTCGAAATCCATCTCAGAACGTCATACATATCGAGTTCCACAGTGTACTTTTTTAATTACAGCTACATTCCTCTTAACCTTAGTCATCACGTATCTTCCGTGCTCCCTTATGTACTCAGCCCCGTTATTTATTCACACGCCGAAATATTTGTATTTATCCACTATTTATAGCGTCACTTACTGTACCTTATGCTCACGGCCTTCCTTATCATTAAAATCATCATTGACAATTGTTTTCTGCCTAACTTCAAATTTAACTTATCTTCCTCATTACCACAGATGTCTATCAATTCCTGCTGACTTCCTTGTTGTCGGCCAATAATACCATATCATCTGCATACATCAATGCTGGTGATGACTGTTCAATGTGTTGTCCTTGCTTGGCAAAAGAGAGGCTGAAGCCGAGTCGACTCCCCTCTGATTTTGCTTCTACTCCCCGTAGATACAGCATAAATAACAAATTAGACAAAAGACATCCTTGTCGATGCCTGCGTTGTATTTTTATAGGTTCGGGTACCTGTTCTTCCCAGAGCAGCGGGTGCAGTACTCAAAATCTGAAACCTCTTTTTCTAAACACACAGAAGTGATGGCTCACTGCTCTCCCTTAGCTGAGTACAAAGTGCTCAAAATTAGTAAACCCTTTAATAGTATAGGTACCGGGACAGTTCAAAGCTCTCCCATATTAGTGGACATCGTACTCTAAATTGTCGAACATTAGTTCTTAACACTAATCGTTAATGGTGTTAAATACCCAGCTACGACCGCTTTCTGCCTTCCTATAGCACAGTACTAAGCACTAAGAAGCGTTCAACACATTCAATACATTAATGTTCTCCCAGAGTATAGCACAGCGTACTTTAATTTGTCGAACATTTTTTTCTATAAACACACGCGAACTGCATCGCCTGGTCCAGCCCTTCGATCTAGCTCCTCTGAAAAAGGCATAATTCCGATGCTTTAACAAAAGACGAAGGTAAACTATTAAGGACAATAAACAAGTACAGCGAAAAAGCACAGCAACAACAATGAAATACAGTCCTCAATTTCGTGCATGAAATGGCGTGAGGCGCATGACATGGACGATTTCTGGACGAGCACGGCGCCGTTGAGAGTTCATAATGTTATCGAGAACAACCTCGTAGTCGACTGGGCAGAGACGTTGAACTACTCTGTACGGTCCGAAGTGCCGTCACAGAAGTGTTTCCCTGTGCCCACGTCGGTGCATCGGTGCCCATACCCAAACACGGTCCCCGGGCTGGCACTCCACGAAGTAACGGCGGCTGTCGATCGCCTGCTGATTCTTGATGTGCAGGAGGGCGAGTTGACGAGCTTCTTCAGTGCCCTGAAGGTAGGCGGCGACGTCGAGGTTCTCTTCGTCAGTGACGTTTGGAAGCATAGCGTCGAGCGTTGTTGCCGGGCTCTTTCCATAAACCGACTTGTACGGCGTGTTCTGCGTCGTTTCTTGGACGGCCGTATTGTACGTGAAGGTCAAGTATGGAAGGCTTCCTATCATCCCACGTCTTGTGCGCGACGTCGACATACATGGCCAGCATATCAGCGATAGTTTTATTAAGGCGTTCGGTGAGGCCATTCGTGTGTGGATGGCAGGCAGTGGTGCGGCGGTGACTTGTCTGGCTGTACCTCAGGATCGCCTGAGTTAGGTCCATCGTAATGGTCGTACCTCTATCAGTAATGAGGACCTGTGGAGCACCGTGACGCAGAACGATGTTCTCGATGAAGAACCTTGCTACCTCGGAGCACTGCGGCGTAGCATGTGAGGTAGTCATTAGCTACGATGATCCACTTGTTCCCGGAATTCGACGTCGGAAATGCCCCAGTAAGCCAATGCCGATTTTCTGGAACGGTGGACGAAGTGGCTCGACGGGCTGGAGAAGTCCAGCTGGCCTAGTCGGAGGTGTCTTTCGTCGCTGACAGTTGCGGCAATTCCTGACATAACGAGTGACGTCACCAGCAAGTCGTGGCCAGTAGTACTTTTCTTGTATTCTTGCGAGCGTACGGGAAACACTGAGGTGTGCAGCCATCGGGTCGTGGTGCAGAGCTTCAAGTACTTTCGTCTCACTGCTGAAAGAACCACGAGAAGGTGTCCAGCTCAAAGGGGCCAGAAGTTCTGTAAGAAAACTTCGTTTCGCAAGAAGAATGACTCCAGTCCTCCCTTGAAAACATTCAGAACAGTCGTTTTATTAACCTCATGGTATTCCACAAGGCTTCAGAGTTTTGGATCTGCTCGCTCTTGCTCGGCGAAGTCGTGGGCAGTTATCGTTCCTAAGAAACTGTCCTCATGCAGGCTATCGGGCAGTGGCGGTTCGATGGGGTTGCGAGACAAGCAGTCAGCGTCAGAGTGTTTCTTTCCAGATTTGTAACGATGGCCACGTCGAATTCTTCAAGTCTGAGGCTCCACCGTGCGAGGCGACCCCAAGGGTCTTTCAAGTTAGCTAGCCAACATAAGGTGTGGTGGTCGCTCAGAACTTTGAAAGGCCTGCCGTCGAGGTAGGGGTGAAACTTTGACGCTGCCCAGATGATGGCAAAGCACTCCTTTTCTATGGTGGAATAGTTGGCCTCGGTTTTGGATAGAAACCGGCTAGCATAACTGATAACCTTCTCCACGCCATCGGTCTTTTGCACAAGGACGGTGCCGAGTCCTACGCTGCTTGCGTCGGTGTGTACTTCTGTTTCGGCGTATTCGTCGAAATGCGCAAGTATCAGTGGTATATAGATGTCGTTTAAGTTCCTTAAATGCTTCCTCTTGTGCTGCTTCCTGCATGAATGCGACGTTGTTTTTAGTGAGGTTAGTTAGCGGCCTGGTGGTCTGTGAGAAACGTTTGACGAAACACCTTTAATAAGCGCACATTCCGAGGAATCGGCGTACAGTCTCATTGTCAGTGGGCTGCGGGAAATCAGCTATGGTGGCTGTTTTTCGAGGGTCGGGACGGACTCTAGACTTGCTAATGACGTGTCGCCGGAAAAAGCTCCTCGTACGCGAAGCGGCACTTTTCCGGTTTCAGGGTCTGTCCGGAGGTGTTAACAGCTTGAAGTACTGCTTCAAGGCGCTAGAGATGCTCGTCAAAGCTGGGGAAAACATGAAGACATCACCCAAGTACACGAGGCAAGTCTGTCATTTCAACGCAGCGAGCACGGTGTCCATAACGCGCTGAAACGTTGCAGGCGCTGAGCAGAGACCAATTGACATGATCTTAAACTCAAAGAGGACGTCTGGTGTGATAAACACCGTCTTCTCTCGATCTTTCACGTCAACCTCATTTTGCCAATAGCCCGTTTTGAGGTCCATCGAGGAAATGTACTTGGCGTTGTTGAATCGGTCCCGGTCGTTGCCTATACGTGAAAGAAGGTACACGTCCTTAATTGTGATTTTGTTCATGCGGCAATAATCGATGCAAAAACGTAGGGTCCTATCCTTATTCTTCACTAATACCACGGGTGATGACCACAGACTCTTGAATGGCTGAATGATGTCGTCGCGTGGAATTTCGTCGACTTGTTTTTTTCACGGCGTGGCGTTCACGTGTCGAGACTCGGTACGGGCTCTGTCAAACTGGTCGTGCACTTTCTTCTGTTTTGATGCGATGTTTGGTGACTGGGGTTAGTCAAGTCTGTGATGATGACGAGAAGCAGTCTTTGAATTGCAAGAGCAGGGACTTGAGCTGGCCTTGCTTGCACTTCGAAAGGCTCGGGTTGACATCTAAATCTGGTTCGGGACTTCGGTTCATTGAAGCAGCATCACCAGCATTGAAGAGGGAGAATTATTGGCTGGCCTCCACGAATTCATCGATGTAGGCGACCGCCGTACCATGGTTGATGTGCCTGTATTCGTGACTGAAGTTTGTCAGCACCACCGTTGCCTCGCCGTCACGCAGCTCAGTTATGCATCTTGCTACGCAAATCTGACGGTTTAGAAGAAGGTGCTGATCGCCCTCCACGATGCCTTCAATGTTTTCGGCTTTTTCAATGCCCACGGAAATGACGACGCCGGAGGAAGGTGGCACTGTGACCAGCGTGTTTTTTGAGGTTAGTGTGATTGACTCTGACCTCAGGTCGATGACAGCGCCGTGTTGAGTTAAAACGTTCATTTCAAGTACCACATCCCTGGAGCATTTTGTAAGATGATAAAGCTCGCGGGATAAGTCTGGTTATTGATGGTGACTCTGGCTGTGCAGACTGAAGTCAGTGTTATTAGGTGACCTTCAGCGGTCCGGATTTTGGGCCTTGCCATGAAGTCTTCATTTTTTTTTAACTTCGCAGCGAACGTCCCAGTGACGGCGGAATAGTCGGCTCCGGTGTCGACGAGAGCTGTGACGCTGTGGCCGTCGATGAGGACGTCGAGGTCGCTTGTTCATGTCCTCGCGTTGCAGTGAAATCGCGGTGTCGGATGTTGGCTACGACAGTTTGTACCGCTGCTTCAACGTTGCGTCGCCAAGTCGTCTTCTGGCCTCGAAGTTTTAACGTCAGGGCAAGGTTCATGTTGTGGTGGGTTCTCGAGGTTTTTTCGTAGCGTCGTCGTCGGTGGCGGAGAATCTTCGGCAGTTCATCGTGCAGCAACCGCATCTCCACCGATTGCGGTCTTTAGTTTTCCGATTGATGCGGGTTCGGCGACCAGCCACGGATGGGGCCAGAGTACGGCCGGTGGCACAGCGAGTTGTAGTGGCTGGGCTACGGGGAACGGTACGGTCGTCGTTCTTGCCACTGTGTTCCGGTGATGTAATCAGCGATGTCGCGAGACATTTCGCCCAGCTGCGGACGTGGCGCGTTGACGGCGAATCTCTGGAGCCCCATTCGTCTGTACTGGCAGCGGTGGTAAGTGTGGCCGGCCTCTTCACAGCTGTAGCATAGCAGGCGGTTGTCATCGGCGCGCCATGCGCCTGTTTTCCTTGGCGTTTAGCCCTGACCAGAAGAGAATGGTAGGGTGTCGGCGGTTGCGATGGCGGGGTTGCCTGGCGACGGCAGTTCGGTGAAGTGGCGTATTGGTGAGAGCGTGGAGGGGGTACTTAGCGTCGGGCTGCAGCAACGTAGCTCATTGCTTGCGACTGAGGCTGCGCTGCTTCAGAAACTCCAAGCGATTGCCGAACTTCTTTGCGGACAATAACGAAAATAAAGTCCACTTGGGGCAGCGATGAAGACAGCAGCTTTCGAAGCTCTTTTCGCATGATCTGTCGGATCGTTTCACGTATGTCTTCGGAGCCGAGGCCGTGAACAACTGAGTTGTCTTGCATCGATCGCCGATCATACTGCCGTGTACGCATTTCTGAAGCCTTCTCAATTGTCGCAGCCACTAAAATAAACTCTTGAAATGTTTTTGGTGGGTCACACACCAGCCCAGTGAAGAGGTCTTGTTTTACCCCTCGCGTGAGCAAACGGACCTTTTTTTCGGTCATGTCAAGATCGGTGAGTCGGAACAAATGAATAATCTTTTTTGCAAAAATTGGGACGCTTTCGTTCAGAAGCTACGCCCGTCTTTCCAGCACAGCAGCAGCAGCCATTTCTTTTCGGTCGACAGTCGTGAACGTTTCCAGAAATGCGCCGCGGAAGAGATCCCAGGTTTAAGTGACGACTCGTGGTTTTGGAACCAGGCTCTCACCGCGTCTTCCAGGTAAACGACGCAGTTTTTCTTCCAAGTCCCAATGATTCAAGGCAGCCTCTCGGTCATACGTCTCGAGCCATGTCTCCACTTCTTCACATGATTATCTGTGAAAGTTCGGTGGCTTCCTCAGCTGATGCATTACGACCGTGGCGGGCGTTGGTGCAGGGTTGGTCATAGTGGTCCCTGTAGTGATGGTAGCGTTGGGCTTGCGAGAGTAATCGGGTAGAGCTCCGTACTCTGCCTGTTTACCTCAGTGCCTGCTGCTAGCTTGCTGATCGAGGTTGGCTTCAGCGTCCTCTTCACAATGTGGGCTTGGCTCACGGCTGGTGGGGGGCATTTGGTACATGGGCCAGGAAGCACCTCCAGAAGTTGTCACGGCGTCATGAGTCATGACGTGGGTGAAGGCAGCAGACTGCAGGTCAAACAATAAACTGTTTATTTCGGTCGAACCTGTGGCCACGTAAAACGTAAGTCTGATTACAGCAAGACACTGGCACTGATAGCGGCAAACAGAATATCGGCCGTCGATCAACTCATACGCGTCGAAGCGTGTCGGCATTCATACCCTTGCCATCAAATATTCTAGCGTTATCGATAGTGGTGTCGTAGGTTCCTGAGTAATCTGCGATGTTCACGAAGTAGGCGTATTCCTAACAAAACGATCTGCTATAGCCTCAAAGCTTCTAAAACATCGTAGGCACAGTTTGCGCATAACGTAGCGTAATTAGGCGATAAGAAAACTTGAGGAAAGGAACGTGAAAATATAGACCTGTACATGAATCATGATAGACAATTTTAGTTGGGCGTACGTAACGAACTGACGTATGCAGCGCGGCTGCGGGATAATACACACTTTTAGTTGGGAGTACGTAACGAGCCCACGTACACAGCGTAGCTAAGGAAGAGAAGTGCGCGTGCGCAGTACGTAACGTTTCTACTCCATCGAGGCGTGCCCCCCCCCCCCTAAAAAAAGCACAGCGTGCGTAAACGTGACAAGGCAGAGCGTACGCGTCGTGACGCTCCCGCAATATGTCGATTGAAATAGGAATGAGATTGCAAAATGGCAGCGATGGCGTTGAATGCAGACAGCAACAAAGCCGGCCCAAATCGAGTTTATGTTACTTTGAGAGACGATGTTGCGCGGCTTGCGGAAGTACAAACCAGCGATCCGTTTAGGAATCCGGAACAAACCGACATAAACCATGGATACAAAATCGTTCGCCTTGACTTCAACGCAAGTGGCCATTATGACGGCCGCTACCACACGAGTGTGCTAAGAAGCACCCAAAAGCTGTCTTATCTCTAGTAACATGCTTCTAGTTGAACCAAACGTATCTCGGTAAGGTCAATACGGTGAACTAAAAGTGTCGTTGAGCGCTTTGAATGCAGATTACGCAACGTATCGTGCCATGTACGTAGGCTCGAAACAAACGCCCAACTAAATATGTCGAATAGACACTTTTGGTGGGGCGTACTTAACGAGCCCACGTATGCAACACTGCCACGGGAGAGAACTGCGCATGTGCAGTGAGCAATGTATCGATGCCAGAAGTGCGCGCGTACGCCTGAAACAAGATGCTTCGTACGTAACGCAACGCTTACTACGTTACGTTCTCGTGAGACCTGATTGATTGATTTAATTGATATGTGGAGTTTACGTCCCGAAACCACCATAATATTATGAGAGACGCCGTGGTAGAGTGCTCCAGAAATTTCGACAACCTGGGGTTCTTTAACGTGCACCGAAATCTGAGCACACGGGCCTACAACATTTCCGCCTCCATCAGAAATGCAGCCGCCGCAGCCGGGATTCGAACCCGCGCCCTGCGGGTCTGCAGCAGAGTGCTCTAGAAACCTCGAAGAAAGCAAAACGAGAGTATATAGTGGCAGCAGAGGCATTCGACGCAGATAGCAACAGCGGACCTGATGCAAGGCATGTGTACTTCGCAATGAAAAGCGATGTTTTAATTCCAGACAAAGTAAATTCAAGCGGCGCGTTGCGGCATCCTGATGATTCAGAAGAAATCGGCTGGCGTCTCACGAAAATTCTCAAGAATTTTTTCGATAGGTGGTGTGTGGGAATGCGTCTTTTTCTGCCAGACTTCTCGGCGAATGAACCCGTCAATAAAACGGCAGTCTAGTACGTACTTTGATTCATGGTGCAACATAAGACGCCTTGGCAGATGTGCGAGCTTTCACTCCTTAAATGTGCCGGTAGTAATCGTAAGACAATGAATACTTAGACTGCGACCACTTGCTGCAGGGTACGCTAAGCCTCAGCCGCAGCAGTGCTCAATTGAACGCTGGGGTCAATCCAGTGTGGCCGTGCCCGATCAGACGCATTACGCAGGCAAGTTCAAAACAACAAAGATGAACGTGCACATTTTGTGCATCTAAGAACGATGCTAAATATTTACACAGCGAACGCCACGGCCTGACTTGTAC
The DNA here is from genome assembly GCF_043290135.1 of Rhipicephalus microplus. Lineage (NCBI taxonomy): Eukaryota > Metazoa > Arthropoda > Arachnida > Ixodida > Ixodidae > Rhipicephalus > Rhipicephalus microplus. The sequence continues at coordinate 4,487,970 of NW_027464590.1, forward strand.
GCTAGTGGCTCTTACCCTGGCCGTCAGAATGTTTTAGGGGCAAAGCTCCTTATATGGCACCTGTTCGTCCCTCGTAGTCGTAGTAGTAGTCGTAGTGTGTAACCAGTCGTACATTTTGACCTCCAAGGTGGTGCCGGTGAGAGATTTCTTCTGTGGGTTGTTGAACAATAAAAAATCCGCAGCGTGCACGTTAACTAAACTCCGAATTCTCCTGTCTGTCATTCCCCCTTTAGCAGCCATTCGCATGTACATTGAGCGCTATCTGACAAGAAAGGGTTGCTACGTTATACTCGCTGGGCACAACCTCCTTGGTTTTAGAAAGGTTTAGCGAGCGTTGGGCCATAGTGCCATGGATAAAGTGAACTAGTATATACCATGAACTCGAGGAGGTTAAAGGTAGGAAGTAGACCCCAAGCGCAAGCCGTAAGAAAGTGTGCGTGTGCGACCTCTTGTTTAGTCCTTGCAATGTCCGCTGGATGGTGGTGCTTCTATAGATAGAATATATGATGAAAAGATGCGAGATGGTTGTACTTGAAGTGTTGATTAGATGGACGAACGGACACGCAGACAGATGCAAGAATGGATGCATGAACGGACGTAGGGGTGGATGCATGGACGCATGCAGGGACGCACGCACGAACAGACGCACGCACGGACGGGTGGTTGGACGCATGGATGGTCACACAGACGGACGGATGGATGGACGGAAGCAAGAATGACTGGACGGACGAATGCTTCACCCCACTCTTCATCATTCACTCTGTGGTTATGCTGGCAATTTGTTTTGCCAATTACTGCGTAGGCGTCACACGGTGGCAGCGCACTGCAATATTAACTTAAAAAAAGCTTTAACGTGTCAATCTCTCACCGGAAAAAAAACATGCGTTACTTGCGGTGTGGCTTAACGTGGGAACGTGTTGCAGGCTCAATAATTAATTCTGAAATTGTATCGCCAGGTAACACAAACAAGGCCATTGCGATGAAATAAGGCAAATACATCACTGTCGCCTCGCATGTGTCTTCGTAGCTAGCCCATATATTAGTGCAAAAAACCTACGAGCTAATAGTTTACCGCAGTCGCACTAGAGAAGCATCACATTAATATGGGTGTAGTTTTCCTAGAGATTGACAAAAAAGCGTCACCTAAATTAGAAATACTTCTTTTTCTGCCATTGCCTCCTGGCCTACCTGACATGGAAGCAGCTGTGTACAATGGGCAAGGAACCTGCCACATTGCATGCCTTGTGATGAAGCAGCCCCGAGTGATAGATGTGTTATAGGGTACCATTATATATATTGCAATGAAGATGCGCGAGCCTATGGGGCGCGGAAGAAGAAGAAGAGTAGTGGAGTGGCACTTGGACTGTGTGGTTGGGTGAAGCATTCTAGGCCTGTCTCAGAAGTACGCTGCTCTTTCACAACGCCATTTCACCTCATCTTTAAATAAACGCAGTCACTCGTAACAATTTGGTGGAAGGTGCCAGGTACATTGATCTGGACGACCCAGCTACGCCGATTTTGCGATGGAGCAGACGCTTGCCAGGCTTGCCACCACAGCTACCAGATATAGAGGACGTGGGAGCAGGCCATAACAACCTCGCTGCTGATGAGCAACACGTTCACCCGCCAGGACAAGCTCGCTGTGGCATGCCGGAACGTCAGCCGAGGACCTTTTTGGGGCAGCCGGATGACGATGTTGAGGACTGGCTCAAGAACTACCAAAGAGTGATTCGCAGCAACTGCTGGAGCACTGCAAAGCAGCTCGACAACATGGTGTTTTTTTCTCGTCGGCACCGCGTCTCTTTGGTTCGACCACCATGAGAGTTCATTGACCACATGGGACAATTTCGTGGACGAGCTGAAGAAGTGTTTTGGTGACTCAACAGCTCAGGTGAAGATGGTGGGCAAACGCTTTCACGCATAGCTCAGTGACCTGGCGAAACATGCACCACCTACATCGAGGCCGTCTTGAAGCTTTGCGGTATCGTGAGTGCGACCATGTGTGATGAAGATAAGGTAGGTCATCTGCTCAAGGGAATCGCCGAAGACGTGCACAATTTTCTTATCACTAAGGAAGACTTACACACACCTTCCTACCTATGGAGACACTGCCGAGCGTTTGAAGCGCTAAAGAGGAGGAGAGTCCTACCGAAATTTGGACGTCTTGACAATGTGCCCACGATTCCAAGTGCCAACCTTCCATCGCAGGACGACATCTCTTCTCTTATAAGACGAGTGGTTAAGGAAGAACTTGCTCAAGTGCAAGCTGTGGACACCACCGGTGTCTGCCATCAGTTTGCATTCGACCAACGGCCCCGTGAACCTGGTACCTCGGATGCGAGGGACCTACCTTGAGGCTCGCCCGAATTACACCAATCGTTTCCAACGAAGGAGTGAACGGCCACTCGAAAACCAGGAACGCGTGCAAGCTTCATCACAGCGATTTCCTCCTCGGCCACCATCGCCCGGTTTTTACCAACCGACGAAGTCTACTTCGCCGGGGACGACTAGACGCGACACCCGTACTTGCTACAACTGCGGGCTACTTGGACACATCGCTAGATACTGCTACCATCGCCAGCAGCGAGGTCCACGATTCAACGTGTACACGCCCTATGTACCTGCTGGCGAGTCTTGACCATTTTAGGGCTCTTTTTAGCAGCAACACGCAGCACGTGCTGACTCGCCTTGCTCTGACCGCAGCGTTACCCCACCACCAGCACGCCAACAGTGATCCTCATCTCCGCGTCGCAGCTCGGGGACGCCACTACCACTGGAAAACTAACTGGTGCAACCAATGGGGGCGAAGCCGCAAAATCACCTTCCGCAAGACCCCCTTGTGTTGTAATGGTTGAGAACAAAGTGAGTGCTTTTGTAGACAATGTGAGTACTGTTGCACTAGTTGATACCAGTGCTGCCGTTTCCTTAATGAGCATGTCTTTTAAAGATCGCCTTGGGATGAAAGTAATGTTTGCTTTGAATTGGAGTGCCACGTTTCGCGGCGTAGGGGGAGAAATGTTGAGCCCGGTTGGTGTTTGTTCTGTTTTGCTTTCTGTAGGAAATCAAACGTTTCGAGCTGAACTACCGGTGCTTGCACGAGCGACCGACGACGTCATTCTAGGAATAGATTTTTTGCGAGAATGTGGTGCAACTCTAGATTGTGGTAGTGATGGGATTATTTTTCGTCCCGTGTTGCCGTCTCCATTTACAAAAGATACCGTTGATGACTGCTTGGAAGTGTTTTCCGTGTCTGAAGACGTCTTCTTGGCCCCGCATACCGCAATGTTTGTGCGTGTAAACACTTCGCGTTCTTGTGCGGGGTCTTACTACGATTTAGCCGAGCCGAACTTCAGTAACGCACTTGAAAAAACCTTATTGTGCCTCGTTGCCTCGTGCTCACCGTCGATGGTTGTGCCGATTTGTGGACTGTGAACGTTCCCGCGCAGCCCATATATCTGCCTGCAGGACTTAAATTGGCAAGCGTTTAGAGCAAAGTACTCTTACCTTACGGTCACTCCAATTGTCGGTGATTGTAAAGAAACCCCACGCCAACTCGTACCCCAACTATTCTGCCAGCGTTGACCATATGATCAACAAGTCGCTTCCGTCAACTGTACGGTCGCTGCTGCAGAAGGTGATCGCACGCTATGCCTCAGTCTTTGACTTTGCCCAAGACGAGACGTCTACAGTTACGCCACCGCCTTCACGTACGCAACACCGCATCTATACAGGCCAAGCACCAACAATATGCCAGAAGCCCCATCGCGTATCGCCTTCCGAAAGTAAAGTCATCGCTGAGCAAGTTGAAGACATGCTAAAGAAGAGCGTCATACAAGAATCGTGTAGTCCATGGGCAGATCCTGTCGTTCTTGTGAGGAAAAATGATAATTCATGCAGATTCCGCGTAGACTATCGTCGCCTAAATGCCATCACAAAAAATACGTCTACCCTTTGCCACGTATAGAGGATGCGGTGGACTGCCTGCATTCTGCCTCCTGTTTTTCCTGTGTTGACTTGCGTTCTGTGTATTGGCGAATTTCTATGCATCCCTCAGATAAAGAGAAGACGGCCTTCGTAACACCAGACGGTCTCTTTGAGTTTGACGTTATGCCATTTGGTTTGTGCAATGCTCCAGCGACATTCGAGAGATTTATTAGTACAGTACTCCGTGGACTAAAGTGTAAAATTTGCATGTTCTATTTAGATGACGTGATTGTCTACTGCAAGACTTTTCAAGAGCATAACCATGGCTTGTCGCTTGTGTTTGAATACTTACGCGAAGCTGGCCTTGTTTTAAACTCAAAGAAGTGCCCTCTTGGAGAACGTCAAGCCCTCGTATTAGGCTTTCTTGTGGATAAAGAAGGCGTGCGACCAGACCCACAGAAGACCGCAGGGGTTCCCAACTTTGAACCACCACGAACAGTGAAGGACCTGCGAAGTTTTCTGGGTCTGTGCTCATATTTCCGCCGATTTAATAAAAACTTCGCACAACTTGCCTCCCCACTGACGTCCCTTTTTCATAAAGACACACAGTACTCGTGGGATGATAATTGTGAGGCTACATTTCAACATAAGAAGTTTTTATTGACTTCAGGGCCCATCCTAAAGCGTTTTGATCCTGATGCTTTGACTGAACTTTATACTGATGCTAGTGGGCTAGGTGTTGGTGCTGTGCTGGTCCAACTCTGCAACAGCCGTCAGCACGTCGTAGCATATGTCAGTCGCACACTGACCCGAGCAGAGAAGAACCACACTGTCACCGAGCTTGAGTGTTTAGCAGTCGTCTTCGCTATTCAGAAGTTCCGACCAAGTCTACATGGCCGCGAGTTCACAATAGTGACCGATCACCACTCACTATGCTGGCTTGTGGGACTTCGTGACCCGTCTGGCCGCCGGATGGCTCGTTGGGCGTTGCGCCTCCAAGAGTACAGCTTTTCTGTGACCTACAAAAGCGCGGACGATGTCACACAGATGCCGACTGCTTATCCTGCCTTCTTTCAGTACACAACAACGCTGACGACGATGACATTGATGAATATTTAGTTTCTGTCTCGTCCGACTTCCCAGATGCCAGCAGGTTCAAACGTGAGCAGCAGTGCGACCTAACTCTGAAACTCTTGCTCGAAGCTGCACATAACTCCGCCGACAAGCACTTCAAAATTTCAAATGGCTTGCTGTATAAAAGAAACTATTCAACCGATGGTTTCCCGTTGCTTCTAGTGGTGCCGGAAAGCCTGCGCCAGGTCGTCCTTCGTTTTATGCACGATGACATAACATCCGGTCATCTCGGTTTCACACGTACGCTACATTGACTACGTGAGAGGTTCTTCTTGCCGAAAATGTGGAAGACCACAAAACAGTACGTCGCCAGCTGCGCTATATGTCAGCGCCACAAGCGATCCACCACTGCCCCGGCAGGTTCTTTGCAGCCCATCTCTCCACCGATATCCCCTTTTGAAAAAGTCGGCATCGACTTGCTCAGACGCCTTCCTAAGACCCCCTCGGGCCAGCGTTATGTTACAGTGTGCGTGGATTATTTAACGCGTTATACGGAAACGGACGCACTGACATCGGCAACAGCAGCCACTGTTTCTTCGTTTCTGTTACAATGGGTGACACTGCGTCACAGTGCTCCGCGGGTAGTCATCAGTGACCGCGGACAACAATTTATCGCCGATGTGGTTGAAGAAATTTTGCGCCTCTGTGGCTCCTCTTATCGCCGCTCCACCGCTTACCATCCGGAAACTAACGGTCTCAATGAGAGAAAAAATCAAACTCTCACGAATATGCTATCGATGTACGTTGCTGCAGACCACAGGAACTGGGACGCTGTCTTACCGTTTGTTGCTTACGCGTATAACATCGTAAAGCTTGAAGTTACTAGACATTCGCCCTTCCTTTGCTTTACGCATGAAATCCACGGAGTTTTCCAGACACTCTATTACCTTTCTCGCATCAGGAAGATCTGTCCATCGCTCTGATGTTGTGTCGCGCTGAAGAAGCACGTCAACTAGCGCGCCTTCGAACATTGTATTCTCAAGAACACAGCAAGAGTCGCTACGATGCCAAGCATATTCCCGTAGAGTTTTCTCCTGGCGTCTACGGTTGGCTGTGGACTCCTGTTCGTAGAAAATGATTGTACCGGAAATTTCTAGCCAACTATTCCGGCCCATTCGTGATAGTCACTCGTCTCAGCGACGTGAATTACGTTGTCGCCCGAGTCACGGCCAATAACCGGCAATCACGCACTACGCAAACTGTTCTTGTAGACCGCCTCAAACAGTATCATCATAGGCCAATTTAACTCGGCGAGCTTCGTGTGCCGCCGGTGGAAATGCAACGAAGATGCGCGAGTCTACGGGGCGCGGAAGAGGAAGAGTATATAGTGGAGCGGCGCTTGGACTGTGTGGTTGGGTAAAGCGTTCTAGGCCTGTCTCAGAAGCACGCTGCTCTTTCACAACGCGATTTCACCTTATCTTTAAATAAACACAGTCACTAGTAACAATATATATATATATATATATATATATATATATATATATATATATATATATATATATATATATATAATACTGCTGTTTACTGGTGAACTGAGATTCAACGACAGGATGACTACCCCCGAATGCCCACTCTGCAAGCACGTTGAAACATCTGAACTTCCCCTATAACAGGTCAACTCGAACCTCACACGTGCAATGCTGTATTTGTGAATGTTTTGCCACGCATATCGTGGAGAAGTGCTTTAGATTGGCCACAAGCATTGGCTTTCTACCATGGCATGGAATCTACACTCCAATAACGTTTAAACTGAAACACCATTGGTTAGATTGTGTGGTACTGCTGAGCTCAACAACACAGGTTTGATGCCAGCCACAGTGGTTACATTTTGATGGGGGTGAAATGCTAAGACGCTCATGTGCTTAAGGATTTGCTCGATTTGCCTACCCCACATGATCCATTTTACGAAGTGCTGCACCTCGCCATTCGCCTTAGTGGGGCAGCAATGACGTCTTCTAAACCGTGCCTTTCGTTGCAAGAAGCTCAGGAGAGGTACAGCGCTAAACCTAGTTCATGATTTTCTTTACATTCTACTCTGACGGTGCTGGTTTGGTGCAGCCGCATGCACAGCTTAACAAACGACATTGCATTTCACAAAGGTGCCGTACCCACCTCTATGATGTTCCAACCTCATTAAATTAAGCAAATAAAGCTCGGAATTCCACCTTGTCATTCACTTGTGACGTCGCACTGCTGGACACGTGCTGCACAAGTGCTAAACTTCTCGTGAACAGCCGTGAACCAGTTTCTATTGATGCAGGTGAACCAAACTGCCTCTAAAAAATGAAACCTTAAAAATATGAAAAATCTCTTAACAGGAGGTGTCAGAGCAAATGTTTCGAAAAGCAGTCTTGTCTCCTGCGAGGCTACAATGTCATTTGTTTTAACCACTGGAAGACACAGTCTTTATTTGCCCACTATTGTACGACTCATGATCACTTCAAGCTTGACATGTAAATGGTCAGAAATTATTATTTACATTATAAAATGAACACCCCTGAAGTGAGGGGCAATAACAGGCTTTCCAACAATTAGTTGTGCCTTGTGACATAGTTTACAAACAACACCCAGAAATGTTCTGTCCAAATTAACTGTGTTTAGCACTCATACAAATTTACAAGACAATGTGCCAAAGCCACATAAGGCTGTACTTGATTGCAGTAGCTTTGCACATATGTTCAATGGCGTCCTAAAATAAATCATAAATTTGATGAGCCCTTGCAGCACAGCTTCCTCAAACACGTGAATGCTGTCGTGATGGACAAGATTGTGTTCATTGAATGCCATACTGTTTTTTTTATATAGCAGAGAAACGTCCAATATTTCTTTGAGCTAATCTGCTTCTGTTTAAATTAAGTGGTCATAGCTACAGTGTCTACCACTACGAAGTGAAATTTTGTGCACTATCTTCATAAAAAATCTAGGAAATCACACAGGTAGTTGAAACATCAATGATATGCTATTTTACGCAGCCACACTGCAAGATAGTACGCAATTCAAGTTCAAACCTCTAAGAGTAGCAGGAAGAAAACAACTTCAGCTTTCAAGCACAAGTATACTGAAAAAGTAAACACAATAACAAGTGTGTAATAAATGTGACCTTTATTGACCCAGCATTTGGAGAGAGAGAGAACATAAGGAGAAAGGCAGGGAGGTTAACTAGGGCTGAGCCCCGGTAGGTTACCCTACACAGGGAAAGGAGATAGGGAGAAGGAAAGTTATAGAGGAGGAGAAAGAGGGTCTCTCTCTGGGCCTGCGCATAACCGTTTCACATCACAAACGATGAAACAGGCTGGTGTCTTGGAGAAAACACAACAGTGCTCTCGTTGCCTGTCCGAAATTGGATGGGCAGTGCTATGGTCCCAATATTCTCTCGACAGTGACATCACTTCTGTTCAGTTGGTTTAAGACACTGCGCAGGTGAAGCCTCTCAGTTGTGTATGCCGGGCAGTCACATAAGACGTGTTCAATAGTGACAGATTCACATTAGGTGCCACCAATGGATCTCAGAAGTGCTTGCTTGCAAACGAGTGCTCAAGTTCTATCAATATGTCTATGCAAAAAAGAGGTTGTGCTCAGAGCTGAGAAGTTGTTTAGTGTACTGTAAGAGCACAAAAACAAATGTACAAAGACTAAAAATGTAAACAATGCATGACTAAAGTTTATTTTCTTAGAATTGGGCCTTGTCAATCTGTAGGCACACACCTCATAACTTTGCTTCTCTTGCAGACATGTTCGCTGTGTACTCCGGAGACCAGTCATTACTTTCGACGAGAAGTTCTAGCAGTAGTGACTGTATAATTTAACTCTAACAATAAATGTAATTAGCCTAAAATATTTTAGGCTCATCATCTAAATACATATCACCGACGATATGGGCTCACGACTGAGAATTAAAACCAGTGCCTACCCTGTCGATACGACGCGACATTGCACAACTGCGAAGTACACAATGTAACATTGCAGAGCGAGAAAGATTCAAAACTGCACGCATCCGCGACTGTTTATTGAACATATTTAGCAAAACTACATTGCTCTCACTGCGCGAGCTATATATCGGCAATGTGAGTTTCCTTTGAGATTCCACATCATGCATTCACTGCGCTTCAAAATCAACCCACTTGGCAAGCGCCGCACCTGACAGCAGAATCAGACCCTTGTTCTCAAGCCACGTTATTAAACTCGAACTCCGCAACACAATGAGAGCCACGTTCATTCAGCGATCTCGATGTTCAGTTGAAAGCATATGCTTGTTAGCTTTCAATATTCTTTACACATGGGTTGAAAGCTTTTGATATGTATGAGTGACTTATTTTGTTCAGACTCGACAGTATACGTTGGTTGTACCGGCATGGACACTCAAAATAAACGACGCAAACTTTACTTGATTGATATTGTTTTTGCCAGTCGAGGCCAGTTGGGTCACCTGGCTATACTTACACATGCAAAACTCGACTTAGCAACGAGAAAAGAAACATCAAAATAGCAGAGGAAGCGAGCAGTGCGAACCAGCAGCGAGCCCCCGACCTGCAGCAAAAAATGCGGCTGTTTAATAATGATGATAGTACTACCAGCGCCTAGCGGTATTGCATTTCAGTACGGCTCCGATACTTATTTGCACGTTATTTTGATACAACAGTCCAAAGGTAAAGTTTCCGTTCTCTAAACTAATAGTTGTTCGGCGCCTACGTCCGCAACACCACCACGGAAAAAAACTGCGCATGGGCAGTAGGTAACGTATCGATTCTAGTGATGCACTCGTACGCCTGTAACAAGACGCTGCGTACGTAACGCAAAGCCAACAACGTTACGCTTTCGCGAGACCTCGAAGAAACCTGAACGAGAGTATGTGGTTCCTGCAGTGGAGTTCGACGTGGACAGCAACAGAGATCTTTTCATGTCAGGCAAGATACATTCGCGTGGCGCGTTCTGGCATTCAGAAGAAAGTTTCTGTCGTGTCACAAAAATCCTAAAGAATCACCTTCGATAGGTTGTGTGCAGGAACACATATATTTCTGCCAGAGCTCTTGGCGAATGAACCCGTAAATAAAACGGCAGATTAGTACGCGGTTTTATTCATAGTGCAACATAATACGTTTGGACGTTGTGCAAGCTTTCGATCTTTAGATGAGCTGGTAGTACATCGTAAAGTCGTAGTTACCTGAAACGCGGCCACTTGCGGTGGGGTACGCTAAGCCTTATTGAAGTTGAGGTCTGACCGACGGCCCAGGTCTCCTTGCGGCCAGGCAGGCCGTCGCAAACATCGCCTTCTCGAAGAGCTGCTGTAGGAGGGGACCGGACTGAAAAGCCGAAGAAGAGTACGATAGGTTTATTTACATATTTACAAAAAAAACAATTCGAATCAGGAATCGACGCTCAGGCGTTCGCCTGCCACTTGTTGTCCCTTCACAGTCCCTAGACTCCAGGCCTAGGGAAACGGGAAAAGCCGTGTTTACCCAATCAGGTCACCACTGTTGAATGTCATGTTTCTGGCACCACCCCCAACACACACACACACACACACACACACACACATACACACACACACACACACACACACACACACACACACACACACACACACACACATACACACGCACACAGAAACACACATACACACATGCACATGCACACACACACAGAAACACATGCACACGCACACACACACACACACACACACAACCCAATCGGCCACGCTGTCACAGCTGGGGAATCATGCAGCCAACAAACGGGATGTAAGGAGTCCGTCATGTCGCTTCTCGGGCTGACCACTCAGATGGTCTAACGGTGGTCGCAGACCAGGCAACTTCAATTACTTGTGCTTGATCATCTGGCCTTGTTTTAGGCGTCGGTGACTTATCAACCAGAAATGCACAGCGTAGGGGTCCGCCTTCGGCGGAAACTCGGCATGACGATAGTTATAGCGCGAGAACAAAACGATGACAAAGAGACAAGAAGGAGACGTTGTCTCTGTGTCGTTGTTTTGTTCTCGCGCTAAAACTCTCGTCATGCCATACCAACTAGCCCAAGCTGCCACACTTTTAAGAAACTCGGCGTTGCTGCTTCGGTTCACAACTGTGCCACCTGTCGCATTTCCACGCCGGCACAAGCGACAGCCGTTCTGCTTAGAGTAATTACAACCACACACCTCCCAATAGATGAAAAACGACCGGGAGTTTTCGCGTTCCTCCTTATCGGTGGCTGCCTTTCTTCCTTCTCGGCGCCCGCGGCAAACGTTGGCTCGACGATCGCAACAGCCTCCTTTACAGCAGCGCTGGATAGAACGCTGGAGTTGATCCGTTGCGGCCGTTCGAGATCCGGTGCCGTTCTTTCCACGACCCACTGCACTCCTGACCTGCCCTGATAGCCCCAATTCAGCGCCCACGCCTAGTTTCTACCTTCCACCGCTAGGCCCATAACCTACGAAGGGCGTGGCTCAAGTCAACACCTGTTCGCTGAAGTAACTTTCAGCGTTTGCGGTCATATTTCGGCAAACAGAGCACTCATAGTGCGTAATTATTATGCATAAATAAATAAGAACACGAAAATATATACCCTAAGAGTCATTCAGAAATAATTTGCAATTAAATGGATGGGACACTACATGGTCTGTCCTACACTGTATAAGTCTACGGCATCCCGCGTTTTTCAAACAGTGTGCACTAAATACTTAACCGCATTGAACATCTTCAAATTATTAACTGCGAAAGCAAGCATTTATTAGCGAACTTCAGTGACTTTGAGCGTATCTATCTATCTATCTATCTATCTATCTATCTATCTATCTATCTATCTATCTATCTATCTATCTATCTATCTATCTATCTATCTAGCCACCTATGACTTTAAGCTGTCCTGGTCGTTTCGATAATGCTAACGATACCAAAAGTGGTATGGAACAACAAGACTGTATTAAGAGCATAAGAGACTAGTCTTAACACGAACACAATAACTGGTGTTTCATGAATGTCATGATTTACATTTCATGATATTGCTGCTCCTGCAGTGGTTTCGTGCACATGACATAATGCAAAACTGGTTTGGTATATTACCACATGGCGAACATGAGTGACCGACCCTATTGTGAAAATCATGACATGGATGTCATATATCGACTACACGTCACGCTCATACTGCAGCCGTGGTCTTTCGCTAGTTTCACATATATCAAATTTGTTATTACGGGACATGAATAAATGAAAAAGGTATATTACTGATGCAAACAATAGTCATGAGATAAGTGTCATGTAAGAGCATGACTACATAATGCGCCCATGATGCGCTAGTGGCCGTTTCTCTGGCGTCACATATACCAAATTTGGTATCGCACTACGTGAATGGGTGATGAAAGTGTTGTCTAGCGCCACGCCACTCGTAGGTTATGGGCCTCGCGGCAGAAGGTAGAAACTAGACGTAGGCGCTGGAGTGGGGCTATCTGAGCAGGTCAGGAGTACAGTAAGTCGGGGTAAGAATGGCGTCTGATCGGGCACGGCCACACTGGATCAACCCCAGCGTTCTATTCAGTGCTGCTGTGGATGAGGCTTAGCGTACCCCGCAACAAGTGGTCGCGTTCCAGGTATTCGTGACCTTACGATGTTTTACCAGCACATTTAATAATTGAAATCACGCAGAACTTCCAAGGCGTATTACGTTGCACCATGAATAAAAGTACCTATACAAAGCGGCCGTTTCATTTAGGCGTTCATTCACTGAGAGGCCTGGCAGAAAGAGACGTGTTCCCGCACACAACCCATGAAAGGTGATTCTTGAAGATGTGTTCGAGGCGCCAGGCAATTTCTTCTCAATCTTCGGGATGACGAACGCGCCGTTTGAATGTGTACCTTGCCTGGCAAGAAAACATCGCTTTGCATTGAGAAGTACTTATGCCTTGCATTGGGTCCACTGTTGCTGCCCGCGTCGAACGCCACTGCAGCAACCATATACTCTCGTTCCGGTTTCTTCGAGGTTTCGCGAGAACGTAACGTAGTAAGCGCTGCGTTATATACACAGTGTCTTGTCACGGGTGTACGTGCGCATCTCTGGAATCGATACGTTACGTAGGTACTGCAAATGTGCAGTTCTCTCCCGAGTTCTCTCCCGCGCGAGTCGCTTGCTGGATTCCGTGCCGACCAGTTGTGCGCGTGCGCGCTCCGCGCGCTTGCGATCTCCGGCGTCAGCGTAGCTCGGGCCGATTGGGCTCGCCCTACGTTACCTCCTGCCGCCGACGACCTTCGACGACAGTGTAGCTCTGACCGACCTGACTTGCTCTACGCCATCTACCGACGCCGACAAGAGCTCTCGCAAGTGTGCCCCGTCCTCTGACTCCAGTGACCATGCTTCCATCTTTCCTATCTCTACTATACCCTCAGTTTGTTGTCGCTTCTTCTTCCTCTTTTCTACACCTTTACTCCTACCCTTTTTATCCCTCCTCACCCCCATCTCTTGTGAGCTACTGTGGAGGTGTCGCTCACTGAAGCAGACAGTAACGGGGCTCATTTTTCTCTTCCTTTCTCTCTTAAGAATCACTCATTCTCTCCCGCGCTGGTGTTGCGTACGTTGGCTCGTTACTTTTATTTGGGCATGCGGAGCAGTTGCGTACGCTGTGAAAATTACGTTGCGTACGCTGCAAGCGAAGCCTGCGACAACAGTTTTAGTTAATCGTACTTTGATGCGCTGTGATCTGTACGAAGAACAACCTTACTGCTAGGGTAATGACCAGCAGCATCCAAGTCGGGCCGTGGCGTTCACTGTGTAGATATTTACCGCCGTTCCTGGGTGAATTGAACGCAAACGTTCACCTTCGCTGTTTTCAACTTGGATGCGTAATGTGAGAACGGCATCTGATAGAATACGACCGCACTGTATCGCCTCCAGTGTTCTATCCAGCCCTGCTGTGGATGAGGCTTAGCCAACGTTTTTAGATACTGTCAGTTGGGTAAGCGCGCGCGGTTGCAGCGGCGAGGAGTGGCCTCTTCTCATATCCCGCGCAGCGGCGGCTCTGCTGTCGTTTTGATATCGGTGAAGGAGTTTCGTCTGCTACCTCTGCATGCGCAGCAGCGGGAAATTTCCCTTTGAATAAACGGATTTGGCTAAAGCAGCTATATGAGGGCCGAATGACTACTACGTAGGGATACATAAGGGCCACGCCTCGTGCCTAATACCGTGCAAGATTCATACAATTTATTAGGTAATAATCATACCTTGTAATTCTGTGCCTGCAATGAATCCGTGGCGAAGAGACTTTCGCCGCACTCGTAAACAAGAAGTGCCTATCACAAGGCTGCGTTGCCGGGTATCAAATCTAAGTTTCTATAAACACAGGTCTGCTCAGGCACCTTCGCCACAATGCGCGTTCTGTGATGAACTTGAAAAAATTATTCATTTTTTTGACCTGCAGGTGGTTTAGCACAATATGAAAACCCTTTTAGAAATATATTTACGTGGTATTGGTATGGACCTATCTGTGCGTGTCATTTTGTCTTTTGGGCTTCCATTTCTGGGTTCTCTAATGTGACAGTATGCGCGGCCGTCCGGGACTATATTGATGAAATTAATACGTTGACTAAATAATCTGTTTCATTATCCTAACATGTCTACAAAAATATATACGTGTAAAAATCAGACTATTGCTCTATTATAAAGATAAATTCGTTTCTTTATTTAAATTATTGTATGCATTAGATTAAGCACTAGACTTTCCTTGATTATCGGTAATCTTTCTATTATATCTCCATTATTCTAAATCTGAACAGTAATTTTTTAAACACCTCGATTCTTGGCCAATCCCCCATAGTGGGTATGCGTCACGATCAATGGGTGAACAAGAACAACAAGGGAGGAGGAGGTAAGTATATTTACAGAAAGGCAGAGAGGTCGGCCTGAGCGATAGCTTGCTCTTGCCTGCTACTGTACACTGGGGGAAGGAAAAAGGGGAAAAGAAAGATTAATGGATGACGATGGTGAGATAGAGAGGTGAGTATGTAGTGTTCTTGCTAGCTGAGACACATTTTATAGCTGCGCACATAGTCCAGTTGTTTCTAAAAAGGTAATAACTGCTCTTGTGACCGCAGTTGCACTGTAGGTGTCTGGCCAAGGGTCCAACATGGTCTCATCAGTTAACGACCTACTGTGATATAGTTCAGTAGAAGAAATCAGTGTTTGTCGTTCACGTGCGTATGCTGGGCAAACACAAAATATGTGCTCAAGTGTTTCTGGCACATCACAGTGTTCACAATTAGGACCGGTGTCACTGCGACCGATGATATGTGCGTAACGTCTGGTGTACGCTACACCAAGACGAATGCGCTGGATCATACTTGTGAGTTGCCGTGTAAATTTAGGAGGCATGCGGAACCTCATTTCCGGGTCCCATTTGTGAAGTCGCTAGTGTCGCCGTTCCGGTTTGGTCCAGTGCTGAAGTGTGTAACTGCGCAACAAGAATCAGTGGGGTGGTCAGGGGGTGGCACACCAGGCCTGTGCCGTTCTCCCCTTCCCCCCTCTCCCCTCAAATCTTTCCCTCTATGGTTTACACAGCGAAAAATGGCACTTAACCTTTCCTGTGAGGCACCCATTTCAGATCAAGGTGGTGCCCTTCACATCCGAAAAAAAAGTCTGCCTGCGCGTCTGCAATAGCGTTCATTTGCGCCTTCAGGTTTTGGACGCTTCTATGCGAACGAGCGTTTTATAATTACACATCGTATAAATTACGTGCAAAAGCATATTTAAAAACGGTTGTGCGCCTTTTTGAACAGCTAAGAGAAAATAGACAGGCCACACTGACAGTCTTTTGCGAATTAGCGCCGCAACCCCGCAACTGGCACAACTGACGTTAAGGGTATAATTTCTATGCAAAAATGTCTTTCATACACAAACTTTTTGGATTGCAGCAGAAATTGTCCGAGTAGTTACGAGAAAGGCTTCGAAAGTGAAGGAAGAAAATTTTAATAAAAAAATATAACGCAGTGCAACAGATGACACAAAGAGAGTATTTAGATAACGTTTTTTGGGAAACCTTCTTTGCGAATTGTATTTCACATATGACACAAAGACCAAGCATGTTTCAGTGAGTAAGCAGTTTAAGACACTAAACATGCCGACCTGCAGCACGCCGGGCTGTCGAAGTGGTTATGCCTCAGAAGAAAACATTTGCGATCGGTGGCACTTCTTCAATGTCCCAAATGACCCTGCAAATGTCCAGGCCAGGACAGCTGCTTTTCCACGAAAAGCCTTCCAGGCGACTGTCAAAACCTACATTGGTTATCTAAATTTCGATTCTGAGGATCTAATCACTTGCTACGAGTTGTTCATAGGCGGAAACGTTGTAAAATGTTTCGTGGTAGGTGGACACAAACTCTGTGCTGTTCCTGGTTTTTTCCAGAATATTCCTGCGCACTTGTCCAAACCAGTGACATTAAAGCTCAGAAAAAAAGCCCCAAAACTTGAAGAAACCACAAATTTCGACAGCCTTGTTTTGGCAAGTGAATGCGATGAGTCTGACGTTAACACGGTGAACAGTGATGTTAACGAAGCTAGTTGCGTCTTCTTCAATTTAGAGTTGTGTCCAGATGTAGCAGCTTGGTTGTCCGCGTTGCAAGGCACAAGAAAGTTCCAATACTGTAATGCTGAACTTATCCAGGAAGTTGCTTTTTTAAAAGTTGTTGAAAACAGAGGTATTGTCAAAAATCGACAAGGCAATGGTGGTAACAAAAGATTTCTTCATTGTTCTCAGTTCTAGGGGGAAGCTTGTACCTCCATGCGCATACAGACAACAAGGTTTGAGAAGTCAGCTGAAACTCTTGAGCTTGCAAGTGGTATCAGGTTTTCTCAGTTATGTTGATCATCAAACAATATGCGTGGGCTTTCATAGCAGCTTATTCCCGCCCATTTTGACCGCAACATCAGCCCTGAAGATTCGGGACGTGTGGAGGAGTACTAATTCTTTTGAACTGTCCCGGGAAGATATGTACCCACCATGCAAGAGCACAAAAAAGAATCAGTGGGCACAGTGGAAGAAAAAAAGAGAAAGTTACGAAACCAACAAGGCTTTACCAAAAGTTGTTCTTGACTACCAAAAATCTTAGAAAGGTGGTTCTTAGGGTCGTCTTTCTTAGCAAATAACGACATTCTAAAAATGAATACACAGCTTGGAAATGTGTCTAACAGTCATGAGGACGAACTCATGACCAGCTTTCTTCCAGCAGAGCAGCTGCTGAGCGAAGGCTTATTGAACTCAAATTCGCAAAGCATTCCCTTATAATTTGTATAAGGCGAGAAGATTGCGGCAGAGGCAGTATGTTCGCCAATGATATCAGCCTATAAGCAGCAGGGCTCAATATTTCAAGTAGCAGGAAAGTAATCAGCCACTCGGTTACGTAGCGCTACCCTGTGGCTGACTTCACTTTTTAAGCTTTTAGCGTAAGATAAAGAGCGAGCTTGAAAAAACAACAACAAAAAGACACAACTTCTACTTAGATAAGCTCGACATTTTCGGATTAGGTCTTTGTTTGGTCTTGTAGTGCAGAGAACCGTGTTGCCATCCTTGGACACAACTTTGTATTGCGGGGATGCCATTAGCTTCGTCAACATTGCTGTTGTCAGGTTAACGTCAAGAAAATCGCCACCACTTGCCGACACACGAACCACAAAATTCGCTGTTTGTCTAAGCTTCGGGGGTTTCTTTTCACGCTTTAATGCCGCAGGGTGGACGTGTCAAGAAATATTCGGGAAAATTCGAAGAAGAGCACCGAGCTTAAGTGCCACCAACAACGCGGAATTCTGACAACGTTTCTGCCTACGATGGGCTCGTAGCAATTGATTAGGTTCTAGGATTCGAAATGTAGATCGCGAATGTCACCTGGAAGGCTTTTTGTGGAATTGCAGCTGTCTAGGCCTTAAAAATTGCAAGATTGTTGGGGCTTTTAGGAAGTGCCGCTGATCCCAAGTGTTTTCGTCAGAGGCATAGCCACTTTGATTGCCCGGCGCGCGGCAGGTCGGCATGTTCAGGGCGTTAAACTGTTAATTCACTCAAGCCTGCTTGATCGTCGTGACACATGTGAAATACAATTTGCAATGACCAAAATAGAACCTTCAAGCTCTCGCCGCGGTTAGTCAAAGGTAGCAAACAAAAAAATGGCCCTGTATCTGCATGTTAATCTGCAAATGTCGTCGAAAGACGATAGTCTTGCGTGTGGAGAGAGTGAACAAAACAGTTATTTGATGTTCTGCACAAGAAAAGCAATGAACGGTATCCTGGAGGCACTGCGTTAGAGTGTATCTAGCGTGCAGCGAAGGCGAACGAGTGCATCAAGTCACGTCACGCGTTAGACATGAGCGCTATCTGGCACTTTTCTTGGAAAACAAAGCGCGTGGCTCTGAGACGGGCGCACGCCAAGGAGTAGAACGCAAGGCGACGAGTAAGTGCCACCACTGTGTCGTCTTGGCAAAGCGTTGGAAACACTCGCCTCTTCGTGGAAGCGTTGCATGATCAGGGCAGCGTGATAAATGCTATAGTCCTTAGATTTTTTTATGTGTGAATTTTCTAGTAAAAGACGCACGTACAGAATATTTACTTGTTGTTATAGTGCCTCAGATATCCACAATAATTGATTTTAGATGCGGAGCATCTTATACTCGCGCCTTGTAGTGCGCCGTCCGCGCCGTCCGCGCCGTCCGCACCGCTTCTCGAACATTCGACAGCTGACGCGCGCGCATGCGCCGTCGCGCCGTCGCCCACTCTTCCACCATCTGTGCATCCCTTCCTCCTCTACACACCGCGCGCGCTTCACTCCTCCACCATCTGTGCACCCTTCCTCCTCTACACACCGCGTTCGACATCTACAATTCTCCTGATTCTCCAGTGGACGCGCATGTGGCGTCGCGCTTCGAGAACATTCAACAGCTGAAAGTGCATGCGCCGTCGTGCTGTATATATACTCAAGGTCGGCGCTCGCTCACTCAGTTGCCGCTCGTCGGTTGGTTTGTACGGCGCGTCGACGTCCAAGGTCGCGGTGAAATGAATTCCAACGAATCCACAAACACAATGATCGACGTCCCTTCGACCAGCGCCGCCCTTTCGCATACGTGTGTACGTGTTCACTCATTTAACACCCCCTCCTACAACCACGTTAACCAATTTAGCCATCGACCCAAGTAAGTCGCAATTTAACACCCAATTTCACAACCACGTTAACCAATTTAGCCATCGACCCAAGTAAGTCGCACTTTAACACCCCGTTAACCAATTATATGCTCCGCATCCTCCTCAGTGTTCCCCCGAGGGAAGCTGCGGGCAATTTTTTTAATTGACAATCACTCAAGTATGAATGCTGAACCTTGAGCAACATTGGTGGGCGCTGCGGATAGATTGGCCGTCTGGGATATCGGCCGCTTAGAATACCCGAAACCGTTGGAAGTGGACAAACAGACAAATGTACAGACAGACAGACAGACAGACAGACAGACAGACAGACAGACAGACAGACAGACAGACAGACAGACAGACAGACAGACCAAAATTTTTGCGTCGAAAGGTCCCCAAGAAAGACTGTCGTCTTCAACTATGGTCTTTAAAAAAATTCAACGTTGCCGCGGGAAGTGGCGGGTATAGCCGGTGGCGGCGGTGACGATGGCTTAATCTCAACGCTAGAGTTCCTGTATATGCTACCTTTAGGTAGCAGAGTTGCGCCAAGGTACGCCATCTTGGGTTCAAATGTCTTGCGGGAAAGCCACTCACCACCCGCGTAGGAGCAGCGCTCACGCTTCAGAGTACTAGTGTTGCTTTATTTATTCTTTTCGCTTTCTTTTCTCTCCATTTTTTATGAGAGTGCGAAAAAATTCAGTTTTTCTGGTCACGCCTGGAAGCATTGATTATATGTTTACGTTTTGGGTAAGTAATAATAAAAAAAACGTGCGTCAGCTCGTTGAACCAGTGATACGTATTTCAATTGATAGTAGGCCACACATCAGCTTCGGCTTCTTTTGAGCTGTTTTTCCCATTTACATGTATAAATCATTTTTCACTCTTGATCGCTATCCAGAGAGTTAGAGATGGAATATTTTCAATGCGTTGGGTTCGTTCGTTAACTGTGTCAGCTAACCAACTAAAGCTTTGTAGTCTTCAACTGAATCGAGCTGGATAGCAATCGAGAGTGGCCGTGCGATGCCCGCGTTACGAGCGGCACTCGTATTACGTTCGTATTACAATCGCGGATCACGACAATTGATGTGAATCGTTGTTCAACAACCCTGTCGTGTCCAGAATTCTTTTCACTTAAGGTTTTAAAGCTACATTCAATTCACGAACTAACAGCAACACCTTGCCGATTCGAATATAGTTATTTATCCCTTTATTTTTAGCGTTTTAACCGCCAGACTAACTTGGACGTATGAAGCTGACACACACTGACCAAGTCTGCATGTGTAACGTATTCAATACTGCATTTGTGGTTAATAAAAATACAGCAAGTTTTGCGGTGCCGTGGACAGAAAAAAAACAAGAGCATGGGCGTCAGCAGAGAAGTGGAAAATGGGCACTTGCTCCCTCAAGCCAAAACAGCACTTGCCCTCCCCCAAGGTAGACCAGTGCTCTTGCTCTCCCTAAACCGCGATAAAACAATGGTTTGCACACACTAAGAGAAAATCCGGCTGACGACAATGGCCAAGCGTTTATTCTTTCCGACTGAACCCTAATCTTTCTATAGCAACACCCGCTGCACCCGCGTCTAATCGCATGAGCTCTACGTAGTAGAATTCAACACAGAAAGCATTTGCTGCCGCATTTCTCGTGACCAACAGCAGCATGGCTTCATTAACGAAGAAGCGTGGCGAGCATGACAACAGCCGTCGTCAACCCCGCTTGGTCTGTCCGGAATCTGCGTAGCATTGGCTTCTCCGCAGTGCAAAACAACCACCTATGACTACGTGATGGCGCTCGGCGAATAGGGTCGCTGAACTCTTGTAGGCGGAGCGAGCAGCGTGCGGAAAACAGTGGCGAAACTCTGCTACCTAAAGGTACCACACATAGTAACTCTACTGGATGGATGGATGGAGGGATATGGCTGTACCCTTTAGATCGGGCGGTGGCTAGCGCCACCAAGCCGTAATACTAAATGAACCAAAAACTAGATTTCTTTTTTTTTCCTTTAAATAGTGAGGTTTAGGATTCGTACTTTGACGTGAAGGGTTTAATTTTCACTCGTGCCTTGACTCTACCCACCAATCAAATAACCTCCTTATAGTTAATTCTACCCGCTTAAAGTCTATTTTGCCCTTCCTGTCCCCAAACCCCAGTGCTTTGAAAAACTCTGCGCCATCATCCTGAACTATAAGTTGAACACCTCTACAGAATAATATAAAGTGTTGGGCACTTTTTTTTCCTCTCCACACACACTGCTTACCGTTTCCACCCCTTCGTATTGGGCCCAATATGTCTTAGTTCGCAATACTCCCATCCTGGCCTCAAACAGTAGAAAATTACCCCGAGTATTATCTTAGACCTTTTCCTTGGCAATTTCCTGCCTCAGATATGCACAAAAGCATGGAAAATTTCCTGCACAACTTCCTGCATATGCGCAACTTCCTGCTTAAAAGTTCGATGAATCTCTAGTGCGGACTTCTTAATTATGCCGATTCTCCACATATCGGTCTCAGCTTCCTTCACCTTCTTCTTAATCGATAATTCTTTTTGGTTTGGCCCCTTGCTGTTTTCTAAGTATTTACTAGTCAACTTTCTCGTTCGCTTCCTCCATTTTGTATCGACATTCCTCATGTACAAGTAGCTGAATACCTTCCTAGCCCAACGCACCTCCCCCATTTTTCTCAATCGCTTCTCAAATTTTATCTTCCTGCTAGCTTCTCTGCCCTCAAATGATGTCCATCCCATATCACCTTGCACTCCCTGATTTGGTGTATTCCCATCAGCTCCTAAGGCAAGCCTACCTATTTCCCGTTGCTTAATTTATAATCCTGCTTGAACCACTTATGAGACCACGTCTGGTACGGCAGTAACCAGATTATCTCTTTAATCTAGGTGCACGAGCCAAAGAGACCCAGCCCGCGTGACATACGATAGTCATCACTACAATGGTATTGTCATACAGATGAAGATGAAGTACATAGTCAACGCTCACACTATTTTCTCTGCTTCGCAAGTTAGAAAGGGTTGGAACGCGGAATATATGGTTTGAGTCGTGAGACGTGGACGATCTTGGTGTGGCGGTGATGACGATCAGGAGACGCCTTGACAGGATAAACGCGATAGTTGACTTCGGATGTTCGTTCCAGAATGGTGTATGGACCAAGATATCGGGGAAGGAATTTTTCGCAGAGCCTAGGTGCACGAAGAGGTGTCCACAAAAGCACTTCGTCGTCAGGGCTGAACAGAACAACTCGACGCTTTGCATCAATGTAGATTTTTCACTTCTCCTGAATGGTAGCAGTGTTGGCGCGGGCAATTTCACGGCAGCGGGCTACGCGAGCGGCGACCTCTTCCGGAAGAGATGAACATGGGACGGAAGATGTGGACAAAAAGATGGTGTCCAGAACAAAAGTCGGTAGACGGCATAAACAAGAAAAAAGGGGCTGTAATTTGTCGTACGCTGAATGACAGTATTACATGCAAACGTGACAACAGGAAATATAGTGTGCCAGTTTTTGTGATCCGGTTGAACGTACATGAAGATCATGTCGGACAAAGTTCGTTGAAAACGCTCAGTCAGACCATTAGTTTCTGGGTGATACACTGATGTGGTCTTGTGGATGGTGTGAGAGGCCTGGAGGACTTCAGCAAGAATGTGTGAAAGAAATGTCTTGCCACGGTCACTAAGAAGCACACGCGGTGCGCCATGTCGTAAAAAATGGCGCGAAGGAAAAAATCGGCGACTTCAGAGGTAGCACCAGATGGAAGAGCTGCCGTAGCAAGTAAGGTGGTCCACGCGTAGCAAGTAAGGTGTTCCACGGCAGTAACATTCCAACGGCGACCGGCTAGCGTAAGCGGTAGAGGTCCGTATAAGACTATGCTCACAAATTCAAAGGGAGTGGACGGGAATGGCAGCGGTTGCAATGGTCCCGCGGGAAGAAACGTGGTACGTTTGCGGTGCTGGCATGACGCACAGGAAGCGACGTCATTTAACCATATAATGTAGTAGCGCAATTTTCACGGGGACGAAGAGGACAAGAACACACGATACTCGCTACACTCGCTACTAATTTTATTTCAGAAGCAGCACATCATATATAACCCATAACCCTAGCGACACAGAAAAGAACTACGAACATTGAATCATTGCCAACAGAAGCTTTTGCGCAGACTCAAGCGATAGTACACGGCAGTTACGCTTACACTTTAAGATGACATAACTAAAAACAGCCCTGGGTAACATCAAATAAAAAAACTTTTTGCGGGAATTCACACGTGTTTGAAACAAAATTTTGAAACGACAAAAAGGAGAGTATGACACATGCAAACACTGATCTCAATTAAGTCCTTCGAGGTAGCTGGCTTCTCGGTCACTTAACAAAACTGATGACTGACTAATGCATCCTTGTTTTTTTTTAATGTGGAAGGCTTCGACAATTTCTCTGGTTAGTTGGTTTTCATGACGGAAGACTACGGTCGTGTCACTGAACAGTCAATGAGCAGCCACACTGGGAACAGTGTCTCTTTATGTGAGAATGAATGTCAGTTCTTAATGATCGCTTGTGTTCTAAAAGTCGGGTGTTCAAACATCGACCCGTCTGGCCAATGTATACCTTTCCACACGTTAGCGGCAAGCAATACACGACTGATAGGCTACACTTAACAAACTTTGTTGTGTGATTTACCGTACAACTACCAGCATTAGTGTTTACTGCTATGGAAACTTTACGGTCTAGTTTGGAACATATTTTACTAAGCTTGTTGGGTGCCGAAAAATCTAGTTCTAGGCCAGGCAAGTGCTGCTTCTGAAATAAAATTAGTTGCTAGTGTAGCGAGTGTCGTGTGTTCTTGTCCTCTTCGTCCCCGTGAAAATTGCGCTAATACACCATATGGTTAAATGATGTCTCACCAACTAGCCCAGCTCTCAACCCTAGGAAGCGACGTACTTGGCGACGGAAGTGGAGAGGCCAGGCCAAAAGCAGTGAGTCTTGAGGCGGTCGTAAGTCTTGTGGAACCCTGAGTGGCCAGCTGTCGCGTCGCCATGAAACGTCTGTAAGACTTCCAGATGAAGTGAGCGAGGAATGACGAGAACCCATTGTTTAACAAGAGGATGGTGAATTTGCCGACATAATGTTCTATCTTGAAGCTTGAAACGGGCAAGTTGTCGTCTTAGGTGGCTGTTTGGAGCACTCGATAAGCGAGTGAGCCGATCGATGATTGTGCGGCAGTAAGTATTGGCATGCTGGAGCGAAGCTAGATCTGTGGACGAAAGAAGGTCCGCCGAGGCAATGAACTCTTTCGAACTAGCAGCTGTCTGCTTGGTCACTTTGGTGGGCGGTGACGAACAGATGGAAGGTGACACTTCGGCGCTTTGCGAGAGCGGGTAACGTAACAAAGCGTCGGCATCTTGATGCTGTTGACACGACCTATATGTGACACTGTAGTCATACTCTTGCAATCGTAGTACCCAACGGCCAAGGCGTCCCGACAAATTTTTGAGAGACGATAACCAACACCGAGCATGATGGTCAGTCACTATTGTGAAATGCCGGCCGTATAAATAAGGGCGAAACTTTTGTACGGACCACACGATGGCGAGACATTCTTGCTCAGTAATGCTGTAATTTCGCTCAGCAGGTGAAAGAGTACGGCTCCTGTAGGCCATGACTTGTTTTTCGAAAGCGTGGTTCCGCTGGAGAAGGAAAGCACCGATGCCAAGTCCACTTGCGTCAATGTGTAGCAGAGTAGGTGCAGCAGGGTCGAATGGGCGAAGCACTGGCCGTGATGTGAGGCATCGCTTGAGGGTGTGAAAAGCTGCTTCGCAGTTATTCTACCAGACAAAGGGTGCGCTCGTCGTTAGAAGTTTGTTCACAGGAGCCGCCATAGTAGTGAAATCTCGCACAATGCGGCGTGGTTACGACGCCAAGCCAAGAAAGCTGCGGAGAACTTTGGGTGTGGTTGGTGTAGGCAAGTGTAGTACCGAAGCAACCTTGTCGGGATCGGGCTCAACGCCATGTTTACTGACGACGTGACCTAACACCTTGATTCTGTGACTGGCAAACCGACACTTTGTATCAATACTGATTGTTGGCCTAGTTGGTACTTGCTTACTGACATGATTTGGCCGCAAATAATACACACACAAAATAAAGAAACACTCAACGACGAGCACAAGCGGCACTTCGATCAAAAGTAGACCGGGCGAATATCAAGCCTTAAGTAACAATATACAGACATGCGCAGTCTTCACACAGCCTTACGCTTTCCAGCTATCGAACAATCTCTCTTCCGATAAGTGCAATATCACCGACGGTTCGTTGATACAATTTTCACCTTTATTTTTAATGTAATATGCTTCCATCAACTTACGCGAAGTTTTATGCTTACTTCTACCTAGAATCTTAACCTAGTTAAAACGTGGTGCACATCCGCAAGCTTTACAATGCATAGGCAAATGTGCCAAGCCATCTTTCATTAAATTTAATTCATGCTTCCTAACCCGTTCATCAATACAGCGCCCGGTAGTCCCGATGTACGAGTTGCCACAAGAAAAGGGAACCTCATAAACAACGCCTTTGGCACAATTTCCGTACATCGTGCCATGTTTCTTGCCGCAACCCTGGCGGCTCGCTTCCACCCCCCGAGCAGTTCTAGGGCACAGCTGAGCCAGGTTTACAGGCTCGGAAAAGGCGACATGTACCCCATACCAGCCTGCTACATTTTTCAGGTTGTGGGAGACCTTATGAACATAAGGAATCACTGCCAGTCTTGCGGTTCCAGTTCCTTGTTCCCCCGTGGCAGATCTAGCACCTTCAGTTTTTCTTTTCCGCAAAATGCAGGCATCATTTGATGCAGATCCAGAATGATGCAGGCATTATTCGAGAACCATATTCAGTGACTTGAGGCTGCGAAGTTCCCTTACTTATTACTGACAGCTGTTTACGAAGCGCTTTTGCGGAAAACAAAAAATGAAGGTACTAGATCTGCCACGGGGGAACAAGGAACTGAAACCGTAAGACCTGCAGCGATTCCTTGTGTTCGTAAGGTCTCCCACAACCTGAAAAAGGTAGCAGGCTGGTATGGGGTACATGTCGCCTTTTCCGCGCCCGTAAAACTGGCTCAGCTGTGCCCGAGAAGTGCTCGGGGGAGGGGGGCGGAGGCGAGCCGTCAGGGATGCGGCAAGAAACATGGCACGATGTACGGGAAATATGCCAAAGGCGTTGTTTATGAAATTCCCTTTTCTAGTGGCAACTCGAACATCGAGACTACCGGGCGCTGTATTAATGAACGGGTTAGGGAGCATGAATTAAATTTAATGAAAGATTGCTTGGCGCATTTGCCTATGCGTTGTAAAGCCTGCGGATGTGCACCACGTTTTAACGAGGTTAAGACTCTTGGTAGAAGTAGGCATAAAACTGCGCGTGAGTTGATGGAAGCATATTACATTTAAAAAAGGGGAAAATTGTATTAGCGAACCGTCGGTGATATTGTACTTAGCGGAAGAGTGATTGTTCGATAGCTGGATAGCGTAAGGCTGTGTGAAGACTGCGCATGTCTGTATGTTGTTACTTAAGTCTGGATTTTCGCCTGGTGTACTTTAGCTGGAAGTGCCGCTTGTGCTTGTCGTTCAGTGTTTCTTTACTTCGCGTGTCTATTATTTGCGGCCAAATCATGTCAGTAAAGCGACACTTCTTTGTGTTGAGCTGGAGACCGGCCTTAGCTAAACAGGTGAGGACTTTGTCTAGCCGTTCCAGGTGGTGTGAGAAGCAGGACGAAAAGGTAACAATGTCGTCCAGGTAGCAAAGGCACGTCTTCCAATTTATTCCCCGCAGTACCGTGTCTATCATTCTTTCCAATGTGGCTGGGGCGTTGCATAGGCCAAAAGGCATCACATTGAATTCAAAGAGCCCATCTGGCGTAGTAAACGCAGTCTTCTCTTTATCAGACTCGTGCATCGGAATCTGTGAATAACCAGAGCGCAAGTCTAGACTTGAAAAGTACTGGGCACCTTGTAAAGTATCAAGAGCGTCGTCAATGCGAGGCATTGGGTAGATGTCCTTACGAGTAATTTTGTTGAGTGATCTATAATCAATGCAAAACCGTACCAAGCTATCTTTTTTTTACTAGTACGACAGGAGAAGACCATGCGCTTGTCAAAGGCCTGATGACGTTGCGCGCGAGCATGTCGTTGACTTGTTCTACAAGCTCGCGTTCAGAAGCTGACACACGGTAAGGGCGGTGGCGAATGACACGGGATCCGTCGCTGTCGATACGATGAGCGGCCATTGTCGTTTGACCCAGACCGTCGGAATAAACGTCAAAACTAGTTTTGTGCTTCATTATTAACGCTAGTAAGCCATCAGTTTGCGTTGGGTTGAGATGTTTCCACAAAGTGGCCTTGAGAGCGGAAGATTGATCTTCAGCTAGCATACACTTTGAGAATGACGAAGCAGATGAACCAGTGACGACACAAACGGGGGCTTCTTAGGTAATGCTGGCAACAGTGGTCCCCTCTGGCAGAAGTAGTGGTTCTGGCGTCGTGTTGCAGGCGGTGATGCTTACATGACCACGTGAGAACCGCACTAAACAAGATGCGATGGTTATCCTTCGAATAATACAGCGCTGGCAAGAAACAACCACAGCGTCACCATCTAGAATGTCTCGTGACTTGATCGTAAGGACATGTTCTTGTCCGGGAGGCAGGAGAAAATCCGCAGCTGTGACAAGGTTGGGCGACGAAAGGTCGGCAGCAGAAGAAAGCTCAGTGTCCGTAATACGAATGAGGGGCCGACCACACGAAATTACAGCCGACGCACCTGACAAGAAGTCCCAGTCTAAGATTATCTGATGAGCGCACGAAGACAGCACAGCCGATTGTACGTGATGACGGATTCCATCGATGAGGACACGAGCAGTACGCAATCTGGTCGGGCAAATTGGACTGTCATTAGCGCCGCATAACATGGGACCGGAATAAGGAGTTTGCACTTTACGCAGGCGAAAACACAATTCACGATCAATTACCGAAATGGCGGCTCCAGTGTCTATAAGGGCATCAACAAAAACACCTTGCACACAAACAGGCAGTAAATTAGCGGGTTGAGACGGAGGAGTTAACGTTTGAACAACAAGCCGTTTCCCTCCAGAAACTGCACCTTCTAGTTTTCCGAGTCCAGAGAGATCGGCGCAGGACGCAGGGGTAATGACGTACGCCGAAACGGTGATGGAGAACGGCGGCGAGATGAACGAGAAGGATGAGGTCTAGCTTGAGACCATTGAGGGGTCGGCGACCGACGGGATGTGGACGGATACGGTGCGGGATCGTATTCATCGAGTCTCGAGCAAAGTCTCTTTCGTAAGCTGGATAACCATGACGTTCATCCTGCTGACGGCGGTGGAAGAAACGGGCTATATGACCCCTTATGCCACAGTAGAAGCAGAGGGGGCACGGAGGACACCATGTAGAATAGTGGGGTGGCCTTGGCACTTGCGTTGCCATCGCAGCGAAATGGTCGCATCTGATGTCCGCAGGCATGGTTGGAAGTGGTGCCGGGGCCCATGATGCAACTTCTGCGTACGAAAGCACCGGAAAGCGCACAGGAGACGGGGCATGTGCAGCGCTTGTCATTGATGCCAGTTCGTCCTTGATTATCTCACGCAGGTTGAGAGGAGGTGGGCAGACAGACGTAATGGTTGGATTGCCCGGAATAAGGCTGTGGAGCTCCTCTCTGACAATCGTGTGGATAAAGGCTCGCCATTCTTGCTGTCCGGTAAAGCGGGCGTCGCAGGAGGCGTGTGGAAGGCGCATGGAATAAAGCGTGTCCAGGCGTTGGCATAAGGTGGTGACGTCGCGGGCGGTAGTTGGGTTCTGGATAACGAGAGCATTGAAGGCCACAGAGTTGATACCTTTCAGCAGGTGTCGGATGCGCTCCGCCTCCGTCATGTCATTTTGTGCTCGGCGACAAAGCCAGAACATCTTCAATGTAGGACGTATATGATTCGTCGTCCCTCTGCATGCGGGTTGCGAGCTTCTGTTTCACTACCACAGAACATCGTGCAGATGTGCCAAGTAACTGACGGAGATGCCTCGTAAAGGCCAACCAATCGTAGAAATTGCTCTCATGGTTGTAATACCAGGTTTAAGCGACGCCATCAAGGTAAAAAGGAACGAAGCGCAATTAGTGCGCCTCGTCCCAATAATTACACATGCTGGTTCGATCATAACTGTCCAGCCATTGTTCGACGTCTTCGCTGCGAAGGCCGGAAAATACCGGAGGGTCTCGGGAAGAGGTACTCACGTTGTAGTGAATCCTGAGTGGCTGAGAAGGAGCGGTTGCAGTAGCGGACGCGTTGGGTTCTGCCATCGCTGTTGCTTGAGGGCACAACCATCGACCAGACCGGAGCTCCAGGGGTGACGGGTAGAGCAGGGGGACATGGGAACCAAAGCACCTCCACCACTTATGAGACCACGTCCGGTACGGCAGTAACCAGCTAATCTCTTTAATCCAGGTGCACGAGCTAAAGAGCCCCAGCCCGCGTGACATACGATGATGATCGTCATCCCCCTAGAGGTGGGTGCACCTGGGCTCTGCGAAAAATTCCTTCACCGATATCTTGGTACATACACCGTTCTGGAACGAACATCCGAAGTCAACTGTCGCGTTGCTCCTGTCAAGGCGGCTCCTGATCGTCGACACGGCCACACCGAGGTCGTCCATGTCTCTCGACTCAAACCATATATTCGGCATTCCAACCCTTTCTAACTTTCTGCCCTTTTTCGCGAAGGGGGAAAATAGTGTGAGTGCTGACTATATATATACTTCATCTTAAATTGTATGACAATACCATTGTAGTGATCATCATCGTATGTCACGCAGGCTGGGTGTCTTTGGCTCGTGCACCTGAATTAAAGAGATAACCTGGTTACTGCCATATCGGACGTGGTCTCATAATTGGTTCAAGCAAGATTATAAATTAGGCAACGTGGAATAGGTAGGCTTGCCTTAGGAGCTCATGGGAATACACTCAATCAGGGAGTACAAGGAATGGACATCACTGGAGGGCTGGGAAGCTAGCAGGAAGATAAAATTTGAGAAATTTGAGAAGCTTAAAGTCTATTTTGCCCTCCTTGTCCCTAAACCCCAGTGCTTTGAAAACCTCTGCCACATCATCCTGAACTATAGGGTGAAGCCCTCTACAGAACATTGTCAAGTGTTCGGCACTTTCCTCTTCCTCTCCACACGCACTGCATACCGTTTCTCTGCCTTCATATTGGACCCGATATGTCTTGGTTTGCAGTACTCCCATCCTGGCCTCAAACAGTAGAGAACTACCCCGAGTATTATCATAGATCTTTTCCTTGGCTAAAGTTCGATAGATCTATAGTGCGGAATTCTTAATCATGCCGATTCTCCACTTATCGGTCTCAGCTTCCTTCACCTTCTTCTTAATCGATAATTCTTTCTGGTTTGGCCCCCTGCTGTTTTCTAAGTATTTACCAGTCAATCTTCTGGTTCGCTTCCTCCATTTCGTATCAACATTCTTCATGTACAAGTAGCTGAATACCTTCCTAGCCCAACGCTCTTCCCCCATTTTACTCAATTGCTTCTCAAATTTCATCTTCCTGCTAGCTTCCCTGCCCTCAAATTATGTCCATCCCATATCACCTTGTACTCCCATGAGCTCCTAAGGCAAGCCCACCTATTCCACGTTGAATAATTCATAATCTTGCTTGAACTTCTGATCTCATGCACAAGACTGCATTGCAGAACGTCAGACCAGAAACCATGACCCCTTTCCATATTCCTCTCACAACATCATACCTATTGTAATTCCACAGTGCCCTGTTTTTCACACTCCTGCATTCCTGTTACTTTTAGTCGTCACGTATATTTCGTGTTCTTTTAGGTACTCGGCCCCATTACTTATCCATACGCCAAGATATTTGTATTTATCTGTTATCTCTAGCGTGACCTCTTGTATTCTAAGCTCACTACCTTCATTGTCATTAAAAATCATGACTACTGATTTTTTCTTGCTGAATCTGAAATCTAACCTATCTCCCTCAATACCACAGATGTCTATCAATCTCTGCCAATTTTTCTTGTTGTTGGCCATTAGCACTATACCATCTGCGTACATCAATGCTGGAAGTGCCTGTTCAAAGAGTTTTTTTTTTTGCTTGACGAAAGAAAGGTTGAAGCCCAGTCCACTTCCCTCTAATTTGGCCTCTAATTCCTGTAGGTACATCATGTATAATAAGGGTGACATAGGACGCTCCTGCCTAACCCCCGTTTATTTCAGGCTCGGATACCTGTTTTTCCCTCTTTATAACACCTTTACAGACATCCTTTCAAAGATTAGTGACTCCATCTTCCACGCTAATGTGCCCAGTATTCCCCACAATTTCTCTTGAACCACGCTATCGTACACTCCCTTGATATCCAAAATGCTAGCCACAGGGGCCTGTGTTCCTTTTCTGCTATTTTGATGCACTGCGTCAGTGAGAACAGATTGTCTTCCAACCTCCTGTTTCTGAAACCCATTCTGCAGTTCCCCCCGCCACCCCTCATCCTCTATCCATGCCAGCAGTTTTTCATTTATAATGTGCATCGCCAGCCTGTAGACCACTGATGTCACTGTTATAGAACGGTAGTTGTTTATGTCAGCTTTGTCCCCCTTTCCTTCATAGATCGTGCTCATCCTGCCAAGTTTCCATGCATCGGGGACTATACCATCGATTATTATTGTGCTCACTGCCTCTCTCAGAGCCTGCTAACACGTTGGACCAAATGTCTTTATCAGCATAATTGGAATGCCCTCTGGGCCTGTTGATGTGCTACTAGGAACCCTCTTCTTAGCCCTTTCCCACTCTCGTTGTGAAAATAGAGCCATTGCGCCACTTGATTCATCTTTGCCTATTGTGGTGCATAAAGCACTTCTTTCTTGAAAATTTTCTGTCACCCTTGTTCCTATATATTCAATAGCTTCGTCCCTTTCTAGCCTAGCACCTTGAGCTGAAGTTCTAAACCTCTGCTTTAGAGTTTTGATGATTGCAAAATTTTGCAGCTGCCTTTGTATATTTTTTATGTACTTCGACCAGCCACTGAGTTCCCTTTCTTCTGATATTTATATTGATCAGAAGGGATTCATCATTTATACAGCTTAGAAAGATTTCCTATTTTCTTTCAACATCATCTGTCGGTTCAAACCGCTGCCTAGCATGTCTGTGTTTCCTAGAGGCTTCCTGACGTTTTGCTATGGCTTTCTTAACTTTCTCATGCCACCAACTCTTGGGTTTGTGTCTTCTTTTCCGAGGTGACTTGTCACGTGCCTTATCAAGCTCTTGCTCAAAGAGTCTTGTTAGATTCGTGTACGTCCACACTGTTTTATTATCGTCAGTGATTATTTTCTCAATTTGTTGAGTAGCTATTTCTATTTGCCTTTCTGAATAAAAATTTTCCTATTTGCTCATTTTGTCTCCTTCCAACTTTCACTGCTCTTCCAAAACTTAGCTTGATACGTTTGTGATTCCTACTCAGACTTCTGGAGCCACCTTCATCTACGTGCATTCCCTTGAGCTTATGATACATTTTATGTGACATGAGAGCGTAATCCATCGTCGACTGGAGCCTTCCTACCTCCCATGTTATTTGACCTTCACACTTCTCTGTACTGTTGCAAATGACCAAATCATGCCTTTCACACATATCCATCATCATTTTGCCTGTCGGGTCAGTATACCCATCTATGTCTTCTATGTGCGCATTCATATCTCCTAGTATAATTACATATACTAGGAGATTTATACTAGGAGATTACTGAATTATTATTTATAAGATGCCGTTTAATTTACGGGTTCATTCGCCAAGAGCCTTGGCAGAAATATACGTGCTCTTGCACACAATTCATCGAAGGTGATGCTAGTAGATTTTTGTGAGGTGCCAGGCCATTTCTTCTCAAACGTCGGGATGCCGAAACGTGGCGCTTTAAAAATTCGGTTCTTTTCTGTTTTAACTGTCTTGCTGTGGAGAGGTTGAGGTGCATATTGCCTCGGCTACTCCTTATCACAAAGTTCTGCAGCGAAAAAAAAGACTAATACAGAACGGTACCCAAAAATTAACAATACGAAAAAAATACACAACGGTACTTAGAAATTTTTAATACAAACAAAAAAACATGACAGCACATTGAAACCAGTTCAAATTCCATGCCAATACACAGTTTTCTTAGAGCAGTTCACACAGCCATAAACTATTTACACGCACACGCTACTATTCTACTGTCAGTATATACATGACTACTATTTATATATACCCATCTCTGGCTGTCTATCATAGGCGCTTCTCCAGTACAGTGTCCACTAAAAAGTATGTCAGGAACATTATTGCCTTTTTCTGGAGATGCATCTCAGGCCATAGTCCAACTAGTTTCTTTAATGTGAGGGGCCGTCTGTCCAAACTTGCTAATTTGTTTTTTAATTTTTCTTTTTAATTCGCGTATTTAACGTACTCCAAAAGAATATGGCGAACATTTTCTGCATGACCACAATGGCATTCCGTTGAGTTGGATTGAGGTATCTTGTGCAGGAAGCTGTTTGTGTATGCTACTTTGAATCAAAGCTGGTGGATTAGTGTCTCTAGGTGACGTGGGAGGTCTGTCGCTATGAAAAATTTTCTGTGTGGATCAATTTCATAAAGTACCGTTTCCTTTGATTTAGGGCTCTCAAACCACTTCTCCATCGAACAATGACTAGCTCCTTGCGTTATAAAATGTTGAATATCCGCTCCAGACATAGGGATTGCGCGATCCCGTCCTTTCTTCAATGCTTTCTTCGCGAGGCTATCAGCCTCTTCATTTCTCTTTATTACATTGTGGCTGGGTATCCATTGTAATATGATGTTGTGACCCTGCGATGAGGCATATTCCACAGTTTCTGCGATACATTGTGCTATTTCACCATTTTTGTAGGGTTATCTCACATTTCTGATTAGCTGAAGAGCAGGTTTGCTATCAGTGCATATCACCCATTTTCGTGGCTCAGGATTCTCGCAGATAAGCTTAACTGCTTCAAAGATAGCCACCAATTCTGCTGTCGTCGACGAAGATTTATGCGATAATTTGTACATCTTCTTTTTCTGAATTTCGGGTATTAAGACCGCACAGGCTGACGCTTCTTCTGTGCATGATCCGTCTGTATATATCTTCGTTTTTTCATTATGCATTACATGAAGCTGATGAAGTACCAACTGTGCCGCCACTAGAGGTGCCATGTCTGCTTTCTTCTCTATGCCGTCTATTTCACGAATAACGTTGAGAAGTGGCAGCGTCCAAGGTGGTTTTGAAGTTTTCCATTGTTTAAATTCTGGTACTACTGCTTTAAATGATGATATAGTATCCTGTAGTCTGGTTGCCGACTTTTGTGTTAGTGCACCAGATAAAAAATGACTTTCAGGTTGCGCGAAAATTCTAAATAAATTTCGAGATGTTTCTTTAGTTCGGAGTAGTGCCAAAGGTGGCTGTCGAGCCTCCGCATACACTAAAGCACTGGAAGTTGACCGTGGCAAACCCAGACATACCCTCAAGCTACTTGCAAGTAAAAAGTGAAGTCTTCTAAGTCCGTGCAGCAGAGGCAGTGAGTAAGTTACGATGGGGCGTATCCAGGCTGCATGTAGGGCTAATAACGACTCCGCAGTACCACACCATTTGGCCCCGCAGAGATGCTGGAGGATTCGAATGGCCTGATTCACTTTTTGTTCAAGGGACTGGACATGAGGCGACCATGTTAGTCTCCGGTCTAAAATTACTCTCAAGAATTCATGAGTTTTAACCATTTAAATAGGCTGATTTTGCAGAATAATCTGGAAACTTCCAGGTCTTTTTAATGTAAACGGAAGTATGGCTGTTTTAGCCATACTCAGGGCCATACCTCTTTTTCTTAGAAAACGGTCTACATGATCCAATCCTTCTTGTACAACTTGTTGTGCATCCAAAAACGATGGACCAGTTGTCCATATACCTATATCATCAGCATATACTGAACATCTGATATTAGGTGCAAGATTATGCGGGAGATGCACCATGACTGCATTAAAGAGAGTAGGGCTTAGCACGCTGCCCTGTGGCACTCCTTGGTTGACGACATGTACTGACGTTGGGCCCTCCTGCGTAACTACTAAAGTTTTCCTGTGCTTCAGGAAGTCAGCGATCCAACGCAGTATCTTGCCCTTGAATCCCTGTAATGCCAGACCTTCCAGAACGTGAACGTGACGCACTGTGTCGTATGCTCGGTGGACATCAAGGAATACAGCGACAGTGATGTTTCCTTGCGTTAGTTGGTTTTCCACATCTTTGACCAAATCCAGAATGCAGTTTATTGTGCATCTACCTCTTCTGAAGCCGGCTATGCTTTCTGGTAGTAGTGTTCTCATGTCTTGACATCATAAAATTCGTTCATTGATCATTTTTTCACCACTTTTGAAAAACAACTTGTCAAACTAACCGGCCTAATGAGTCCAAACGCATAGGGCTCTTCCCTGGCTTTAGAAACGGTACTACTTTTGATATCTTCCAACTTTCCGGAACTTTTTTCTTTTTGCAAACATTTATTATAGATGTCCAACAGGTGTAATTTTCCTTTCTTGCACAAATTAGCAAGTGCAGCGTATGCAACTCCATCTGTTCCTGGTGAAGTTGTTCGTCTTACTGAAGACAGCACATAATGGAGCTCTTCTGGTGCGAAGCTGTCATCCAGATTTGATGAACTGATTGCAGAGAACTTTGTTACAACCGCCGAAGCTGATTCTGCTGAGGATTTATATTCGCTAGCTTGAACGGTATCTCTATTTCTAAGTATAGGATTGCAAAATTCTTCGGCAATCACACGTTCACTAACTCCTCTAGACAGCGCTAGAGCCTGTAGTGGTCTCGAGTAGACTACTGGCATTCGGAGGGCGCGTACCATGTTCCACAGTTAAAGCGCCGAGGTAAATGGAGAAAGTAAGGCACATAAATCTTGTCAACTTTTGGCTGAGAGCTTCTGCAGTTAATTATGCATTGTAGAATGTACTTTCTGTGCAAACTTGAAATCTTCTGAATTACTCGACCTGTGATATCTTCTTTCAGATCGGCGTCGTATTGCTCGAAGCCTCTCATACTCAGCGTGAACATCCGAATACCCATCTGGAATGGGTACTGCGCGAGTTGCTTTTGTTAGAAAATGTTTTATCTTCGATGTATACGTTTCTGCGTCAGAACAAGGTTCAAGATGTTGTCTCTGTAGTTCTCGAAAGCTTGCCCATTTTGTCATTCTTGTTGTGCGGTTATTTCTCGTTTTCTTCAACTTTAAGTGATATATGAATACTTGCAAGTAGTTACTTCTTCTTGTATCAGCGTCTGCAGTCCAGTCTGCTCCAGCCGATAATTCGAAGGAGCACACAGTGATGTCTAGTACGTTGCAGTAGTTATGCCCCCGTAGAAACGTCGGAGAACCATCATTTAGTATAGTGCAACCATGGTCTTCCATATTTTTACTATAGCAGATCCCCTTACATTACAACGCTCACTACCCCACAATTCATGGTGCGCGTTAAAATCACCACATATAATTATGGGATCATGATCAGATCTACACACTGCAGCCAACTCTGCGTATGAAACGTTTGCTTGGGGGTGCACGTATACACTAACTACAGTTACGGTTACGCTACCAAACTTCACCTTGCATCTAAACAATGCCGGCACATCTGTTTTTGAATTAGCCACAAGTGTCGATGGAATATCGCGTCTCACACACAACATCACTCTGCTTTTTGCAGCAGGACATTATGTTTTGTACACCATATAACTGGACAAGCGAAAGTTAGTGGATACTCTTGTTTCGGAAATACACAAAATCGGAAACGCGCGCTGAGCGACGAATTTCAGCAAATCTTCACTCTTATTCTGCAAACCGTTGCAGTTCCATTGGAATATGGCACTTTTTTGTACCAGTTAGATAGTCCGGTAGACGTGATTACTACAAGATAAGATGCTCAACATTTAGTAGCAATTTCACTTCTGGTAAAGAGCCTGCCTGTGGCAGGGGTCGTAGAATTGCTTTGAGAGCCGCAAAGATTATTAGCGAAATGACTTGCTCGTTTCCGGCTGTCTCCACCGAAATCACATTTCCTGAAGAATGT
Source organism: Rhipicephalus microplus (assembly GCF_043290135.1). Classification (NCBI taxonomy): domain Eukaryota; kingdom Metazoa; phylum Arthropoda; class Arachnida; order Ixodida; family Ixodidae; genus Rhipicephalus; species Rhipicephalus microplus. The sequence continues at coordinate 4,525,341 of NW_027464590.1, forward strand.
TTCCTCAGGAAGCTGCTGTGACCCTTCCCTTTGGTAGCCAGTGGCTCCTTGGCTGTGTCTGGCCCGGCAGAAAGTTCTACATCAGCATGTTCTTGGGCCCGGACTTCTTTGCCAACGCGATGTTTTGGTGCTGAGCACTTCAATACTTCCGAGTAAGAGTCGTGGCGCCACTGTTTTGCATTTTCTTGTGCTGCAGGAACATCTTCGACTATATCTGCATTGGGTGCTGAACGTCTTTGTATCTTATGGTACCCTTTTACAATTCTCTCTCTTTGTGCAGCCGACGCCAAGTGGTTTCGAGAGCAGCCCGAAAACGACGCCGGATGTTGTCCAGCACAGGTGGCACGCTTAGGTTGACGCTTCGAGATGCATTCTTTGTAATCATGTGCGCCCGCACATTCCTTGCTTCTCTTGGTTCCTTGGAATACTTAGCCATATGCCCATATCTCTGGCAGTTGTAACACCTTACACCGGGCTCAATGTATTCCTCGACAGTGTAAACTGTAAAGCCGAGAGCAACTCTTTTTGGCAATGACATGTCATGTCTAAACTGGAGTATTACATTACGTATCGGCTGCATTGTGGCACTTCCATCTGCATTTCTTGCCCATCTCTTTTGTCGTGTGACTGAGATTACTCCAGCATCTTTAAGATATTCCAGTAGGTCATAATCACTGTATTCAAGTGGAACATCTCTTATCTTTGCTAGGGTCTTCATGTAAGACTGAGCTATCATCACATGTACAGGCAATCCAGCCAGACTCATGATCAGCAGCAACTTGTTTGCCGAGTATAAAGACCGTACTCCAACACAAAAACTTCCGTCTCTGTTGATTCTTGATGATGTAACTTTCTCATTGATAGCAGAGATTATCTCAGATGCCATGCGATTTGGATTCACCTTCCAGAAGGAGTCCTCGGCAGCGATTGATCTGAACACTACCGGTATCCCCGTAGCTCGGTTCTTGTGATGGGTGACCACCGTGTAAGCTCCCTCATCTTCCTTGGGTGCTTCTGTGTCCATCTGTGTCATGTCACCAAGGGAGTAAGTCGATGCGGCGTCATTGTTGTCAACCTCTTCTTCGACCTCTGTACGCCTCTTCTTACACTGCGATGCCTCGCTGTTCTCTATATGGGACGTTGATATCGTTGCGGAGCCTGCAGCAACTTGTAGTCAAGCGGGATGGATAAGTGGTGCTCCGCTTGGCTCTAGCGGCATCTCGTTGTCCCCCATACCCGGGCTTTGCCAGGTATGTGGCAGGGGTCCACTAAGGGGCAATTCTGATCGCAATGCGTAGTGAAGCTCTGACTCACCGATGTTTAGTTGCCACTCTGGAGGCAGTCCACCCACCGCACACACCGTAAAAAGATCCCGAACTCAATAGAATAACTGAATTAGGACAGCGAAATCAAGCTACGGGCTTCTTCCATTCACTTCTTCTTTCTTCCCTACAGCGCTTGAATGTACCTTGTCTGGGATAAAAGCATCACCTTCCATAGTGAAGCACACATGCCTTGCATCGGGTTTCCGGTTGCTGTCTTCGTCGAACGCCCCTGCAGCCATCATATGCTCTCGTTCTAGTTTTTTCGAGGCCTCAGGAGAACGTAACGTAGTAAGCGTTGCGTTACGTACGCAGCGTCTTGTTAAGGGCATACGCATGAATTTCTTGAATCAATACCTTACGAACTGCACCAGCGCAGTTCCCTCCCGTGGCAGTGTTGCGTACGTGGGCTCATAACGTACGCCCAAATGAGAGTGTTTATTATCCCGCAGCCGTGCTGCGTACGTTGGTTCGTTACTTACGCCCAACTAAAATTGTCTATCATGATTTATGTACAATTCAATATGTATCTGTTGTAACCTCGAGGGACGAGCAGAGCCAGAGTGGCTGTGAACGGAAAACAGTAAAATGGTTTATTAGCACATGAATACTGAGCAGCAAAGAGCAGTGGGCACCTGGTTCACAGCGCTTGTATAAGTATGATGCACCGCCGCTATTAATGTGACGTCACACAGGTTTTGCATGACAGTATCTATCGAAGGGCTGGGCCCGGCGATGCAGCTCGCGTGTGTTTTCAGAAAAAAAGTGTTTGACAATTTAGAGTACACTGTGCTACACACTATAAGAACATCAATGTACAGAATATATTTAACGCTTCTTAATGCAAAGTACTCTACTATGTGAGGGCAGAAAGCCGTCCAAGCTGCGTTTTTATCACCATAACGATCAGTGTTCAGAACTAATGTTTGACGATTTAGCGCGCGATGCCCTCTAGAATGGGAGATCTTTGAACTGTTCCGGTACCTTTACTGGGTTTGAAATGTGTTTAGATAAGGCGTTTATTAATTTGGAGTACATTGTATTCAACTGAGGGAGATCAGTGAGCCATCCCTGTTGTGTGTTCAGAAAAAAAATGGTTTGGGATTATGCGTATTTCATACGCTGCTATAGCAGAGGTGAAAGGCGTCACATGCGAAAATAAAGCGCTGCTGTGACTGTCCATAAAGCCAACTTATAACGGCAACCTAACTTTCAGTGGTAGTCAGAACCCTTTTGGTTGTATCAGGTTAAACACTGGTGTTATGCTGCCTAAAAGAGCAGGTTTACTTACAGCCCGCGCAATAAAACGTATCTCTGTAAAGAAACGAGCTTTGATTACAGCCTATAACTGAACGACGGCAGTATAACAAAAAGGCTTGAATTGATGAAGTTTTAATGTTTGCTAAAGGTTCCCAACAAAGGAAACGGTCGGTTCGATTAAAAAGAAACACATCACATAAAAATGAATAAATGACAAAAAACAAATAAGTGAATAAATTAGTCAGATATATAGCGAGTACAATACAGCGTCATACAAAATTTGAACGCGTCTTTACGCGCATTTTGGTTCGGCAATGTAAAAAATTTGGCAGATCCCACGTACCTGGGAATCAACGTCATGAGAAGCATGCGGAGGGAAGGTGACCACATTGCATTTTTTAATTGAGCAACACTTCATGAAGTGACAATAAATACATGTAGAAATGTATCACGCACAGATATATGTCGAAAAATTGCAGAGGTTGATATAACCAGTTCTTTACACATGCGCAACGATATCAAGTGGAACATGCGTATTAGCAACACCAGAAGCTGATATGAAGCGCTGATGCTCGCGAAGATGCTGGCTCTGGACACTTCTACAAAAATGAACTTCAGCGCATGTCATCTAACCACAATTCACGGTAAACTGACATGATGGCTGTATCAAAGGAGTACATATGTTATCTTTATAAAATTGCGTAGCCAACACCGTAACCGCTATTAACGTTTCGCGAAGATTAGCGTCTATTTGAAAGTCAGTTCCGAGAATTGGCGTAGCTCTGTGGTAGAATGCTTGACTGCCACGCAGAATGCTTGGGTTCTATTCCTGCTGGGAACCTGAAACATATAATTCGCATCCGTCCGAGAATCAACGCTGCCTATGTCAGGTTTTTGTTTAACACTGACATTTATTCTATGCATTTGTTGGATCGACGCTATCGATTCCGGATATTGCTTAACGCTCGCGCGTTAAAATTGCCCATGTGTGTTCTTGTCGTTCGTGAGTAGATACTTGATGTCGATCACCTGGGGCCTATATCCGCATACCAGTGGCACATACCCGCCCGTGCGGGTGGGCCACTGTCTGGCCGAAAGTGTTTGACGCTGTACGCGACTGGATTGTGACAATTGTCAGACCATCGTACTCTCCCGTGCTAATTTTGGTTCCCGCCAAGTTAAGGGGGTGACCAAGAGAGCACCCAAACTTAAGCGGCTAGATATATAGATTGATAGATACGCTCAGGGTTGCTGAAGTTCGCTAAGAAATGCGTCGCATTTAATAATGGTAGATTCACGGGAATCTGGGTGCTTCGTAGACGTGGTGCACTATGAAGGCCAATTTACGGTTGCGGCAATCCATGACGAAGGAATTACTAATAATTTGATGTTGGAATGCGCCAAAACTGCCAATGCACCCGAGAAGGTTGCCTTGGCTCTCCTGGATCCCCGTCATGCAAGTATATTTAGCGAATCTGGAGCTGCCATTCGTGTATTGAGTGTTGGAGTTGTGTGCTAAGAAGTTATAAACTTACCCGGCGAGAAGTCACTTACAAACCGTACATGGTTTCTGGCTCATATGCGAAACAATGACGGAGGGATTATAAATGTGAAAAAATTAGATGATTCCAAGCCACAAGGGTTAGTTGTCCGCAGTCATGGAGGATCTTTGGGTCAACCTAGAGATTTGAAATACAAGGATTCGACAACTACATGCAATAAAATTACCCAGCATTTTGCTACAGATATCAGAAACTTTCTACCTCCACATATAAAGCGAAATAGGGCGCAGGCTCTGACATTGCAGTTACTCCAAAGGGAAACGTACCTTAATCCTGCGTTATTCCAGAAGCTTTCTCCTGAAGCTTATTTACCTAACTCTGGTACTAAATGGAGCGGTTTAGCCAACTTCCATCACATGCTCCCGGAGTGCCCTTCGGTACGCGGTACCGGTACAGCATCGTCCAGCAATTGAATGTCCGCTCTGCGGAGTATGGGCATCACATCACAACTTCGGGCTGTTCAGAGGGCTAACGATGTTGTGGTAGGCCTCGGCTCTACAAAGGAGTACATATGTTATGTACTCCTTTGTACATCATGGAAGTGATCCACCGTTTGCTAGGGCACACGCCTTCGAACTTTCAAGGTAAACTTCTCCCAAACCCAACCATTCTACATTCGTGAAAAAGCTGAACACGTACGATCTGCCACATGGCCTGAAACAGTTTCATGGAGGTTAGCGCCACGACACTTTAGGTTCTGTTGCCGAGGTTTCCTCTTGCCTAGATCAGTGCCAAAGTTTACAAAAGGAAATGCTCTGCTTTTGCAGCTTGTGTTCTTGCTTGTTTCTCTGTTCTGGCTTTTCGTGGTTAGTTTAGGAACAATTAGGGACTACGCTGGGTAAAAGAAAAACTGATTACTTTGTTTTTGAGAGGATATGATAATTTGGGACCTAGAAAAAAGGAAAGAAATAAAATAAACAATAGAATTTTTAATGACACGTTCTTAACGTTATGCATAACATTTTGTAGGTTAATTCATTTCTGTGTAACAATCAAATGCTAAACTTCAGCTTGCTTCATCAACTTTCTTCTCACTTGGATCATGAACGAAAGGTACGAAACAAAATGCAGTAAAACACACAGTTGCCGGGGATTACACATAGCCTATATTGCCGAAGTCACAGCCACCCGATTGGCGACGACCTGAGTGAAGCTGTAGACCAAAGAACGCACGGACACAACTAAGACAGCTTGGTCGACGCTGCCGAAGCACCAGCGATATAAAGATCCACAGTACACATCTGCCACCAAAGACACAACATCTTTGATAAACAAGTTTACTGAAGAAGAAGACTTTACCATGTATATCACTATGTGATATTTACTGACCTACATCTTCACAGTATTAGATAGGCTCACAGTCTTACCTTTAATTTATTCAAGCTTTCTCAGATCACCCGATGCTGCTTTCGTTTACATTTATACATTCAGATATATGAAGCTACGTCAAGGTATTGCAGCTAGATACAAGTGGGCGTGACGCCACATCAATGTGCATTCAGTAGCAGAATGAAACAAACAATGCAGAACCACGCGAATACTTCCGCCTGTGTACCTTTCGACGGTCAGCAGCACAAGTGAAAAAAATTGGCAGTGAATGATGGAGAGTGGGGCGAAGCATTTGTCCGTCCATTCGTTCTTGCTTACGTCCGTCCATGCATGCATCTGTGTGACTGTCCATGCGTCCATACGCCCGTCCGTGCGTGCGCGTGTTCGTGAGTCCGTCCCTGCGTTCGTCCATGCATCCGCCCCTGCGTCCGTTCATGCGTCCATCCATGCATCTGTCTGTGTGTCCGTTCATCCATTTATTCAACACTCCAAGTACCAGCATCTCGCATCTTTTCATCATATATTCCCCATATAGAAGCACCGCCATCCAGCGGACATTCTAAGGGCCGAACGAGAGGAGGCACACGCACACTTTCTTACAGCTTGCGCTTCGGGTCTACTTCCCACCTTTAACCACCTCGAGTTTATTGTATATACTAGTTCACTGTATTCATGGCACTGCGGCCCAACGCTCGCTAAACCTTTCTAAAACCTAGGAGGTTAGGCCCAGCGAGTATATTGTAGCAACCTTTTCCTGTCCGATATTGCTCAATGTACATGCCAATGGCTGCTAATAGGAAATGAGAGACAGGAGAATTCGGCTTTTACTTTCTTACGGCTTGCGCTTCGTATCTGCTTCCCACCTTTCACCACCTCGAGTTCATTCAAGGTATATACTACAGGTTTTCCCGCTCACTTTAATCCAAGTGCCAGACTGAATAATCTGCACGCCATTGAAATAATCTGAGCGCCGAGCTATTCAATCCATGTGCCAAATATTTAATCCAAGCGCCAACATATTTAATCCAAGCGCCAACTCACTCGGGCCGCGTGCCATTCAGTTTAATCCAAGTGCCACCGTGTTTAATCCAATTGCCAATGACTTTAATTCAGGTGCCAGTCAGTTTAATCCATGTGTTAGAAACACATAGTTAGCCACTATATATAGTATAAATGTCAGAATAACGTAAACATGGCGTCACAGCAAGAACCTTTCCCTCGGCTATACATGGTAGCGCTTAGGAAATGAAGTGCGCAGTGCGACTTCCCCTTAACATTTTGGTGTCATAGCTTCAAAATAAAAAAAGCAGTCAGTAGTAATTGCATTTATGGGTACCTAAATGTATTTGCTCATAGAGTCCATGTTAGTCTTTATTGCATTGCTACTGCTTCATTCCGGTTAACCATCTACACCATCGCATATGCATAGATTCGTGTCGTCTGTTGAGCAGACGGCATTTGGCTACTTATGCGCTGAGGCTATACAGCAGTCGTCTGCTCAGCCCAAGGAGAACAGTGACCGACAGATGATATTCATTCGTTCTTGAAATCAGAAATACCCACTTAAAAATACCATACTTGCATTTATTCGGGTTCATGTGGAAATAAGTTGTTATAAAAGCATCAAAGTAGATACTCCGGTTTTTATGTAGCAGATGACGCTTAGTGTAGCTGAAGCGTGTTTACTTGAAACGTGTGTTTTCATACGGGAACATTTGCAGACGAAGCGAGAGCTTTGCTTGAAGTCATGGCTGGACGCAAACGAGGACCACACTTTAAGAACCCCGACAAACATCGTCGAAAAAACAGCAGAGTATCGGTGGTCGATAGGGCTAGAACTGTGGGCGTTTACAGGCGTGGCGGTGACTTAACGCAACTGGCCGACACTCTATAGGCATCAACATTAAAACAGCAAGATCGATTGCCGCTACCGACAGAGAAACATCAAAGCATGGTGGGGGTTCAAAAAGGAAGTTTGTAGATGACGTCGTGAGTACTTTTAGACGAATTTTCGACGGAAACTGTACATTTACATTGAAGCAAATAAAGGAGGCCCTGGAGAAAGAAATGGCATGAGTAACAATCAGTGCAAGCACAGTCGACCGCTTGCTGGATGCCCACTGCTACTCGATGAAGCTAGTGACGCATAGGCCCACAGATCGTAACCGTGACGATATCAAGCACAGCGGCATGCTGTACGCCCAATGGCTGCAGTCTGATGGGCCACGTGTTTGCCGCTTCTATTTGGATGAGACTAACTTCAATATCTGGTGTTCCAGGAACTTCGGCAGGGCAGCTAAAGGACAACCAGCTGTGCACATGACCACAACGACAAAGGGAGTGAACTTGAACATTATAGCATGCATGTCCGCAAATGGAGTTATTCACTGGACTGGGGTGGACAAAGTTCATTGGGTTGTTTTTAATGACTTCCTTAGTGATGTTTCGGCCCGCGTAGAACGCGATGAGCCAAATGCCGAAGCTGTATTCCTTTTTGACAATGCACCTGCTCACGCTCGAGCAGAACAGGTGGCTTTGGCTAACTTCATGCACTCTATTAAGCGCCTGCCAGCGTACAGTCCCTTCTTTAACCTTATAGAAGAAGCCTTCTCGAAATTCAAGTCACACGTGAAGGCCTACCTGAGCGAACGTCGTAATTTAGTTTTAGTGACACCGCAAGGCATGACGAAAAAGGAGCACAGGTGTTCTTTGCTGCTGAATGCGGCTCGCCACTCCATGCAACAAATACAGTGCGTGGACTGCGCGGCCTTTGATCGGCACAATTTCTCTTTCGTGCCAGCCGCTTTGCGTGAAGATGACTTGTGAACATCCATCTCCGAGCCCTATGAGACAGTTTTGTTTTAATAAATACACTAACCTGTGCCTATGTTGCATTTCTTGAATAATTAGTTGTAATCACTCTTGTTTTCCTTTATATGTATATGAATGTATGTGTACACACACACACACACACACACAAACACACACACACACACACACACACATATAAATATATATATATATATATATATATATATATATATATATTTATATATATATATATGTGTGTGTGTGTGTGTGTGTGTGTGTGTGTGTGTGTGTGTGTGTGTGTGTGTGTGTGTGTGTGTGTGTGTGTGTAGAGATAGAGAGGGGGACAGAACAAATAATTTTGATATTGCACTGAATCCGCAAGCTTCCAATGTGTGATGAGAGGCATACTGCCGCGCAAAAAAAAAAAAAACCCGTACACACAAAAAAAAGAAAGCTAGGCCCAAGGTCAGTTGCGTGCTATTATCATTTTGTTTCCTCTGTGTTCGTTTCATCGCATTCGTCAAGTACGTCACAAAACTAACAAGCTAAACGAACAATCAGCACTGTTCGTATCATCGGAGACATTTATTTTGTTTGAATAAAAAATAAGAACATACAATATTGTAAAATAAAACTTTTATTGCCACATCAGGATGATTAGTTTACATTTTATATTCACTGAAGAAAAAAAACATTGGAATTATCTCTAATTCGCAGTGCGTGCAGCGCGACGGCTTCCTAATTTTTTGATTATGTAGCTGTCTTTGACTCATCACTGCGCGCGACCATGCTTTTAATCTTTTAGTGTGCGTTCCGGCACTCCTATAAACATAGTGTGTCGTTCACATTACATGACCTGTCCTGGTCATGTAATGTTGTAGTATGTACCAAAGCCTAATATGAGCTTCAGTGACGGATACTGAATTTCAATGCACTGTGAAATATTCAGTAATATGTTCCTCCGTTTTTTTTCGTTTTCATTAAATTTATTTCACCTGGGCCAAGCACTCATTATACAAACTTGCGCATAGCAAAGTATAAGCACTCCAAACATGGCTTAAGCGAACCATGGCAGTAATTTTTTAAAAGAATACTATCGGCAAATACAAATAATAATAATTGATTCTACCTTCCGACTATTGTCTTTTATACTACAAGAACTGCATTTCAATTGCACTGCCGTTTTTACGCCCCGTAATCTGGTTTTCGTGCGTGGATTAAACTGACTGGCACCTGAAAAAAAGTCATTGGCAATTGGATTAAACACGGTGGCACTTGGATTAAACTCAATGGCACGCGGCATGAGTGAGTTGGCGCTTGGATTAAATATGTTGGCGCTTGGATTAAATGTTTGGCACATGGCTTAAATAGCTCTG